>NC_136268.1:73337096-73494596 GCF_964187855.1 Myxine glutinosa
AAACGAATTCAAACTGCGATTAAATTAAAACGATTCATCGTAACTGCGACGATTTGCGAACTTCCGGCAGCCAATCACAGAACGCTTTGTTGCGTAGGCGTGGCCGATGTGAGACGAGCGGAGCTGAGCACGTTACGAGCTGACCGCCATTACGGTACGTAATTCGATTTCTTATGCGCATTATTTCTCCCAATTCAGTCAGAGCGAAGGGCGGAAGCGAAGAGCGTTGTTTTTTTTGTTTACGGGCGTACGGGCGGGGTAGAGCGTACGGGTAGCGTTTTTTTTTTTTTTGGCAAGGAACGGGCACCCACGTACGGGCAATGCCCTAGTATCTATAATTCCAGTAATCTCTGTATGTCTGTGACCGCTGTTTCTCGACAACCACGGGTCCGATATACTTTAAACTTGCCAGGTATATTGCTGGGGACCCGAGGATGTGCCTTTTCAAGGTTTCATATTAATCGGAGAAGTAGTTACCGAGCTATGTCCAAAAAACGATTCAACCAATCAGAGAGCAGCGAGCTATCACGTGTGCCGAACGTGGCGAACAGACTCTGCCTCGGACGGCACATTTGAGAGCGTATTCATTTATTTCACGTTGGCAAACTATGTTGCCGTTAAACTATGTTTTAAAACTAACTAAAACTAATTTGCGATTCTTTCGCTTTCCTGCGCGTTTGTGCACGCTATGGCGATTTCTTTACCAAACTCCGCAAGCCGTTCGCTTTGGACCAAACCATTTCATGTAAATAGAGGGGGGGGGATTGTCACCGTACTCGCAAGCCGTTCGCTTTGGACCAAACCATTTCATGTAAATAGAGGGGGGGGGGGGGGATTGTCACCGTACTCGCAAGCCGTTCGCTTTGGACCAAACCATTTCATGTAAATAGAGGGGGGGGATATAATTTTAGATATATATATAGTACGGGCATGCCCTAGTATATATAATTTAGGGTGCATCAAACGCCCCTATGTCAAGAAAACAATCTGTCCCCAATTTTATTTTGTTCCAGTCATAAAATAAAGTTCCTATGCAAAATTTGGTAAGGTTTTGATATCATCTTCTGGGTCCACCTCAGCAAATTAGATTTTGAGTCGGTAGTATCAGAGTCAGAAATTTGACACGCAGCTGTTTTGAGGCCCATAAATAAAAATGAAAGGATTGACTGATTGCTACATACAATAGCTCTTTGGAAAGGTATTATTGTGCTCTGTAGCAATATATAATCATAGGGATAGGGATATAATTCACTTATACACAAATAGTCAAAATCATGATTTTATTGGTATAATCATATGTATTATAGATACCAGAATGATATAATTTTTATTACAGTAGAATCATATATACACAATCTTAGCATTTATCATCTTAATACGAGTACATCTGACTATGGATGAACATGAAAATAGAAACAAAACAAAGATACTGTAGTTTTCATGGATATTTCTGACAGTTTAGTCTTGAGCTGCTCGCTTTCGAAGATTCGGTTGCTCCTTGCGGTTGTGCTCAACAACTTGTAGCACATTTTGGTCGTGGTCTTCACTTCTGGCTGCTGAAAGGAAGTCAGAGCTAAGCTTAACTCCCCTTTCTGCAGAGTCATTCACCACATTCAAGGCTTCAACATTAGTCCATGATGTCTGGTAGGCTGCAGAGTTAGTCCATTCTTGAACATCGGTAACTAGAAATGCCCAGTCAAGCTTCAGATGATGAAATAGGTACCATGAATCTGGTCCAACAAAATCAGCCAGAGTGGTCTTCTCAGTCAAGTCATCAGGAAATCTGGGCTTTCCAAACCCAGTACCAAACCGTCCTTGTGGGTTGGTTACTGGAAAATCTGGCTGAACCTCCAGAAGTCTGTCTGCCAGAGCACGGCGATGGTCATGAGGAACAACTGAGCTGAAGAGGGCAAGTGGAACCATCTCTTCTGTGAGGTACCAGAGATGTCGTTTGAAGGCTTTCAGGGCACTTCTTGAGATTCCAGCATTGACAGCTTCATACTGTTTCAGTTTGGAGATGAGCTGCAGGTCATTCCATGGGGCATCGGTGACAGAGGTACATGTCATCCACCAGGAGCTGTATACTAGAGTGACAAACGTGACAAATTCTCTGATCTTTGGCACTTGTTTTTCTGTGGTAATTGTACCTGCTGGAAGATCAGCGATTTGTTTTTCGAAGAGACATAATTTGATTGAGTAGAGGAGCTTCGCCATCCATCTGGCTTTATGCAGTGCACCAGGACGCTTGAAGGTTATTTGATGTTCAGCTACTTCACCATCAAGGAATACAGTACACAGATCAACAAATTCCAAATAATCATCACGTCTTAGAGATTGCTCGGTGTGACAGAGTCTGAGAACATTATTTTGCCAGTCACTTGTCAAACTTGTTGCTGCTTCATTTAGTTGAGATGGATCAAATCGTGAAAGTGGTTCATTGAATGTGTGTGGAAACATTTCAAAGTTCTTGCGAAACCTTGAGAAGAGGAAGATATCTGGTGACTTAGATGCTTCAACTTTAAGATCAGTAAAAATGTGCGTAAGAATGACTTCACCAATGTGGTGTCTGCAGCCTGACCACAGAAGAGCTTTGTTTCGCCGTTGTTGAATTGTTACACAAGCTGCACTGATGTGGCCGGTGTTAGATGCAGTTGTGTCAAATGTCAAGTTGACAACATTCTCTTGGCAGTTCCATGATTCAAGTCGGTTATTAGTCAGCTGAGCAATTATATCTCCAGATTTACGGTCTGTTCCAGGCTTGTAGGATGGAACACCCAGCAGCTTCATATCAGTTTGAGAACCCAAAAGCACAGCCAGGCGTCCTTCAAAAGTGTTTTGGTTAGTTTAGCATGGAAGCAGCTTTGAGTCCCAGTGCAACGTAGCAAGCTTGAGTAGAGGCAAACTTGAACGTGTATGTGTGTGTGCGTGTATGGCAAACTTGAACGACGCTCTCGGTGGGAATCAGCAAAGCTTGTACTGCAGAAAGTGACACCATTTTATGGCAAGGCTAATATTCCTATCATCTCTGAACGCAAGGCTATTGAGAAAATTATCAAACTTGCAGATGATAATTCCAAGCTTAGATCAATCCCTATCAACCGAAGAACAACTCCAGCAAGCATCACAAAGGTGAATCAAATGGAGATGAAATTTATGGAGACATTTCCCTTGTGGCCCAATGATGCTAGTTCTCACATCAAGAATCCTGAAGACTTAGCATTCCTGGAATCTATGAAGACAGATCGCTGTGCAACATTTGGCTGCCAAGATAAACTGTTGGCAGATAAGATGCAGCGTAAAGTGAACCGCGAGGAAAAAGAATCAGAGAGGCGAGCAAGTATGGAGCTGGAGTTCAACATAAATACTACAACCACTGTGTATAATATTAGTGACAGTGATGAAGAAGTAACTCTTGGACCTTCAACAAGCACACCAACAACCTCAAGAAGTCATCATCGTTTAGTTAGACCTGGCACATCAGTTTTCATTCCACATGACATCCTGAAGAGGCCCAGTCTTGTTTCACTGGCAACAAGGATGAAGATGACACCAACCCAACAGGCTGCTTTCACAGAAGCTCTTATTGAAGAAACAGGAGGGGATGTAGCGAAGGTGTCAACATCATATGCTACAGCAGATAAATCAAGACGCAAAATTGGACAGCATATTGCTACTACCTGTAAGGACAAATGGATACCTTATCTTGCATCTGCACATGCTAATAAAAAAAAACCACCGTTTCGATGGTTTTTTTTCTTTTTTTCTTTTTTTTAGCATGTGCAGATAATTATAAATGGAAGATGACTTTTGCAATATCGTGTTAATTGTCTTCTTGCAAAAAAAAATCTCCTTGAATCATTCCAATAAGTTATGTACACGGTGGATGTGACACTAATGCAATTAATTAGACTGCCGCTAATACTTTATATACTGTGATGGCGTAGTTATTGCCAGAGGCTAAAGTTGGAAGAAATAACTGTCCATCACAAACTTGTATAGACATATTGTACATTCATGCAGAAAGTGTAATCAAGGCTCAATTGGTTCCATAAGCGTATAATCTTTGATCGTTTCCAAATGTTAACATATTTACTTATACACTTTTAATAGATCTTTATTTTTCGCAAAGAATTTAAAAAAAAAAAATGCATCTGCACATGCTAATGAGTGATTCAATTAGACCCTGAGATTTGTCTCTGCCTGGAAAAAGAGATCAAAAGTGTGGGTGTTTCAGTAACACGAGAATGTATGCTGTAAATGGAAGAAGCCTAAATCTGGGAGAATCACTTTCCTTGAGGGCAAAATATAAAGATATAGATATTGATTAAAAAAATAATGATATGTAGTCCATTGTATAATGCGAAATGTAGTGTCTGTCTGTGTGTTTTCGGCTGTCTCCTGTTTCTGGCGGCCACTTCCAGCACTGCTTTTGAAAAGCTCCGCAACAGGCAAAGCTGGATACAATATGGAATCGGAGTTTGCTTATTAAGTGGGTTTATAAAATACGACCTCGGCTGACAGGATGGCCTTGCATTGATTGATGATTCACCTCTAAGCCATCTAGCCTGGGTTTGAAATTTGGCCCAGGTATAAACTGTCATCCCGGTTTCACAGACGAGGTGAATCATCAATATGTGTGCCGTCCCTCAGATGGACGTTAAAATGGCGACCCTGGATGTTAAAGATCCTCACGGTGTCCTGTGTGGTTTATTGGTCAGCTATCGCCAGCACTGTGGCCAAATTTCAAAATGCTGCCCGAACTACTGCTGGGAAGGCAATGGAAAAACCAATCAGTATTCCTTTTGCTCAGAAGCATGGTGTTGGCTTCACGGTAAAGATGGCCAGCTTCAGATCTCCAGATCTTAGGGTCTTGAGTTGAAGCCCCTGTCAGCCGTTGAATTAACACCAGGTGGGTTGACTCAGCCTGTCATCCTTCTGAGGTTGGTAAAATGAGTATTAGCTAACTGGTAATGGAGGATTGCATCAGCGGCACGGCTGTGCCCCCACAAAAATGATGCAGCCAGCAGCCACACACTGCATACGAACCACCACTACTCTTGCTCAGGCAGCTGCTTCGGCAGCACCGACACTTTGTGACAATATACTCAACATTTGAAAAGGATCGAGCATGGACATATAGAGAGAGATCAACGGCGGTGAACTTCCGAAAAAAAGTTTGGTTTGTATTTTGTTTCTCCTGCTTTTAAAATCTTTATTTTATTTCAATTAAATTACATCCTTGAACAATGTAGAACATAAATCACATTCTTGTCACTTCAAAAAACATCCAATTTAGCAGTACCTAGACAAACCATTATGCTTTTTATGCCACCTTGACCAATCACATGTGCCACTCTCCCTCTGAGCGTTGGGAAATGTCGAGATTCAGAAAAAATCGTGGCTTGTAGGAAATACAGGGTGTTTATAAAGTCTATCGATTTCAGAGAAATAACGGGTGACTAAATAGATAGGGACTTCAAAAACACCCTGTATAGATTGTGCTTAGAAATGCAAAGCAAGAGCTAAAGAAGAAAGAAGTATTATTGCAGTTTGGTTCCTTATAAAACCTGAAAACCACCTTTAGAGGCCATTTTTCCCCGCAAAGCGGGGGTTGGCCTTTTTGGGGGACCGTGGTTGTTGTTGTTTTTTGGTCCCCTTTTTGAAGCAATGTTTTACGGCCGGATGCCCTTCCTGCCGCCAACCCTTTTTGTCGCCTTTTACGACAAACAGGGAATTACCAGTGAACTGGTACTCAAATTAGCCGACCTCGGAAGGATGACAGGCTGAGTCAACCCCCCTGGCGTTAATTCAGCGATCGACAGGGATTCGAACCCAGGATCCTTGGATCCTAAGCTGGCACCCTAGCCGCTAGCCCTGGATTGGAGAGGAGTGTGAGGCGCGATTGGAGAGGAGTGTGAGGCGCGATTGGAGAGGAGTGTGAGGCGCGATTGGAGAGGCGTGTGAGGCGCGATTGGAGAGGCGTGTGAGGCGCGATTGGAGAGGAGTGTGAGGAGTGTATAAAACCTGAGCTAGCTGGAAATTGTGTGGGATACAAGTATGTGTGATCAAATTCCACAACTGATTCAATTGCTGAAGAAATTTAATTTCCTATTACTTCTCTGTTAGTCATTGGTATTGTGGATCACATCCAAGTCAATTGTCTATCTGACTGATTGATGATTCTACTTTGTCTAGCCATTTCCAAACTTTGTCGCACTATCGAGCAGTCTCTTCATTGTGCCTCTTCTGGACTACTACCATAGTCACTGTTTTGTCAAACTCACTGCTGCTGTCCCGACTCCACTTCATTACCCTGCGCTCGCGAAGCGAAAAGCAGGGTTAGGCATTCGGTTGAATACATGCGTGCATATGTGCACCTGTCTGCATTTTAAAAATTCATTTTCACAGCAACCGTTGGTCTGATTGACACGAAATGTTACCATAGGAGCACCTCCACCTGTAGTTTTTTTTATTCATAATTATGACGTCATTGGTCACGTGGTACGGCCGCCATTTTGGAAAAACGTCACCTCCACATCTCCCAAACCGCTCAATGGAAAAAGTTGACACAAGGCTCATTGTCAGGTACTCTCCATGGGGAATAAGATATGTTGATGATGATGTCATCGGTGCCTTCATTATGACGTCATAATTTGACAAGTACATCGCCTTGATTGGATCAGTATGAAAAAAAAAAAATCCTCGGCAACTGATAGTCCGGTGGACTCTAAATTTGTACCATATATGAGCACCTCCTGTAAATTCCTTAAATGATAATTATGATGTCATTGGTCACGTGGTATAGGCGCCATCTTAGGAAAAATCGAAAAACGTTGCACCTCAATATCTCAAAACCGCTCCGTGGAAAAAATTGAAACATGGCTTATTGTCAAGCACTCCCCATGGGGAATAAGATATGTTAATGATTATGTCATCGGGACCTTATTTATGACATCATAATTCGACAAGTACAACTCTTGATTTGATCAGTATGAATTTTTTTTTCTCTGCAATTCTTGGTCCGATTGACACGAAATTTTCACCATAGGAACGCGTCCTCCTGTAGAATATTTTCATGATAATTATGACGTCATAGGCCATGTAGTACAGGCACCATCTTGGATAAACTGAAAAAGTTGCACCTCTATCTCCAAAACCGCTCAATGGAAAAAATTGAAATGTGGCTCATTGTAAAGAACTCTGCATGGGGAATAAGTGTTGTTAATGATGACATCATTGGTGCCGTAATTATCATGTCATAATTCGACAGGGACAACGCTTAGTCTGATCAGTTTGAAATTTATTGAGCGTGATCTACGCAACAATTATATTAGAGAATATAAATTAATGATGTCATCACTCACGTGGTCTGGCAGCTATATTGGATCAAAGAAAAAAAAAAACGTTGAAAAACATAAGAGTTGGCTCGCACCAAGTTGACTGTGCGGGGTAAGTATTCTATGAATACCATCGAGTTAATTAATGAATCCTGTTCACAGTATATGTGTGTATATATATATATATATATACAGTGGAACCTTGACTTACGAGTTTAATTCGTTCCGTGACCGAGCTCGTAACTCAAATTGCTCGTATCTCAAATCAAATTTCCCCATTGAAATGCATTGAAATGCTATTAATCCGTTCCAGCCCCCAAAAAACCACACCAATTTTTTTTGTTACGTGTTTTTAAATAAGAAAAATGTACTTTATAAATAACAAATAATGTATAAACAAGCACGACCTCGTATATACCGTACATAATAAAAGACAATGTAAAGAAATAAACTGGTTTTATTAAGTGTATTTACCTTGAAGATCAGACGAAGATGCTGGCGGAGGTGGAGGGGATAACTTTTGCCTTTTTCGCCACACTTTCCTCGCTTTCACTTGCAGGGCGTTTCAAGAAAAACCTGTCCAACGAGGTTTGTTTCTTCCTCCCTTTCAAAATGTTTCGAAAATGAGTGAGGCAAGTGTCGTTACACAGCGCCAACGCCAAAATAACCGAAATGCGAAAACTAAAATGCAGCGCTATACGATAGAGATACTGTACGTGCACGGCAGGCAAGATAACCACGTGACCAGAACCCACCTGGCGGCAAAACTCAAAATAACCGAAATGCGAAAACTAAAATGCAGCGCTATACGATAGAGATACTGTACGTGCACGGCAGGCAAGATAACCACGTGACCAGAACCCACCTGGCGGCAAAACTCAAAATAACCGAAATGCGAAAACTAAAATGCAGCGCTATACGATAGAGATACTGTACGTGCACGGCAGGCAAGATAACCACGTGACCAGAACCCACCTGGCGGCAAAACTCAAAATAACCGAAATGCGAAAACTAAAATGCAGCGCTATACGATAGAGATACTGTACGTGCACGGCAGGCAAGATAACCACGTGACCAGAACCCACCTGGCGGCAAAACTCAAAATAACCGAAATGCGAAAACTAAAATGCAGCGCTATACGATAGAGATACTGTACGTGCACGGCAGGCAAGATAACCACGTGACCGGAACCCACCTGGCGGCGTAAACTCAAAATAACCGAAATGCGAAAACTAAAATGCAGCGCTAAACGACAAAGATACTGTACTTGAACGGCAAGATAACCACGTGACCGGGTGGCGAAAGCTCGTAACTCGGATCTCGGCTCGCATCTCAAAGCAATAAACCGCCGGAGCGACGGCTCGTATCTCGAAAAACTCGTAAGTTGGGGCACTCGTAAGTCAAGGTTCCACTGTATATATATATATATATAGATATATATATACAGTATATATATATATATATATATATATATATATATACAGTATATATATATATATATATATATATATATATATATATATATATATATGTATATATATGTATATATATATATATATATATATATATATATATATATATATATATATATATATATATATATATATATATATATATATATATATATATTGTTGCGGATCCCGGGTTCGTCGACGTACAAAAAGGGGGGTTTATGCCCCGTTCCCCCACGAACTCCGGTTCCACTGAGGCCGCCGACCACGACTAGTAAACTCGTGATTGACGGATTGCTGAGCAATTCCGATCGCCAATCTCCCAGCCACGCATCAAAGTTTGGCTAATCGATGCAAGTCAGGATAATTGGTGCAAAATGAACGTCAGATGTGAACTTTTCTCAGGAATTATTGGCCTTTATGCACCCACACCTTCAACATGTCCACCTCCCCTTTCAACACAAAGCTCACAGCGGTGGAGCATGCCCTGAACTGCTCGTCTCACCACAGCCGGGTCATTGCGCAAAGCATCCACTTCATGTCGAATACGGCCCTGCAATTCGTCAAGATCACGGGGAGGAGTTACGAACACCTTTAAATGTCCCCAAAGGAAATAATCACATGGTGTGAGGACAGGTGATCTTGGCGGCCATTCCACTGCATGGTTGAGGGCGATGATTCGCTCTCCAAAGAGTTCCCTCAGTCGATCTCGGACAGCGATAAGACGATGTGCTGGGGCGCCGTCTTGGGCCCACCAGAGATATCTGAAGACACCACGAACCTGTCGCTCGAAGTTCTCCACCAGCTGCGGTAAAACTTCATCATTGATCATCTGCAGAAACCTGTTAACATTGACATTCCTTTGAAAGAAAAATGGTCCGATCACCTGACCACTTCCACAAAGTCCCAACCAAACAGTCCACTTTTGTCGATTCATGTTGGTGTCAAAATTTAATTCCAGGGGCTGTCCTGTCGGTGCATATTCAAGAACATTATGGGTATTGACCTTGCCGTCCATGGCGAAAGCAGCTTCGTCGCCGATAACGAGATACCGCAGGAAATTGACATCTGCTTCGCAACGTGCTATCAACCATCTGGCAAGCACCAGCCTCCTGGCAAAAATCCCCTGGCGTAAGTTGATGCCGGATGTGAATCCGATATGGATGTTGGTGGAGGTCCAGTCTTGTGATTCGGTTGAATGTTGCCGAAGGCAATCCCGTCCCATTTCATCTTGCGCTGGTATCCCTAGGATGCTCCAAAACTTGCTGCCTTACTGCTGCAATGTTCATTTCCGATCGCACAGTGCGCCTCCTACCAGAATTCTTGTTGCGGTTGAGGCTGGTGCCATGCTCTTGGTATTTTCTAACATTTGCCCAGATGGTTTTGGCTACTGGAGGCTCCTGTTCTGGGAAACGTTCCCTGAACGCATTACGAGTTCGCTGCAAACTTTCAGTTTGGTGAAAGGTTGTAACCACGGAGGTCTGCTGTTCAGTCATAAGTTGAACCATCTTTTCAATGACTCAGACCGTCTCTAAACCCAGACACTGTAGGCCCATCTTAAATACCCATCTTAAACAAAGGATGACGCAACCGACGATTACCAGACCAGCTTAACAATTTTACATAATCAACTTGGCAGTCGACAAGTAATGCGTCCATTTAAAACTGTCTTGCACCGATTAGCCAAACTTGTAAAAATGCGATTTGAACTTGTCATTTTCAATGAACATGTACTCGGTCATGTGAGACAGCAATGATGCATGAAATGCATCAATGGAAAGCTGAGGATCTCTTCATAATTGGTAAACCACATGCAAATTCTCAAACTAAATAACCTTTGCATATTAACCCCTTGAATTTGGATTACCTTTTTTTTGATACGCACGGTGTATGTATATATATATATGTGTCAGACCACCAGATTCTTGTACCAGATGCGCTAAACATCTACTGCGTATAAACGCCGTTGAAAGGCGGCGCCACGTGTTTCACCGTTTTAGCTTCCGGATTGATCATTTATCAGCAATAATCCTCTGGAAATATACCTTTATTGGACACTGTTTCGTCTTATATTTCACCCATCGACGGAAAAATATACGATCTTTCGTTCTATGACAGTGGCATTACCTGTTATGACCGTTGAAGCCTGAATTTTGCTTCGGACTCGACGGTCATTTTCCGCGATTCCGCGGCAACAGTCGCCTGGTGGCGCGCTAGTCGCTCCACGTGTTTGTTTAGATAATGATTAATGATACTGATAATGAATAATACTGATACGTGACTGATAATGATTGAGACAGTCATCATAGTTTGTGCAATTGATAAGACCTGTACATGCTGCTCAGTGCTGTGCATCCAGTGTGCATGATATTTTATTCATATACTGGACAAAGAATATCGTTTTCTGAACAATGCTGTACTTATATGTACTTTGTGAATTAGGCTCACAAGATAATGACTTGACCTTTGAATCACACTTCTGGCTGCCAACTTAATATCCCGTGGGGTTTTCAAGTGTAAGTAGTATGATGCCACATGCATTTCTTGTCCTTCATGGATAAGTCAAGCCTAGTGTACATACGTCTTGTAAATGGGGCTTCACCAAACGTGTGTGAAAATTCTATACATGTCGGCCTACTCGTCATTTTGGCATGACAACTTTGGCTAGCGTACAGATGGCGGGCGATGATTTACAGTATTTGTGTACAGTTGCAATGCAGATTCTGCTTGAAGATTCAATGCAGATTATGCTGTACATCATAAATACAGCAGTAGTAGAAGAAACATGTGCGTGTTTGTTTCCCATAAATTCCAATTAAAATCAGTGCTGGTCACAACTTATTTGCTCAGAAAAAAAGTGAAAAATACAGAATATTGGCAAGGTGCTAAAAAAATAATTGCCACTCGGCCAATAACTCTTATGGTACTTTTATTTACTTTACTTGTCCAACATCATGCTTGAAAAAAACCTTTAAACCCTAGAAATTGATTCTGATTGTAAATTACTGGTTGGTATTTTTTGCGAAATTTTCTAGATTTCCTGGCATGAAGAGTTGAAAAACCTGACATTTTGGGGAACACATGAATATTAAAATTTTTGTTTTCATGAATTTGTAATTGCCCAATTTGACCAACCCTGCTATTTTATGAAGGTACAGGGTTGGTACTTTAATGCTGCAGGTATAACTCGAAATCCATAATTTGAGCATCTGGTACAAGAATCTGGTGGTCTGACACATATTATTAAAAATTATATATATATTAGGGTGGTTCTTAAAAATGAAAGTTAGAAAAGTCAAGCTGCTAACACGTAAATGTTTTTGTGTGTATGCAAAAACCCTTGTGGCAAAATTTTAAACCATTTGGACTACATTTCAGGGTTGCACACGGAATTTGTATTTTCACATATTTGGCTCGCATCAATGTTTGGAGTTGATTATTTATTCTTTTTTTTTTTTTTTCTTTTTTTTTTTTTGTATACAAGATCGAGGCTCGTGAAAGAGCTAACATTAATCACACAAAAAGACAAACCGACACACAAAACACAAAAAAACAAGGGGAGCGGTAGACAAGATGGGGAGAGAGGGGGAAGGACACAAAAGAGAGGGGGAAGGACACAAACACAACATTTGAGAGCAGGGACATCGGGAGGACTTGGGGGGAGGTGGGAGAGGATTAAAACATATGAATACTGCAAGGACTCTGGGGTGAATTACCGGGGGTAGAAAAGATCAAGGTTTTCGATGGGGGAAGATAAGAGATTGTGGTGAACAGCTGTTTTAAAGACCTGGAGGGAGGAGTGGGATTGAAGGGAGTGGGGGAGTTTGTTCCAGAGGCGGGAGAAAAGAGGAATGAAAGAGTGAAGGTGAGCAGAGAGCCTAGACTTTGGCAGTTTAACCAGAAGAGGGTTGCAGGCAGATCTTGTGCGACCTGAAGGAATATTGGGGGGACAGAGCACAGAGAGAGCTGGGGGAGCAAGGCCGGAGAGGAGTCGGTAGAAGACAGAAAGACCACCAACCTGCCTGCGGTGAGTGAGTGAAAGGCCCTCGGCGTTGACTACATCGCAGGAGATTCCAATGATTCTGAAAGCTTTGGCCTCAACAGCGTGAAGCCGAGCAAGGTGTGAGGCAGGAGCACCAGCCCAGAGGGGGGAACAGTATTCCATTGAGCTGCGGATGAAAGCCTTGTATGTGGTGAGGAGCTCAGGTGTGCCAAGGAAGGACTTCGCACGACGGAGGATGCCCAGTCGGCGACTGGCTTTGGAGGCCAGCTTGGAAATGTGGTTTTCCCAAGAAAGATCATGGCAGATAGTGAGACCCAAAAGCTTGAGCGACAGAACTTCTTGGAGAGGATTGTTGAGAAAGTAGATGGGAGGGTTGTCCAGTCGGTCCTTTCGGAGAGACATTGTAAGAGTGTGAGATTTGTCAGGATTGAAAGACATGTTCCACTTGTTTGACCAGTCTGTGATTTTGTCCAGGTCTGCAGAGAGTGAGGAGGCTGCAGACTGCCGATCTGAGGGATGAGGAATGGAGCGACAGAGAGTAGAGTCGTCAGCAAAGAGATAGAGAGGATTTTCAAGAGAGTCAGAGAGATCATTGATGAAGACCAGAAAAAGCACAGGGCCCAGAACACTACCTTGGGGAACTCCAGCCTGAACAGGAAGAGGAGATGAGAGAAACCCATTCAGGGCCACACGTTGACTATGACCAGAGAGGAAGTCCGCCAGCCATGCGTGGAGATTTCCATGGATACCAAAGGAGGAGAGTTTGGAGAGCAGAGCAGAGTGCCAGACCGTATCGAAGGCACGTGAAATGTCAAGGGAGACAGCTCTAATTTCCTGTTTGGCGTTGAGGACCTCCATCCATTGTTGAGAAAGCAGAAGCAGCATGTCCAGAGTAGAGTGACCAGGTCTGAAACCAAATTGATGATCAGAGATCAAGCCATTGGAGAAGAGGAAAGATTTAATATCTGAAGCAATGATGGATTCCATGACTTTGCTGATAATTGGGAGAAGGCTGATTGGTCTGTAGTTGCTGGGATCTGTTTTTGCACCTTTTTTGTGCAAAGCGGTGATGTTGGCTGATTTCCAAGCAGATGGCAGATGACCTTGAGCAAAAGAGAGGGTGAAGAGAACAGAAAGAGGGAGTGAAAGTGCAGAAGAACATGATTTTAGGACCCGTGGGCTGATGCCGTCAGGACCAGTTGCAGAATCAGAGTCGAGGGTTGCCAGAAACTTTTCCACCTTGTCAGGAGGAAAGCACACAGAGTCTAGGAGCAGCTGGGTACGACTGGGTACGGTGGGTACAGAGAGGGATGGGTTTGGGACACAAGATTTAGAGGCAAACACAGAGTTGAGGCATTCAGCTTTTTCACGTGCGGAGTCAGCCGTTAAGCCGTTTGAGGTGAGGGAGGGGATGGAGGGGGAACAAACACCAGAAACAGATTTGACCAGACGCCACCAGGATTTGGAAGAGGGAGACAGATAAGAGAGTTCGGTCTTGAGAATGGTGAGATATTGTTTCCTAGCTCTCCTGAGGGTGGACACACACTTGTTTCGGGCTTTGTGAAAGGAAATGAGATTTCCTTCCGTTGGATTTGCTTTCCAGGAGACGAAAGCAAGTTGTTTCAGGGCAACAGCCTCACCACAAGATTCCGTGTACCATGGACGGGAGGAAGGGTATGACAACTGAAGACGAGATGGTATAAATCTGTGCATGAGAGAGAGCAATTTACTTTGAAAGAATTCCCACGATGAGTTGATGTCAGAGGCGGTAGAGATGGGAGACCAGTCCAGATGATTGATGGCTGCTTGAAGACCGTGCCAGTTGGCCTGAGTGAAATGCCAGACTCGTCGATGCTGAGGAGGCTCTCTGAGAATACAAGCACATGATCAGATGAGCCGATTGGAGCAGAAGAAGAGCAGCAGACATTTTCAGGGAAGTTTGTCATAACCAAATCCAGAAGAGAAGATGCTCCGTTGAATGAGATCCGGGTCGGGAAATTGACAGATTGTGTCAGTCCCAGTGAGTCGCAGAAGTCCTTTGCTGAAGAGCCATGGCTGGTGAGAGAGGTACCCACACCCAGCCAACTGGCATGGTGACAATTGAAATCACCACATATGAGGAAGAGAGAGTTGGGATGGGTAGATAGAAGTTGGTCCATATTATCAGACAGTGAGATGTAGATGGAGTCATCGCTGATTGGTGGACGGTACAACACACATATGAACAAAAGGTGGGAGCGAAGGGGAAGCCGTAGCCAAAGGTATTCCTGGGGGTGAGGTGGAGAGAGGGCAGTGGAGGGCGAGTGAGGAAGAGAGTTTTTTTATAAAGATAGCAACCCCACCTCCAGGACGAGGCTCAGGTCTATCATACCGGAGGAGGGAGTAACCTGGGAGAGATACCAAGGCATCAGAGACATCATGAAGGAGGAAAGTTTCTGTTAAGCAGATCACATGGTTTGTCAGAAGCAACCTGTATGGAGAGGTCAGTCAAGTTTGAGCGAAGGCCCCGGATGTTTGAGGTCCATACCGTTAATGAAGAGGAAGGGGGAGCATCGGGTCCAGAACAGGGGGGGGGGAGGGGTAGGGTAAGATGTGGAAGAGGAGGAAGAGGTAGGGAGAGCTGTTGAAGGTGTGTCAGAGATTTCAGAATAGCTTGGAGAAAGGGAAGAATGGGGCGGACAAAAGGTTTGATGGAGATTGGGTGAGGCACAGTGAGGTGTTATTTGAGGAGGGGGAAGAGCAAGGCAGAAGGTTTGGGGAGATGAAGGTGAAAGTTGGAAGGAGGAAGAAGCAGGGAGGATGCTTTGAGGAGGAGGGGTGAGAGGGGAGTCTAGGAGGGGAGGAGCGAGGGAGAGTCTCGGAGGGGAGGGGTGTGGGGGGAGTTTAGGAGGGAGGGGAGGGAAGGGGCAAGGGGGGAGATTTGAAAGGGATGGGTGATGGGGAGGATTTGGAGGGGAGGGGTGAGATTGGATTTTGAAAAGTGTACGATTCATGGGAAACGAACATTTTTTGCAAAATGAGTTTGAGACCTTCGAGTCAAAAATACGTTTGAGGACACTGGAGGAGGGATGGAGTTCTGGATAGTTTAGGGAATGTAGAAAGGAGGAACTGTAAGAGATGGTATTATATATATTTTTTGGAATGAATAGATTTGGTGAGCAAGACGAAAGCATCCTTTTGTAGGAAAAGAAGAAAAGGGTGTTATAATATATGAGAGCAAATAGTTGTTCAGGGGAGAGATTATACATTTCTAACCGCGTGATCGCGAACGAAGAACTAACGAACAAAAAGAACAAATAAACGAATAAGACCTGGGAAGGAAATAGTTTTTTTGGGGGGTTTTTTTTTTTTTTTTTTGTGAGTACAGATATTAAACAAGGAGGTACGGGGTGAACGACTGGGACGAAACAGTGAACGAAAATAATTTCAGCGCATTCGACGAATCGCTGAGAGAAAAACAAACCACAAGGTTGGAGACGGTACGGTAGTCCAAGCCTACGAGTACTAGGCCGCAGAATACTCGATACCATTAACCGACGATTGTGTATACATGTACGAAAAATTAGCACCGAAAATTTTCCAAAAGATACGCTATAGGTACATACACCGAAAGATAGATACAGTCTCGACAAAAACACGATTGAGAAATATCACTTAGCTTCGAAAGCGTGAGCGCATGGAGCAGCTTCGAAAAGACGTGACCTCGCCGTGATCTCGCGAGACTTCTTCACTGCTATACTTGTGATTTTGACCATTACAGTTGACCTATGACATTGCTATGAACTGCACATTTTGAAGTTGTTTTAAGTTAATTGAATACAGTACAGCTGTACTCTGGTGTATGCAGTTGCTCTCATTGAAGAGTACAATCGTCTCCTGACAAGGGATGAACAGCAAACCCAGTATCTGCTTCAAGTTGTGACAGAGCATCGCAAGAGGTTTCCCGATTGCAGGAAATCAATACTTATCGGGCACAAACATTGAGTGGCTGGTAAACACGAGTCACTGTGCAACCCCTAAATAACTTGATGTATTCAAAAAATACTTGATGTATTTCACAGGTCGAAGTTTTACCTCCATGCCAAAAAAATTAAAGGTTAGGAGTAAAACAATTCAATTTTTTTTTTGCCTTATGTAGCTAAGAACCACCCTATTGTGCAGGGTAAGTTTTCTATGAATACCATCCTGTTCAGTTTGTAACACCCGTCTAACTTCTTGTCACCATTTCTGTGTCATTGTACATCCCTTCCCTCCATGCCAATGGCCATGCCTTCTCCTTCATCTCCTACATTGCCTCTCTTTGGAACAACCTCACCAGCAGTGTGTTTTCTACTTATATCAACTTGAAACAATTAAAATCAAGAATCAATTGTCTACTTCTTGTTTAATTACCACATCTTCCTCGTGACTTTGCTTTTTACCCAGGATGTGGTTCTTCTTGGTTTTGGAAACCCTCTGGTGTTTATTTAAAATATATATAAAATCATTCAAATCTACTTCCCAATAAGAAGTAATGTTAAAGAAAGTCTGACCACGTGGAGAATTTCTCAATACTAATCCATCTCAATAAATGGCCATTGTGGGTGACTTTAACACAAAGTAGGAGGAAAACATGATGACAATGACGAAGATGCTAGAAAGGCAAATTAAACTAATGAGGAAGTAGATTAGTAGAATTTATTAAAACTAGTACATCCACTCACTACGGGAGTGGCAGGGGGAGTCGTGTTATTATCCTTATTATTATTATTGCCAATTATTATTACAATTACTTATGTTATGTTCGGTCATTGAAAGGATCAGACTGTGCATGATATTATAACATGTTAGATCAGGTCATTGAAAGGATTAAAACATGCATGACATTATAACAGGTTAGATCAGGTCATTGAAAGGATCAGACCGTGCATGACATTATACCATGTTAGATCAGGTCATTGAAAGGATCAGACCGTGCATGATATTATAACATGTTAGATCAGGTCATTGAAAGGATCAGACTGTGCATGATATTATAACATGTTAGATCAGGTCATTGAAAGGATCAGACTGTGCATCACATTATAACATGTTAGATCAGGTCATTGAAAGGATCAGACTGTGCATGACATTATAACATGTTAGATCAGGTCATTGAAAGGATCAGACCGTGCATGACATTATAACATGTTAGATCAGGTCATTGAAAGGATCAGACTGTGCATGATATTATAACATGTTAGTAGTGTAATAATGTTGCTTCTGGGACACCTCCGTTTAACATGGGAAATCCCTATCTAATGTCATTTACCCCCTTGTCTTTTTCAAAAATCATAAACACCTCTATTTCTCCCACCCTCATCTTTATAAACCTTTTGTCTGTAGTACCTATCCTTAATGTTGTTCATTAGACCACTCAAACACTACAAATATTTGTTTTCTCTTATAGACCTATCATCCTTCTTCTACATATCATCTGGCAGATTAATCTTTGACCCATTCACTTCCATATTAATTCTTTCCCTCCCTCATTGCCCCTAAACACCTATATTTCTCTCACCCTGTTCTTTACGAACCTTCTAACCTTTTGACATGTTATCCTTATTCATTAGACCACTTAAACACCTGTGATCCTTCTGACCTTATGGACCTTTTAACCTTTTACTCTTAATATCATCTGGTGAATATAACCCACTCAAACATCGATCCGACAAATATTTGTTTATGCGTGGGAAATAATTTAATTCTCTTGCCACTCTCTTCACCATCTAATATATTAACAAAAAATATGTTTGAGTTTGGTTCTTTATTAAGATATTTTAACTGAGCTAAGATAAAATGGTAAACCTCCCTCAATGTTCTTGTTTGAGCACCTCCAGTGCCACATACCATTTTAAAATTAAAGTATATATTTTCCTGACAACCATCAAAGTTTTCCGTCCACTCAAAAATATTTCCATCTTTTTTACCCAATTCACCGGTATTTAAATTAATTCTCTTATTTGTTTTGTGAATTTTTTTACCAGTTGCCTTTTCAATTATACCTATTTGATATTTTTCACATTCATTATGTTTTCCATTTATATACCAAGGTTGATTACACCTCCACTCTTTAGTCTGGTTGATACTTGGTTCTATCATTTATATAATAGTAAAAAAGGCGGCGGTAGCCCATTAAAATCCCCAACCCCCCCTTTTTAACTTATCACTTATATATATCTTATCACTTATGTATATCTTATCACTTATATATATCTTATCACTTATATATATCTTATCACTTATATATATCTTATCACTTATATACTTATATAACCATAAGGGAGACTATCAATTCCATTTTCTAAAATAAACCTCTTATCATCAAAAGCCCCCAATGCTTTCTTATTCACCTCTTCTGAATATAATTGATGTTTATAACTTCTTATTCCATTAATCTTTCTAAACTCTTCTTTCTTTGTTGTTAAACAGTTATAATAATCCTTAAAGTTTATTGTTTCTTTAATGACATTTTTCTTTACACCTTTTAATTTCTTATCAGTTTTTTCAACGTTATTCACAATGCATTTATAAGCATAAGCCTTAGACCTCAATCCCACAAATTCACTCATGACATTTCCTCCTAATTCATCCTTGAACTTTCCAATCACCTTTTTATTTTTAGAAGAGAACAACTCACTCTCTGGACTGTAATTACTCGTGTCATAGATATTAATGTCTCTTTTCATGTCTGAATAAACATCGTTGGTATTAATTTTCAAAATAAAACTATCTGTATCCATATAAAGTAGATTAACATCATTTTGATATTTCTTCCTCAAGTTATTATAAAAGTAATCATACATTAATGACTTTGATAAATCAAGAATTGTTGTCCCAATATAAATAGGTTTGTTCATTTCAATACTCTCTTTAATCAAATGGATCGCACAAAAGTTCTCAGTAAAGACCTCAGCTCGAGTAAAACTCGGTCTATTAATTAATTTTGATGCTTGTTCCCAAGATGTTGATAATCTGATATTTTGTCTTTTCCTCACATTCTCCATAGTCTTACCAAAGACCGCATTATTCATCAATTTATAAAAGTCTTTCTCAAAATCTGTTTTTGACTCTGTTCTTCTTTGTGTATTAAAATCAATGTACCCCTTTAACCAATGACTTTGATTGAACTTTAGAACCCTATGGATCTTCTCTACTCTTAGACCTTTTGATAAATATTGTCGCAAATTTCTTTGGTGTAGAACATAATTTTTCTTGTTATATAATGTAGTAAGTAATTTTTCTGTTGATTCACCTATATCAAACGATCGTTGATAATCACTCAACCATTCTTTCTTTGGACTTTCTTTCTCACAAGCAAATGGGAGATCTTTGTGTAGGTTATGGAGTTCCTCTGGATATTTTAAATCAATTTCAAAATAATAACCAACTATTTCTTCATCCAATTCTTTTTGTGTAGAGATACATACATCTTGTAAAACGTTTTTGTAGTCTTTTTCCTTTACCCATCTAAGTTTTCCATAAGGAAGAGCCTGAGACATTGCCCAGCCATACAGGTTGTTTGCGTCATAGTACATCAAGTAAGAACTCTCTTTCGTTGGATCATAATTTGGAAGATATTTGTTATTTGCTTTTGCGTATCTACTCGAGCAGACTTGTGAAATTCCACCTCTTTTTGCCTTTTCAATCATCAAAAGCATATCAACATCGGTTATCAAATCCAAACCTTGTTTTGTCATTTTCAACATCGCACTCCAGGCCAATCCAGGTGCTGTGTAGTAGTGAGCAGGATCCAATCCATATCCAGTGCGACAAACAGATCTAAAGGCTTCAAATACATCGGCCAATAAAAGCACATCAGTTTTGAGATACAAATCGTGATACTCGCCAAGATTCTTGATGTTATATTTTTCCCAAACATTTTGTGCGTGTACATAATCTTTATCAGATATATTACTGTTGTTTAATTTGTTATAGAAATTTTCTTTTGAAGGAAGTTGTGTTTCATTGAATCTCTCAAATGAGTCCATATAGTCATAGGGGTAAATTCCCTTTTGTGTTAGAAAATCTTTATCTAAAAAATACTCTGAAAGACATGGAAACTCTTTTAGATTTTGAACCAAGTTAACCAATGGACTTGCCATGAATTTAAATGTATCAAGAAATCTGATATGAGTAATAGGAGATGTGTGAATTGTTTTTGTGAATGAAATGTATTTCTGATCCGTGTTTGGAATTGCTGAGATACTTCCAGAAGTCTTTGAGAGTTCCTTGATAAATAGATGTGTATCATAATGAGCGTTGTTATGAAGAAAGACAGGAATGAAAGAGGGGAGTTGATAATTAATATTACAACTTTGATGAGCCGGACCTCTATATTTACCAGTGAGATGACAATGGTCTCTAACCTTTAGACCTTTACCAATTTTCTCCTCACAAATATGACAGACATTGTTTTTTATAAATTCCCTTTTTTCTTTACTTGTTAAGGACATTGGTTTATTGGTTTCTCTCATTATCTTGGTTAATCGAACACAGTCTTTTTCTAGTCGTTTCACAAACTCCTCTGGGGTATTTGAGCCTCTATACATCTCTAACTTGTTATATTTAACACCAACGGATGATTTGATATAATAACAAAAACCACAAGGAGTATGTTTTTGATATTTATTTGTGTATGATTCTTTTGGATCTGGAGAAGCAGTATCAATTTTTTCTAAAATACTTTCAAAATCAGCATATATAACAAATGGATGTTTGATCTTTTTATTTTCATCTTTGAATGTGATCTTTGAGCCTTCTTTAGGCATATTGATTACCGTTGATTTATGTTCGCCACAATAATTTGAATGTTTATCTAATCTTTCTTGTGAATTGAAGAAGTTAAGACAACGCAAACAAATATATATTTTATTTGTTCTCTTACAGACTTGTGGTTTTATTAATTTAGCAATATCTTTGATGTATGTATAATGTGAATTTTCGTCTGAATTAAAATATAGAAGATTAATATGAGTTTGTTTACAATTGTCAGAAAGCTTTAAAACCTGAATGTTGTTTGTTTCTGTTAGACCATAAACATTAACTGATAAATTATTCATCTTTTCAAATTTAGGAATATCATTTAAAGTCATCGGAAACTTTAGATCTTTCGTATTTAATGTATTCTCATATTTTTTATAATGAGATACTCTTTCATCATGAAAATGTGGAGGATGTAAGTGTGCTAAAATAGACCAGAGAAAACATTTATTGTCTTTATTTTTGATATTGATAACTGCTTTTCTATTTTTGATAACACTGGGTAAATCAATGTAAGAAGAAGCTTTTAGAGGATCTGATTTAAGAATATGAATGTCTATGTAAATAATTTTTCCTATATTGAATCCACTTCCTACGATTGAATTATCCACATCTTGCTCTTGTTTAATAAGTTCATCATAGACTCCTGATGTTTTAAAATCTTGATATGAAGATATAAAGTGTGGCTCAGTTCTCATGTATGGTGCATCTATAACTCCTTCATCCTTTGTCATTTCTAATTTTACTCCCATATAAAATTTAAGTGGTTTCATTTCCTTTAGTGTTTTTTCAATCAACGTTTGAACAGCAGGTTTAACTATTTCTACAGCATCAACTATAGACTCTGGTTCAGGAGGTTTGAAGTTAAAGACTCTTATTTTAATATGTCCTTTGAATGCTCCATCAGAGTTTTTAGTTGTGATAAAATTTGATAAATGTAGATTTGTTTTAAGATGTATTTTGAAGCCTTTCTTGAGGATATTTTTATTACATGTAGAACAGTGTTTTGTTTCAGGTGGAAGAGGGGAAAGTTTGTTTAAAATGTTGTATGTATGTTTTGCGGTGAGAATATGTTGTTTATAATATTTTACTTCCTTCTCGCAAGTATCACAATAAACCATATTTATAGCGTGAGAAAACGTGGTGTTTTATATATATCACTGTGCTTAAAATAAAACACTTTTGGGCTTTACAGCTCCGTTTTATATATATCGCTGTGCTTAAACTAAAACACTTTTTCACTCAGAATCATCTAAGTCATAACTATCACATGAATACTCAGAATCATACTCAGAGTCATCAATAAAGCTACTCTCATAACTATCATTTGAGCACAAACTATTAGTATCATAACTATCATCTGTGTTCAATGAAATACTATCATCACCATCGTCCAAGTTCAATGAAATACTATCATCACTATCGTCCGAGTTCAATGAAATAGTAAAATCTTCACTGCTGTATTGACTCGTATTTAATTAGCAAGAAAAATATTCCCATCAATATCTATATACTTTCTTTCATTAACAGATTCAATCTCTACAATTTTTATATCAAAAGTTATCTTTAAATAATCTCTAACTATCATAGAACGAAATGACATTTCACCAGAAATATTAACATCATTCATTTTACTTAGATCTACACCCTTTGGATTATTAAAGAAAATACAAATGTCTCCTCTAGAATTATTAATGGTCTTATCATTCTTTTTCAAAGTATCGTGGTCAATCACTTTTTCAAGCTTTGAATAAATTGCCAGGAGTAGAGGAGAAACTTTTGTTAGATTTACTTTAATGGATGTCTTTCCAGGTATAGTTAGAGCTCTTCCTTTAAATGAAATAGAGGGGCTCATGTTATTTTCCATAACTGGTTTTACCCAAAAATTTCCATATTTATCTTTGTTCAATTTAACATCTTTGACATATTTTTCTATATCTTCCACCGAAGTAGAGATTGATTGAAATTTGTCTTTTGTGCTTTGAAACATTGTATTTATTAATGAATAAACTTGCGTTTAGTTTAAGTAAAAATTTACTATATAAATATGATAAGTTCTGAAGGATATTTAGAATTTCCAGACTCTCCATATGATAAATTAGAGAATTGTCCGGCTTGTGATAGAATAGGGCTTAATAATGAGGGTTCATATAAACAATGTTTATTCTGTGATTATATTCTAATTAATGATAATAAGAAATATAAAAAAACATATAACTCTTTTAAATTAGAACCAAAAATGAATTACTTTACAAGATTAATAAGAGAGATGAATGTTAAGCATTATAGTGATAATACACCATTTCTTACAAGGAAAGAGACTCTTTGTATTGAGGAAATGTATAAGGGTTTAATGATATTTATTATTCAAAATAATTTTAATGGAAATGTTAATACAAGATACTATATAAATAAAATAATGAATTATTTTGAAATTAAACCCGAACTCAGGATAAAATATAGAGTTTCTAAAATAGCTCAAAAAAAGTTAGATGACTTGTTTTCCAAATATATAAATGAATGATTTTTTACCCGTTTGGGAAAATAAGATAAAGTTTAATAACCATAAAAACAGTCCAAATTCATTGAGATGTCTAATAGTTGGTTCAAGCGGATGTGGGAAAACCTGTTTACTTTTAAAGATGCTCCTTGGTCCTAATTTTTTAGATTATGATAATTTAATAATTTTTACAAAGTCAAGTTTTCAACCCGAGTATCAACTACTCTCACAGGGTTTTAATGCAGGTCTTAAAAAGGAAGACATTATCGGTTTATTTAAACTTCAAAACAAACTAAATGATTATAACATTGAGGATATAATACAACTATTTTGTGATACACAGAAATCAAAATCGAAACCCATAACTTGTATTCTCAGTGATAATACGGATGATATACCTTCACCTCAAGATTTAGATAAATCAAAAAAGAACCTCGTCATCTTTGATGATTGTGTTAATGAGAGAAACCAAACAGTAATGGATAGCTACTATACAAGAGGGAGACATTCTTCTTGTAATTGTATATATCTTAGTCAATCATATTTTCAACTCCCTCGACGCTCAATAAGAAACAATGCCAATACTTTTATTTTATTTAAGTTAAATTCAATAGATGTAAATAATTTTTGGAGAGATAATTGCTCTACGTTATGTAGTAAAAAAGAATTTGAAAATTATATGAAACACACGATTGGAAAATATAAATATATTGTTGTGAAACAAGATGAGATACTAAATGATATTTTTAAATAAATAAATACAGAAAATGAATACCGAAGAAAGAGAAAGAAAGTTTAAGGAACATCAACAATTAGTTTCAAAAGTTGTTAAACAACAGGAAGAGATAAAGAAGAAACGGAGACAGAAACTAACTGGTGAAGAAGCCTTTGAAAGAAAACAAGAGAAATTCTTTAAACCACTTTTGAAAACTCAACACTCACCTACAGTTCCCACGGTAGAATTTACTCCGAAAAAACTTCAAATGCTCAAAGATTTTAGTCAGATAACAAAACAAGAACTTGGTGAATTAGAATATGATGACGAGGGATTATTTCGGAAACTTGAGGAGGTAAATCAACCCCCTAATTATGTTGTGGAAGCTCTTCAAAACAATGAATATTCGGCGGGTTCAAAAACCAGAGCAGGTCTCATTCCAACAGAAGAACCAGCAGTGTTTCATCTTGTGGAAGAAAAGGTATTGATATTTAATGATGAATTGATGTTCTTGAGTTCTACTCAACCAAATGTTAAATTAACTCCAAGATTAATGTTTCTTCTAACAAACCCCGGATTCAGCGGTTCAAAATATTTTGAGGAACCACTTGATATGGAAAGAGAGGAAGATAGGGTATATATTGAGTTGTTAAATGCACTTGATTATGGAGTTTCTGTTGCTGGTAAAAGTAAGAAGAATGAGAAGGAGAAACATATTATTGATGCTTTAAGTAAGCTTGGTTCAGGTGTTAGTTTTCTTCCAAATGACCCATCACAATTAGTTAATAGGCTATTATTGTTGTTAGGTAGTAAGAAGGCTGGAAACAACAATTGTTTTAATGAATCCTCAGCCATTTTAGATCAGTTGATGAATATGAAAATAATTAATAAATGTCAATACAAAGATATTTTATTAGATATTAAATAAGATGAGAAGCACAATTCTTAGTTTTAATTTCACAACGAGCGATTACACAGCTTCATTCCCTTACCCACTACAACTTGACCCCCTTACCTCATATGAGGCATCTTTATTGTCAATGGAAACTTATAATACCTTGTTTAATATCACAGAGAAAAACAACAAGTTTAGTTATAATCCAGGAAGTGGATATAAAACTATAACCGTTTCACCTGGAGCTTACGAGATTTCTCAAATATCTTCAGAAGTCTCTCGCCTTATGAAAGAAAAAGGTGATGAACCAAAAAATATTGTAATAGATATTCAAAAACACACTTCAAAATCAACTATTAAACTTAAAAATAATTATAAAGTTGATTTCACGATTGAAAATTCGTTTAGAGAGCTATTGGGTTTCTCTTCAAAAAAGATTGAAAATAACGGGACGTTTTACAGTGATAATGTTATCCAAATATCCTCCGGTATAAATTCAGTATTAATTCATTGTGATTTGATTGATGGTGCTTATAACGATGGAATAAGAACAAATACAATATTTTCATTCAGTGCATACTCAACCCCGATTGGTTATAAATTTAATATGGAACCAAAAAATCTTGTCTATTTACCTGTGTCAGGAAAAACCATATACAGAGTAAATTTTAGGATAACCGACCAAGATAATCGTATGATATCCTTTAATGATGAAATTATATCCATCAGAATTCACCTACGTGAAGTTTTTCAATAAATAAATAATGGTTATTGTGAGAAAACACGAGTTGGGAAAATATAAAATAATTACAGGGGAGGGCATGTTCCTTTCACCAGACTATACAAGGTATGTGGGTAGAGGATACTATAAACCTAAGAGACAACGAGGTGTAGGTCATCAATTTCGAAATAAAGGAGATGGGATAATTGATACTCTAATGGGTATTGGTTCAACCATCCTTAAACATAAAGACCTAATTGGTTCAACTGCTTCTGCCGTGGGCTCCGTTGCGGGTGCTATAAAGAGTATAAAAGATGCTCAAAAGGAGTCTCATAAATTACAAGCAATCAAAGAAATAAAAAAAGGTAAAACTCAACTATCTTCACAAGAACGACAAAAAATCATTAAAATACTTGGGTCAGGGTTTCAACAATTTTAATGCTATATAAATACAAGTATGGAAGCGATTGATAGTATCTATGATTTGGATGATACGATTATCATTTCAAACTCCACTAAAAAGGAAGACTATTTTAAGGTAAATGCTATAACAGGAACAGACTGGAATTCAAACGGAACAAAAAGTTTTGAAATAAATAATCAACAAACTTACTTGAATATAGCTGATAGTTTCTTGCTGTGTAAATTTAAATTCACTAAGGCTGCGAATAATACTAATGCTACACTCGTAAATGATTTCTTCTGGAAAATGTTTGACAGTGTCCGCCTGTATATTGGAACACAAGAGGTTGAAGCGGTTGATTATGTCTCTGCTACATCTGAAATGATGAAATTTACACTATATTCGTTTGGTGATAGAATGGGTAAGGGAGCTGTTGAAGGCTTTATTCCTGATATGTCAACGGGAACAAACACAGACCCTGGTTATAGTCAAAGGAAGTCAATGTATAATGATGACGCAAAAGCTGAGAATAGTTTTACCGTAGCAGTACCTCTTAAAGGTATATTTGGATTTTGTGATTATGATAAAGTTTTGTATGGTCTTAAAATTAGATTTCAACTACAAAGGAATGATAATGTAAATAGATTGCTTTTTGGGGCTGAAAATGCTTTTGGCGACAATAATAAATTTGTTATTAATGATTTGTGTTGGTATATCAATGAATATACTCCTAATCTTAAAACGGAGGAGATGTTAAATAGAAGACTTAACTCAAAGAAACCGCTAAATGTATCATACCTTAAAAGAAGATGTCAACACGTTAAACTGGAACACACTACCTACACTTGGAATTTGGGTGTTCTTGAAGGAAAGCCACGATACCTATGGCTCATTTTTTAAAAACCAGATGGAGAGGAGGGTACTAATAAGAATAATGCGCTGAGTGATAATGCTAAGGTGAAACAACTTCGGGTTTCTCTTGATGGCACATTTTATCCGCGAGATAGATTGGAAATTGATTGGGAAAAAAATGATTATGCGGAAGCCTACAAGTCCTACCAAAAAGTGTGTGAAAGTAATGGTAATAATGATCCTATTTTGGATATGGTTGCATTTAAAGGTTTATATACAATCTACGCAATTGACCTGAGTTCTCAAAAGGAAACTATAAAGTCTAATCGAGTGGATACTTCTCTATACATTGAAAGAGGGGAGAATGAAGAAGTTGATGCTTATTGTTTGCTTTTGGAGGAAACAGAATTACAGATTAATACAGATAATGGTGTTATGATTAATATCACATAGGTTTTTTCTCATAAATAAATGGTAGGGGTATATGTTAATCAAATCAATCTTAATAAATTAACATCTTGTATTCAAAATCAAAAGCCTTGTATTATTAATGTTAATACAATTCAAAGAAAAGGAGCTGTAAGAATTGATGTTTTACTCACACACACACAAGTAAAAACACTAAATGATGTTGGATCACTTAAAATTAAAATGACGAAACCTATGTTAAAGAAATATTCAATAGACGAGTCAAGAGGAGGATTTCTCCCGTTTCTAATTCCTTTATTTGCTGGTTTAAGTGCGGCGGGAGCATTGACTGGTGGTATTTCAGCAGCGGTAAAAACTGCTAACGAAAGGAAGGCACAACTAAAAGCTCAAAAAGAATTGGAAAGACATAACAAGGAGTTGGAGAAACAAATTAGTGGAAGTGGTGTAATTGTAGATTTTGCTCAAAAACTTGAAAGTCTACCTGATAAAGCTAGATTGTTGGTTGGAGATATGCTTTCCTCTATCGCTCAAGCGGGTGTTAAACTAACTAAACGGGGTAATGGATTGTATCTTTCTCATAAATAAATGGATAAATGGTTTAAACAATTTGGAAAGAATACAACGTCAAATATAGAACTAGCCAAGTATTGTAAAACACTAAAAATTGATAATGTGGTAATCTGTATGAGAGATGAATTAATACATATAAATAAGAATACAAAGAATATTATTATGAATTTAGACACACAGAATGGTTCTCATTGGGTTTGTATTCATAATAGTCAGGATAAATATTATTTTGATAGTTATGGTATGCCACCACCTGTTGAAGTAATACAATTCTTACAGAATGGTGTTTATCAAACATTTCAAGTTCAAGAAATTAATTCTAAATGTTGTGGTCAATTATGTTTATATGTATTATTTCAACTCAACAATAATGAAAATTTTTATAATATCATTTTTAATCTAATATAAATGACTTATGTTGGGAAAGATGGTTCTATCTTTGGAAAATCCTCCCAGGATATTGATTTATCAAATTATTATACAAAGGCACAGGCTGAATGACAAAAATATAGTATAAGTAAAAATATTAATATGAAGAATACTTATAAATTAATCAATTATCCAAACCCTACAGATGCGAATGACTTAATTAGATTCAGTGATTTATCACACTTGTTAAATAAAACAGCACGTTTTGTGAAACAAGTAAAATTTACAACCACAACACCTGGTTATACTGACCATACACCTTTCCTCATTGAATTTAACTACCTGCTTACAATTGAATTTTATAAAGAAGGACATTTAGTTAATATGCGAATTAATAAATGGGGGTATGATATGCCTGATTTAGGGTATAATTGGTCTTTTTCAATAAACTTAGAAGACCTACATGATTTAAATCAGTCTCGTAAAGAAGAATATTATCCACTTGGTGAAGATAAGGATTTATGTGGAAGTACAATTAGTAAACAACAAATACGTGATTTTAAGAAAATAAAAATATATGATAGTATAGCGATGGTTCGCATGACAAAGAAGGAAGGTAATGAGATAAGGATAGAAAGCCGAGGAATACAAACCGATTTGGTAGTGGGAAGATGGGGTGGTATTACCTGTCATAATATTAATCTCACATATATTTCTGATACATAAATGGCAGGAAGAAGACTACAAGAGAATTATAATTTTTGTATTCAAGGATACCTACAAGAAAAGGGTGCTCGGTTTTACATACCGTACGAATTGGAACATACACATGGAAATTTTGTCATTAAAAACTGGCCTTATACTGATATTGTTAAACCCACAAATAGAGACTTGTTTAAAGTATTAAATAAAAATGAACTTCTCAAAGTTATGAAATATAAAACTCTTTTAGAAATCGTCAACAAATCTTATTGGTATCCTATTATGAGAAAAATAATTATAGATACAAGAATATCTCAAAATCCAGATGAGTATATGTATAATATTATTTGGGACTCAAGCTCAAGGGTTGTAAGGGCTAAGGAAGGAATTGAAGAAGAGAAGGAGGAAAGAGAGAAAAAGGAGAAGGAGGAAAGGGAGAGGGAGGAGAAGGAGGAGAGGGAGAAAAAGGAGGAGGAGAGGGAGAAAAAGGAGGAGGAGAGGGAGAAAAAGGAGAAGGAGGAAGGAGAGAAAAGGGAGAAGGAGGAAAGAGAGAAAAAGAAGAAGGAGGAAAGGGAGCAAAGAGAGAGGGAGGAAAAATATAAAAAGATGGAAATCAGTGAGATTCGTAAAAGATTGAGTGTATTACAGCAAATAAATCAATCTCAACGCACCGAAGAGGAAATTAAAGAATTAACAACTCTTATGAAGATAATGGTTTCAAAAATAACAACGTCAATGTCTTCAATTTCAGGGAGGAGATTTAAACGAGAAAGTGGTGAAGAAGAAGAAGAAGAAGAAGGAAAAGATTATGTGATTGATGATGTTGGTGTCATTGACTTTAGTTAGTTTTTATTTGTAAATAAATGGAGGAGAGAGTGAAGGCATTCCTTAGGATTCTTTATGTTTTAAAAATAAAGATTGAAATGTATATGTTGAAAACCAAAAAGGTTTTGATACTCTGTCGGAATTTTTCTGATAAATAAATATGAGTTATTGTCTCAAATGTAAAAAGAAAACTAAATCTAAAAATATCTCTTATGTTAAAGCTAAAAATAATAGAGTTTATCAAAAAGGAATATGTCAATTTTGTGGCTCTAAAAAGTGCCAATTCATCTCTCCTAAAAGAGGAGGAGACATACAAAAGTTTCTGTCAGGAAGTAAATTTACAACAACTGGAATTCCAGGGGAATTACACCTTCCAGGGTATTCTTTCTGTGGTCCAGGAACAAACTTGGATAAAAGATTAGATGAGGCTGACAATCCTAAACCTTGGTCTAAACCTACAAATAGGGTTGACGAAGTGTGTATGAAGCATGATATTGCTTATGGGAAAACCACTACGTTGACTGAAAAACATAAAGCCGACAGCGAAATGTTGTATAATTTGTCTTTGATACAAAATCCAACGTTGAGAGAGAAAGTTGATAGGTTTATTGTGAGAAATTTGATAAATGCTAAATTGAAACTTGGTCTTGGTTATTCCTCAAAAAACTATTAGGCTCTAATGATGCCATCAAGACTGAGGAGCTTTTGGCTGAAGAATTACACAAACCTATAATCACAAAGTTTAAAAGAAGGAAGGTTTATTCTAAATACACTGACCACATATGGTCCGCTGATTTAATTGAATTGAATAATGACAGGGGATACAGGTATGCTTTAACCGTTATTGATTTGAGGAGTAGATTTGCCTGGGTTGTCCCTTTAAAAAATAAAAGGGGTGATACTTTAATGTTAGCCTTTAAGCTAATATTTGATCGGGATAAAAGGAAACCAAAGAAGTTATGGACTGATGAGGGAACAGAGTTCTATAACAAAATATTCATGAAATTTCTTAAGGGGAAGGGTATTAAATTATACAGCACCTTTAATGAAGGAAAGGCAGTTGTTATTGAGCGTTTTAATCGTACTTTAAAAGAGAAATTATATAAAAAATTCACACAACTCGGTTCTCAAAAATGGGTGTATTTAATTCAGGATATTGTAGATAATTACAATAATACAGTTCATTCATCAACACAATCAAAACCATCAGAAACATTTACAAAATTAGAATATGAAAAGGAGATTAATTTGAGAAAGCCCAAGTTTAAAGTTGGTGATATTGTAAGAATATACAAATGGAAAAGTCATTTTGAGAAAGGTTATACACAAAAATGGACTCGTGAATTATTTAAAATCATTGATGTAATGGATACAGTCCCTTGGACCTACAAATTATATGATTTAAATGGAGAAGAAATCTTGGGTTCATTTTACTCACAAGAATTACAAAAAACACAAGTAAGCAGATAATACCCTTGAAAATAATAAATAAATAAATAAAATGTAATGGGGATACGTTTTTAAATCTGTGAACCCCAAACACAGAATCCCACAACTTTTTAGTTGGGGCTTAACTTTTGTGTGTGTATAATGGGGATACGTTTTTAAATCTGTGAACCCCAAACACAGAATCCCACAACTTTTTAGTTGGGGCTTAACTTTTGTGTGTGTATAATGGGGATACGTTTTTAAATCTGTGAACCCCAAACACAGAATCCCACAACTTTTTAGTTGGGGCTTAACTTTTGTGTGTGTATAATGGGGATACGTTTTTAAATCTGTGAACCCCAAACACAGAATCCCACAACTTTTTAGTTGGGGCTTAACTTTTGTGTGTGTGTGTATGTGCGAGTGAGTCATAATAATATACAAACCCTAACCCAACCCAAGCCCTAACCCAACCCCATCCCTAACCCAAACCCATCCCTAACCCAACCCATCCCTAACCCAACCCCATCCCTAACCCAACCCCATCCCTAACCCAACCCCATCCCTAACCCAACCCCATCCCTAACCCAACCCCATCCCTAACCCAACCCCAACCCTAACCCAACCCCATCCCTAACCCAACCCCATCCCTAACCCAACCCATCCCTAACCCTCACATTCAAAATCCCAACCCTAACCCAATCCCATCCCTAACCCAACCCCAACCCTAACCCTCACATTCAAAATCCCAACCCTAACCCAACCCATCCCTAACCCAACCCCATCCCTAACCCAACCCCATCCCTAACCCAACCCCAACCCTAACCCTCACATTCAAAATCCCAACCCTAACCCAACCCCATCCCTAACCCTCACATTCAAAATCCCACCCAAACCCTAACATAATCTTTCTTTTCTTCTTTTTTAAATACGTATTTCTTTTTTTTTTTTTCCTCTTCCTCCAATTCTGTCTTTCAAGGCTTTTAAGTTTGAAGAAGTAGAAATGGGAAGAAAGAATTTTCCAGCATTTTCTTCCTCGAACTTTCTTGATATTGCTTAAATCAAGCGTCATTAAATAAAGAACATTGTTCATTGCTTTAGAATCCAAAGAGTCTCCAAGAGGAACCCCACAGGTAGAGTCTCCAAAATAAAACCAACTTTCCAAGTTCCCAAGGTATAACCACATTCCTGTTGAGCCTCCAAGATAGGTATCACATTCCGAGTCATCAAAACAAAACCCCCATTCCGAGTCTCCAAAAATATAACCATCTTTCCAAGTCCCCAAGGTAAAACCACAATTTTCAGAAATATTGGGGGTTTCCGTGATAAGTCTCACATAGTATAACTGCGGACCATCAGGGAAAACTTCCCTTTCCCAATTTTTTAGGGTTTCTATGATGTGTCTCACATAGTATAACTGCGGACCATCAGGGAGAATTCCCATTTCACAATTTTTTAGGGTTTCTATGATGTGTCTCACATAGTATAACTGCGGACCATCAGGGAGAACTCTCCTTGCCCAATTTTTTAGGGTTTCTATGATGTGTCTCACATAGTATAACTGCGGACCATCAGGGAGAACTCTCCTTGCCCAATTTTTTAGGGTTTCTATTATGTGTCTCACATAGTATAACTGCGGACCATCAGGGAGAACTCTCCTTGCCCAATTTTTTAGGGTTTCTATGATGTGTCTCACATAGTATAACTGCGGACCATCAGGGAGAACTCTCCTTTCCCAATTTTCAGAAATTTGTGGGTCTCCAATGTATGACTTGTATTCTGGCTCATCAAGGTAGAACTTGTTCAGTGGGTTTTGTTTTGATAACTCACAACAAGTATCATCATGGTAAAACTCTTTTTCAGGATTTTGTGGATCTCCAAGGTATAACTCTTTGGCTGGGTCATCAAGGTAGAACTCGTTCTGGGGGTCTTGGTTGTTCAAAATGTCTTCAAACAAAAAAATAACTTCATCCCAAGTTGTGTTAAAAGCAGAATTTTCATTTCGTATCTCAGATACAATTTCCTGTGAAAGAAAATAACAATGTATTAATTTAATACAATATTTTTTATTTGTATAAATCAAGCTCTATGAATATTAAAATAAACTTTGTTAACTCTTACACGAGTCTCATCTTAAAAAAAAAAAAAAAAAAAAAAAAAAAAAAAAATTAAATAAATAAATAAATAAATAAACAAACTTACCTCCATTGATAAGAGGTTCGAGTCCAGTTCATCAATCTGAAGGTTGAGTTCTACACAGGTAGTAGGACTCCATGGAATAGCAAAGTTATCCCATTCCATTTCGGCATAGTAGTCCATTCTCAAGTGAAGCAGAAAGCGTGTTTGAAAAAGCCTGTGTGGTCGGTGCCTTTTATAAGGACTGGGTGTGTCTTCCTGTGGAAATTCCCTGGGCGTGTCTTAACTGGAAATGATGTGATGGAAATTCCCTGAAAATGATGTAATGTATTACCTGGAAATGATACAATGCTGAAGAGTTTATAAAGTGGGTGGGACTTAGCAAAAGTGGGAGGAGCTTAGCAAAAGTGGGCGGGGCTTAGTAAAAAGTGGGCGTGGCTTAACAAAAAGTGGGCGGGGCTTAGTAAAAAATGGGCGTGGTTTACCAAAAAGTGGGCGGAGCTTACCAAAAAATGGTATGTGGCACTGGAGGTGCTCAAACAAGAACATTGAGGGAGGTTTACCATTTTATCTTAGCTCAGTTAAAATATCTTAATAAAGAACCAAACTCAAACATATTTTTTGTTAATATATTAGATGGTGAAGAGAGTGGCAAGAGAATTAAATTATTTCCCACTCAAACACTACAAATATTTGTCGGATCGATGTTTGAGTGGGTTATATTCACCAGATGATATTAAGAGTAAAAGGTTAAAAGGTCCATAAGGTCAGAAGGATCACAGGTGTTTAAGTGGTCTAATGAATAAGGATAACATGTCAAAAGGTTAGAAGGTTCGTAAAGAACAGGGTGAGAGAAATATAGGTGTTTAGGGGCAATGAGGGAGGGAAAGAATTAATATGGAAGTGAATGGGTCAAAGATTAATCTGCCAGATGATATGTAGAAGAAGGATGATAGGTCTATAAGAGAAAACAAATATTTGTAGTGTTTGAGTGGTCTAATGAACAACATTAAGGATAGGTACTACAGACAAAAGGTTTATAAAGATGAGGGTGGGAGAAATAGAGGTGTTTATGATTTTTGAAAAAGACAAGGGGGTAAATGACATTAGATAGGGATTTCCCATGTTAAACGGAGGTGTCCCAGAAGCAACATTATTACACTACTCATGTTAGATCAGGTCATTGAAAGGATCAGACTGTGCATGATATTATAACATGTTAGATCAGGTCATTGAAAGGATTAGACTGTGCATGATATTATAACATGTTAGATCAGGTCATTGAAAGGATCAGACTGTGCATGATATTATATCATGTTAGATCAGGTCATTGAAAGGATCAGACCATGAATCACATTACAACATGTTACATCAGGTCATTGAAAGGATCAGACCATGCTTGACATTATAACATGTTAGATCAGGTCATTGAAAGGATCAGAACATGCATGATATTATAACATGTTAGCTCAGGTCATTGAAAGGATCAGACCGTGCATGACATTATACCATGTTAGATCAGGTCATTGAAAGGATCAGACCGTGCATGATATTATAACATGTTAGATCAGGTCATTGAAAGGATCAGACTGTGCATGATATTATAACATGTTAGATCAGGTCATTGAAAGGATCAGACTGTGCATGACATTATAACATGTTAGATCAGGTCATTGAAAGGATCAGACCGTGCATGACAATATAACATGTTAGATCAGGTCACTGAAAGGATCAGATCGTGCATGACAATATAACATGTTAGATCAGGTCATTGAAAGGATCAGACTGTGCATGACAATATAACATGTTAGATCAGGTCATTGGAAGGATCAGACCATAAATCACATTATAACATGTTAGATCAGGTCATTAGAAGGATCAGACCGTGCATGACAATATAACATGTTAGATCAGGTCATTGAAAGGATCAGACAGTGCATGACAATATAACATGTTAGATCAGGTCATTGAAAGGATCAGACTGTGCATGACAATATAACATGTTAGATCAGGTCATTGGAAGGATCAGACCATAAATCACATTATAGCATGTTAGATCAGGTCATTAGAAGGATCAGATCATAAATCACATTATTAAATGTTAGATCAGGTCATTGAAAGGATCAGAACATGCATGATATTATAACATGTCAGATCAGGTCATTGAAAGGATCAGAACATGAATGATATTAAAACATGTTAGATCAGGTGAATGAAAGGATCAGAACATGCATGATGTAACATGTTAAATCAGGTGCTAAATCAGATGTGGGTGGAACAGCGGCTATCTCCTGCTGAATAGCAACCTTAAGGGCTTCAAGAGTTTGGGGTCGATGAGTATACTGTCCCCCTGTGCTGTCTTTCCCTCGTGGTCCCCCTGTGCTGTCTTTCCCTCGTGGTCCCCCTGTACTGTCTTTCCCTCGCGGTCCCCCTGTGCTGTCTCCCTCGTGGTCCCCCTGTACTGTCTTTCCCTCGCGGTCCCCCTGTGCTGTCTTTCCCTCGAGGTCCCCCTGTGCTGTCTTTCCCTCGCGGTCCCCCTGTGCTGTCTTTCCCTCGCGGTCCCCCTGTGCTGTCTTTCCCTCGCGGTCCCCCTGTGCTGTCTTTCCCTCGCGGTCCCCCTGTGCTGTCTTTCCCTCGCGGTCCCCCTGTGCTGTCTTTCCCTCGCGGTCCCCCTGTGCTGTCTTTCCCTCGCGGTCCCCCTGTGCTGTCTTTCCCTTGCGGTCCCCCTGTGCTGTCTTTCCCTCGCGGTCCCCCTGTGCTGTCTTTCCCTCGTGGTCCCCCTGTGCTGTCTTTCCCTCGTGGTCCCCCTGTACTGTCTTTCCCTCGTGGTCCCCCTGTGCTGTCTTTCCCTCGCGGTTGTCAGCTCTTTCACGAGCCTCGATTCAGTATACAAAAAAAAAAAAAAAAGGTCAATGAAAGGATCAGAACATGCATGATATTATAACATGTCAGATCAGGTCATTGAAAGGATCAGAACATTAATGATATTAAAACATGTTAGATCAGGTGAATGAAAGGATCAGAACATGCATGATATAACATGTTAAATCAGGTCAATGGAAGGATCAAGTCAAATATCATACATGATCAGGTCAAATAGGGCAAAAAGAAAATATTTCAGTTTGGTCAACAATAGCAATCTAGCAACAGATGTGACAATACTAAACCATTTTGATACTGCCAGTGACCATTGACTGGTAAGGTGTAAACTAGTACTCGACATGAAATTAGAAGGAATAAGAAAACTAAGGTTGAGAAAAAAATTGACCAATCTAGAAAGGCAGGTAGTAAAACAATTCCAAATTGAGTTCAAAAATAGATTCCAAAATTTGGAATGAAAACAGGCATCAACAAGGACATTTAACAAAGGTAATAAAAGACAGCCTGGGGAATTGAAAACAAAGGTACCTGCAAGAACATTCTACATTTCCTCCATTGTTTGGACAAACAGCCATAGGTGGGTAATAATAGCACAGCATTTGATGGGCACGATAAAGCACGATAATTTGATGGGCTTCCTCCTGCATCAAAGTTCCTTGTAAGAATACATGCAATATACCTATATTAACAAGTTATCAGAAATAACCCAAAACCTAATGAAGAAATGAAGAGAAGTCAAATTTGTCACTGGAGTTAAAGAAAGTGTTGAATACTATGTGAACTGAGTAGGATTCTATGGAAGAAGATGAGAGAAGGCATAAGAAACTTCAACACCAAAAAGAAAACGAAAAATATTAGGAAAGTACAGAAGCTGAAAAGCCTATAAACTGAGTTCTCCAACCGGACATGCTAAGACCTTTGCGACAGGACATCTAACGGAAGAAAATGGAAGCATTCTAGCAAGCTGTCGTCGCATCATTAAGCATGCCAAAACAACTTCATAGTGAGAAAGTCCGATTCACTGGCATTATAAGTACAACATAAAAAAAATAACAAAGGACCCTGTCGGTGTGATCCAATATGGTCCATTTTTCAACAAAAAGCATGAAAAGGGGAAATTCCCCTGGAAAATATAAATTGATATAGTTACAGTCAAAGATGGTGGTGAACTGATCCACATTAAATTTGCAAAGCTATATTCAAAGTACATAGAGGATGAAAATAAAATTTCCTTAACTTGGAAAATTTCAGAGAAGGTACTGCATGGTATTTTATATGAGAGAAGGTACTGCTGCTTCGTACAAGGCTTTGGGGGTAGCATCATTGGCTGAGGGTGTAGCTGTGCTGCTGATGCAATGTCGTCTGACGGTTAGGGTAGGACTTTGGAATTTGCTAATGGTGCCAGCCACAGCGTGCCTACTCTTCGCAAAGGACACCATGGGATCTTTAACATCCACCAACTAATGCCAGCAGAAGTGACACCCATTTAACATCCATCAGGGAGGGCACACATACTGATGGATCACCCTGCCTGTGAAACACCAGAATGACAGTTTATAGCTGGGTCGGGATTCAAACCCTGGTTAGACAACTTAGAGGGGAGTGTCTATACCTCTCGGCCATCCTGCTAGCCCAGAGGAGCTACTTTCTTGCATATGACAAATTACAGCTCACAAGTCTAAGTTGGACAGCCAAGTCACAGCACTGTTTGTTGTTAGATTAATTGCCCTAAAGCCTTCGTCAAATTTCCATAGGTGACACTCATTCACAATGTGATGAATAGTCTGACCTGAGTGACCACTGTCACATGCTATGGATCTGAATGAGAGAAGACAGACCACACATGCTAATTTACATGTAGAGAAGAGGGACTTGAAGAATTACCTTCCAATCAATACTTGTAAATCACTCACAAAAGTTATCAATAACCGAATCATGATGGAAGTGGACAACACTCAACCAGGAGAGCAACTAGGTTTTAGAAATGCATACTCAACAATGGATCACCTTCAGACTATAAATCAACTTCTGGAAAGAGAATATAAATTTCCCTTACACTGCAGTTATTTATCGATGAAGGAAAGGCTTTCAATAATGTGGAAACAAATGGCATCACACAATCTCTACATGATCATTAATGTCAATGGCAGATGTATCAACATATGAAGGAAATTAAAGACAACAAGTAAACGAAAAAACATGTTTTAGGGCTACACATTTTTTTTTTTTTAGTTTTAAACCTACTTTTTTTTAATTACATTTTGATAGATGAAAATGTACCAGAAAAGAGGACCATGGGCCAAATTTCAGCTCTCTAGGACATATGTAACCTAGAAAACAAACGGCTCTAGGTTTTGAAACGGGAAAAACAAACAACATTCAGATGTAGTTAAATAAAAGTGTGTAAAAATCTAGTTGAACTGCTATGCATAAAACCAACAAATTAAAATAATCCTTGCAAAATTGAAGAAACCATTTCCTTTGTACAACTTACAACAAGAATGACCGCACTGGTCACAACATGCGAAAAAATCCGGAAACGGGTCAACTGGGAAACGCGTATTTAAAGCATTCTTAAAAGTTGAACAACATGATTGGGAAACACACATTTAATGTGCTATTAAAAAATTAACTCGACACCTTTCATCCATGGCACTCTCCACCAAGTAATATCACAAGTAATATCGCACAGTCATGGATTGTTTAACCCCAATATCTCAAATTACGTAACTCTATTGTTTTTGGGGAGGCTTGTACAGTGCATGCCGATAGGCTTACTTAAACCTTACTAATAACTTTTATTTGAGACATGATTACATTTTTCAGGGTCCTTCATCATTAGTAACACTCGACCCAAACTAAGCTAATGGAAATCTGACGCAACAAACAATGGCAATCTATAATCAACAGAGGCTACAAGTCTGATATCTTAGGCCCACCAGAAAACCAGGATGCCGGCCATATTAGCTTGTCTGGGTGCCATGGTGGGTGGATTCAAGCGACAAATGTTGGTGGGGGCCAGCAGCTGTCTGACCAATGGGTGCACATTTCAAAAATTGACCCACAACAAGAACCACAACAACAACAGCAACAACAACTATGCAGAGCTCTTGGAAACCTGGGATACATCGCAGGTCAAAATGAATGTCGATCACTTTGAACAAGTGAAGAAACATACATAAATGCCTTCAACCTAAGATCCTTTTTCATTATTTTCCTCAATGTTGAATAGGGGAAAGCCAAATTCTGAAGAACATTTTAATGTTGATTTATATGGTGATCTTGAACAGGATGCTTCAACAAGGACCACATGATCCTGATGTGATGCTGAACAACCAGAACGTTGTCAAGAACACTCCCCATTCAGAAAGCCTTTTTCTCCCATGTCCACGATGCTTCACATGAAGGAACGGGCTTCATAAACCTTTTCGAAAATCACACATGTTTTCATAACCTATCTGCTCTCGCTCTCGCTCTCTCTCTCTCTCTCTCTCTCTCTCTCTCTCTCTCTCTCTCTCTCTCTCTCTCTCTCTCTCTCTCTCTCTCTCTCTCTCTCTCACACACACACACAATCATGAACCCACACGCTGGCAAAAGTCTTCCTTCGACTGTAAATTTACTGTTGTCTGTCATATTTAAGCCCGAAAGGAAAAATAAAACACAAAATGTTGTGAGAGAAAATTGTTCTTTGTGCAAAGGGAGTTTGTGCCCTCCCTGTAATGGCCAAGAAATGAAGACAACAGAAAATAATTGACCATGTTTGGGAAGGCATTACTCTGCAGTGGACTGAAATAGGCTGGTTTCACTATCAACCATTATCTTTTTGGGGTTGTTGTTGTTGTATAGCCCTGGACAGTTCTCTCGATCAAGCCCGCATTAGAGACAGAAACACGAGGGAAAGGGTTGGTACATGGGGACCAATCGGCACTCTGACCATGACCACACTGTCCTGATGAATCCGGGCAGCAGGGGAAGAATAGGGAAGATTTGGCCCCCAATTTGCAATGAGGGGTGCAAACACCATGAAAAGGCCTCCCCAATAATTGTCTTTCTTGGGAAACCACATTTCAAAGTTGGGCTCTTATTCCAGTTGCCGACTGGGCTTCCTCCATCATACAAAGTCCTTCCTTGGCACACCTGACCTCCTATCCTATCTACCTACAATGCCTTCAACCACAGCTTGTGGAGTACTGCTCTCCCCTCTGGGCTGGTTCCCCTGCCTCACACATTGCTTAGCTTGACACCATGGAAACCAAGGCCTTCAAGATCATTTGAATCTCCCTTGCAGAAGCTGAGTCTGTGGGCCTATATGAGTTGGTCCAACTAAGGTTGGCACACTTTCCCATTGTAGACATGTCTTCTACCGCCTGCTTTCTGCTCTTGCACACACTGCTCTTCTTTGTATAAAGAAAAATGACAAGCCAAGTCAATGGTAAGGACAGTGGATTGGTGTCTCATCAAGCTGTAGCTGTAGGTAGTTCGATTAAATCTAGTTGTCGGAAGTGGTTTAAGGATTTGGACTCTATTTGTGGTAACTCAACTAGTACCATATGGATTATCAGTAATATTCTAGCTGGCTTGCTAATGGATTTAAAGGTTCAGGGTTCAGGGTTCTGTTTGCCCTGTCTGTTTTGTTTGGCATTTGGTATCACTCTACTCTTTGTCATATTGACTTCCAAAACCCCTCCGAACAACTTGGGGTGGGAATAAAATTCTGCTGATGAAAAAGGTAACCTCACTCTCTTCTTTAACCAGATTATAAACCTTTCTCACTCAAAATCACAATCGATTTTTGAGAAAAGGACCCTGTTCAATCCCACTCTTCCCTCCGGGGTTTCAAGTGGGAAATGAATGTCTGTTTCATGTCATCCCCCAATCCCAAACCACAATCCTTTCTCCCGCTATTATCCCTACTTAACCGAGTCCAACCTTCTTACCTGCAGGTTGCTGTGTTTCCTCTTATCATCCCTGTCTCCTATTTTCCTGTTCGTTCATTCCTTTGCTTGCGTCCCCCTGTTGCCCCACTGTCAGTTCCAATTGCTTTTTAAGAATATAAGGTTGATCCAGTTGTTGAATACAAGGTATGTTGAATATAAGGTTGTTGAAGTAAGGCTCTTGTCACAGAACTCTGTTGATGATGTTGTGATGGAAAAAAGGTGCACGTAAAGGACCGAAAATGAAAGGAAAGCCTTGCAAACCCATGTTGAGACTCAAAGAGGCAAGTTCCAGGGGCAGTGCAAATAGGAAAGCAGGGCTTCCCACCCTTCACATCACATTCAATCAACTACCAGAAAGTTGTGCCCATTAATATGTGTACTTGATATAATGCCTCACACTTCATTTCACTCTTTTTTCTCACCTCACAGCCATCTGTTCTCTTCCCAGTGATGCGTCGTTACAGGAAAGCAATTCTGTCTCATTGTTCATGCCTGAGGAGGCAAGATCTTTGCATTTCTGATGCCACCATGTGGAGCTCGGCTGATGATGTTGGTCAAATTACTTACGATGATGCTGCGTATTGTTGCATCTCAGCCGAAGCGGAATCTTTGTGCGATGCAAAAGTAATTTCTTGACTTATTTCTCAAGGGAAATTACTCTGTGTAAGTGTGTGATTTCTGTCTCAATATAATTAATGAAGGTTCATAATATTAGGCTTATAATCGTCGGCTTAAGGAAATGGATATGGTTGATGTTTTAGCCCGTTGCCACACACAAACACACACTTACATTTGTTAATAAACATGAAGTGATGTGCAAAATCTATGCTTTCAAACAGCATTGCTTGAAAGTGTAAACAATAGGCTGGTTTATGGCTTTCTGCACCTTTCAAATAAGCGTGGTGCTCGATTCTAGTTCAGAAGTGTGAAAATGAAATTAATGTGGAATGCATGCGGCCTGCAATTCAAGATGAGATGAATGGCAAAATTTGCCTCTGACTTTCTTTCTCATCTCCAATAGCTTTCCACTGTAACGGAATGTCAATGCATTTCCGCTACAGCATTCCGAATATTCATCAATCCAATTAATGTGGCAGCAGCATGTGGGAAAATGTTGAAAAACGAGGATTCTAATAAAAGCACTCCTGTGACACGTGTGGACAAAAGAGGGTTTTGTTAAATTTACTTCGCATTATAAAAGAGTTTTTGCGACTCCTTTAAACTCGTTTTAAGTTTAATTGTATTGAAGTTAAAGGCAAGCTCATTAATTTACATTAAAAAAAATTGACAAGACTATGATGGGACTGACATGATCATTTTCCCCAGTATTAATTGTATTAAAAAAATATTTGAAATTTTTTGCAGAAATATATTTTGCACTACCAATTGCAAACAGTTTTTTTTTTTTTACTATTATTATATTTATTTATATATATATATATATATATTGTTGCGGATATGGGATTTGCATCCATCCATATCTGCTTGTAAATATTCCCCTATTTCCTCAATACTTCCCAACTCTCCCCAATCCCCCATTCCCTAGTCCCATTTTCTGTAAACAACACTCTGTAGACCCGACCTCCCCCTATTTCCCCCATTAAATGTCGCATCCAGGTCCACCGCATCTCAGGTAGACAACGATAGGACATCTTGCTAGTTATTCTTAGTCTATGTCAGTTAAGGTTTTGTTTCCATTAATTCTGACCCTTCGTTGCACCAGAATATGATTGTATGGCACCGTTAGGAAGTTTAGGACCTCCCAATACCTCCCCGCAGCTCTTCCTCACAGTTCTCTTCAGCAGCAACAACAACAACAACGAGCGCAGGGAGTGCGCGTCCTCACTCCGGCTTGGTTGGTAGGAGTGGTGGGAGGGCACCAGGCCTTCCCAACGAGCCGCCATCGGACATGTGCTCGACGGGGTTACCCAACAGGGGCGGAACGTGGCTCCCTGTCGGCTCCTCGTCAAGGGCGGAGCCCGGTAACCCCCGCACCCAATGGAAGCGGCGGACCGGCCCCAGTTGGGGCGGAACCAACCAGCCGAGGGCGTGTCACTCCCCGTTGAGCATGCGCAGTGAGAGAGAGGTGACGTCAGATGCGCGCTGAGCTTGGAGCAAGCAAGACGTACCCTCCGAGCGCTGTGAGACCTCCCTGCATCTTTGGACTGTGCTTATCCTGTCCCCGAGCCAAGGTGCACCTTGTGCCTCGATCTACCTGTCCATTCCTGCCATCAATCCCCGTGTGAGTCTACCTTGTCCGTTTGTCCGTGGTCTGTCGGGGAATAGATAAGACTGTATTTAAGTGCCCATCTCTTCTGTGTCTTTACCTCACTCTGCCTTGTAATCTACCCCCTTTTCTCCACCACTGTAATTACACCCTCCTCCGGAGGTCTTGAGAACTGTACCCCCCTTGCGTCGTTTCATATTTCCCAGTCGTCGTGTCCTTTCTATCATTGATTTAGCATAGCGCGATTTGGCCAACGTCTGGGTGAATCGGGTGAGTCGGGAAAAAATGGGGAAGAACTGTTCGGCCGCGGTTACCTCCGCTCGGTAAAAATAACATCTAATCCGCGGACCGTAACAATATATATATATTTATATATTTATATATATACAGTACATATATATTGTAACGAATGTGGAAACGTTACAATGTGAACGTTACAAAAGTACGGTAACACCCTGTTAATGTAAATAATGGTCGCAGTCGGCGTCCTAGTTAATTGCATGAAACTTACACGCAGGTCACGATATATCTTTTAAATAGTGTATTTCCTTATTCCATGTAGGCTAAATATGTGTTTTCCCACTAGATTGACTTTGCATTGTATCAAACAAAATAAGCGTAGGCCCTTCCAATTTCCCCAAAACCTCCCTTCCAATTGCCTTCCGCATTTTGGCCGGTTTTCTTCAAACCACCATTGGCCACGAGGTAGGGTTGGGGAAGAAAGGCGTGTCTCCACCTCGTCATAAGAGGGAAGGAGTGAACCAGCCCTAACAGCCAATCAACACCGCGGTGAGTGACCCGGTAGGCGTGCCCTCGGAGTCGGCGGCTTGATTTCGCTCGAGGTGATAAAAGCGACTGTAAGGGACTGCTTTACGAGATGACTTGGAGAGGCCTTGGGAGATGAGCAAAGAGGCTGCACCAAGAGGTGAGATGCGAAACGCTCCAAGCCAAAGAGGAGAGGTACTCGGCAAGGAAACCAGCTTTGGAGAGACGCGCTGAAAGGAGGGAGACGGCCCCACCCCAAGAAGAGGAGCAGGTGTGCCGAACCAGCGCGTGACGTCTACCGCAATGGATACACGACGGAGGGTTTCCCGCCAAAACCGCGAGGAATTGTGAGCTGCGGCCTCCCGACCTTGCCTCCCTCTCAAGCAATCCATCTCAAGCCCTACCTGCCTGCAATATCCCCTGTGTAAGTGTGAACGTCCTGTCCTACTCGTTGTCTTGGGGCTAAGTAAAAATGAATAGTGTAAGTTAACGATTCGCTGTGTTACTGCTTCTTCCATCCATTGCTTGTGTGTGTATAATAAAATCTGTTCTTCCTCCGTATTCTTCCTCTTCTTCTTTTTCCTTCTCTTTCGGTCGCTTTAGAGATTTCCCGATTGAATATCTGTGGGGCGATCTGGTCAACGTCGGGTGAAATCGGGTTTTTAATCGGGGAGTAACTGTTCGGACGCGGTTAAATACACCACCGCTCGGTCAATATAACATCAAAAGCCGCGTCTGTAACAATATATATATATATATATATATATATATATATAATCAATGAACATAACAGCGTGACGAGCGCTGTCCAGATCTCCTGTGGACCGAAGTCCTAGACCAAAGCGTCACCTCCGACCCAAAGGGTCTTCTGGAGGCCTCAGCCCGGCCACTCTGTCAACAGACAGAGATTTATTCATTGGTCCCCATTGGCTAAACATCAAGCAGAGCCGCCAGTCCAGATTTCGTTCGTTGATTATTATCCCCGCCGATCGCACCGCACCCCTTGGTTTTGGTTTGCACTGGTGGGAACGATGGTCTGTGTGGCAGACAGGCTGTTGGTTCCTTGCGGGTTATGCGGTATTTACCGTGTGAGACATAATTCGTGGCTGGTGCTCACCATTAAAGCTAGGAGGTGCCTTGATCATATATATATATATATATATGTATATATATATATATATATATATATATATATATGTATATATATATATATATATATATGTATATATATATATATATGTATATATATATATATATGTATATGTATATATATATATATATGTATGTATGTATATGTATATATATATATATATGTATGTATGTATATATATATATATATATTATATATATATATATATATATATATATATATATATATATATATATATATATATATATATATATGTATGTATGTATATATATGTATATATGTGTATATATGTATGTATGTATATATATGTATATATGTGTGTATATGTATGTATGTATATATATGTATATATGTGTGTATATGTATGTATGTATATATATATATATGTATATATGTGTGTATATATATATATATATATATATATATGTATATATGTGTGTATATATATATATATATATATATATATGTATATATGTATGTATATATATATATATATATATATGTATATATGTATGTATATATATATATATATATATGTATATATGTGTGTATATATATATATATATATATGTATATATGTATGTATATATATATATATATATATGTATATATGTGTGTATATATATATATTGTGACAGACGCGGTTGTGGATGTTAGTTTACCGAGCGGTTTGGTATGACCACGTCTGCACAGTTTACCCGATTATGCTCGAACGTTGCCGAGTCGCGCTATGCTAAATCAATGATGGAAAAGGACACAACGGCTGGGACCAAAATGACACGACACCAAGGGTTCAGTTCTCAAGACCTCCGGAGGAGGTTATATTAGGGCGGAAGGTTAGATTACAGGAATGAGAGGGACAGCATAGAAAGACAGGCACTTAGACACACTTATCTTATTCCCTGACAGACGACAGATAAACAGGACAAAACTGACACACGGGGATTGATGGCAAGGAAAGGCAGAATCGATGGCTCCAGGTGCACCTGGGCTCAGGGCAGGATCGACCCGGTCCGGTCTAGAGATGCGGGGAGGTCGCAGCGCTCGGATGTGGTTATTGTCTTCTCAAGCTGGGGGCGCATCTCTCGTCACGTCCGGTAAGTGGCCGCGTATATCCGGCGGGGAGTGACACGCCCTCGGCTCGTTAGCTCCGCCCCAGATGGAATCGGTCCGCCCTTCTTATTGGGTGCGGGGGGGGGGGGGTTACTGGCTCCGCCCCTGACGAGGAGCTGACAGCCAGCCCCTTCGTGGTAACCCCGTGGAGCGCATGGGCAATGGCGGCTAACCACGCCGGTGTGAGGACGCACACTCCCCGCACGCCGCGCCGTTGTTGTAGTTGTTGTTGTAGTTGTTGTTTGGGGAAGAAGATGGGAGGAGGTATGGGAAGGTCCTAAACTCACTACTGGTGCCATATAATCACATTCTGGTGCAACGAAGAGTCAGAATTAATGGAAACGAGTCCTTAACTGACATAGACTAAGAATAACTAGCAAGATGTCCGAAAGTTGTCTACGTGAGATGCGGTGGACCTGGGCACGACATTTAATGGGGGAAAGAGGGGAAGGTCGGTTCTACAGAGTGTTGTTTACAGACAATGGGGGATTGGGGATAGTTGGGGAGTATTGGGGAAATAGGGGAATATTTACAAGCGGATATGGAGGCCAAATTCCATATTCGCAACATTGCACCCTTCTCTACCCTCGGGGCGACCCGACCCGATAAATTTTTACCTATTTTAGTGTGGCACTTAGATGTAGTTCCCTCTACTATTAACTCTACCCTGAGTGCGACAGTTTTACAGATGTTCACAAATGAGTAAATATGTCCCCCTGCGACGTTGCACCCTTCTCCTCACAGAAACACACCCACAGGATAACCGAATCCGGAAAGAATTCGCAAACTAAACATACAGCCGGTAGGGAGCATTATTTATACAACTACGCTGCTATTTACACTACGATCCAGGACCTGTTTCTGGAGGAACACATGCAGATGTTATGCATAGAGAGAGCACGCATGCCAGCATCGATACACCAACCCACGAGTGCTCTGTGGCCTTACGGCCTTTAATAACGTGCAGAGCACCCCTTCCCAGCACCAAAAGCACCACCCCATCACACAGTCAGCACCATCCGGTGCAGTCACCATTGTTCAATGAGTAAAAATAAATTCAACAACCCCTAACCCTGCAGGTGTCTCTTGCTCTTCGTGTGGTGCACGTGGCCTTCTGGCTTCTTTCAAAAAAATAAAGAAAGGCGCCAACCACGTCCATTTCCTTATTGTGGCCGTCAGGGTGCCAACTATTAGTGGTTCACCTGTTTGGCATAGGTGCCACGTTGACCCATAGGTCCTTCCACGGGTGGTGCTTGGCCGCAAAAGAACTGCGGTCCATTGTGGGTGGCCACAAACATTGCGGTCCATATGGTGTATCGATCCAAGCAGCAAGCAGCGAAAGTGCAGGCCCACAACTGCGAAGCCAGCACCTCTCTCTCCTCTCTCTCTGCCCCAAAGCCAGATCCTCGGAGGTGGGAGACAAAAGAAGCAGACAAGTGAGTAAGGTGGTAAGGGCGCAAAAGTGCACGCAATACAAGATGATGCACACTGGGGGCACATGGGAACCAGGTGAGACAGGTACGTTCCTATCGTACGCCCCCCCCCCCCCACCAGGTAACCTACATGGCCCCTCCCTTACCCCTTACTGTATCCACAAAACACAACACTACCCATAAACATCTACTTTACAAATCAACAAACGTCCCTACTGTCTTCCCCGTTCCTCCCATAAACCAAATTCGTCTTCTCTCCCTCCTAACCAATCAAATTTGCCATTTTCAACTCTCATCAAAATTTGCCATCTCCAACTCAACATCATAATTTGCCATTACCAATTCATCATCAGTCCCTCCTAGGGAGGGAGAGATGGAATCACCCCAATGTCTCATCCACGTCGTGATGCGTCTCACAAATCCTCACAGCAATTCTCATTTCTGCAACACAAACAAAGAAAACACAGGTGTGGAGTCATCATCATCACCACAGGTAAGTGGCTGCATATGGTGCGACAGGTTCATCAATCCTAACTATTTCCTAAATGACTTTAACAACTTTACACTACCCGGGGTCTTTCTCCGGCCAAACCATTGGCCCTCTTACACTATGGGTTCTAAAAACCAATTCCCATTGGCCAAACTGTGGTGCTTTTCAATTTGGGGTCTCACTCCCCCGATTCATCTCCCAGTGCCCTCGCACAATTTCTGGGCCGCGACGTGTACCTCTCCCAGCGGGTCTACCCACCTGCACACCCCCACCACTGCAGTTGCCTCCGAGCTTACCTGCTCCTTACCCTAACCTAACTACCTGGGGAAGGCCCTCTGCGCTCTCCCCACTCGGTGCCCTCTCTGGCACCGGGCTGCCCGATCCACACCCGGGATCCTCAGGCACCCACTCACAACTACCGGCTCCCAGAGCCCACCTGCGGCCTCACCTGGCCGACATCCTCACAGTGGTGGAGTGCCCAACCAACTACACACACTAACAGGCTACACGCCCAGCCATTTCCACGACACTAATGCACCCATCCACAATACCATTCTGCAACCGCACCACAGATGCCCATATCCAACCACAATTTACCTGTACCCTCTACCTAACACTTACACTACCCGCCCCGGGTATCCGTGAAAGGGGTCCACCCTTCCCCCATTCACACCTTTGCACCATGCACACCACTCTGTACCACTTACTCCAACTCTCTCCACACACCTGTACTTGCACACCTGTGCTCTCACACCTGGTGCCACCTGCACCCTTCTCTCCCCAAGCGCATTCGCGCTGATCCACCACACTCACTACTCATCCATTGCTCCACACACCTGTCCAGTTGCACACTTGTGCAATCACACCTGTTCCATCCTCACACACACGGCATCATCTCAGCTAACTACTCCCTTCTGAAACTTGCGCTTCCCAGTCGTCCCTTTAAACTATTGCGCTCCCACGTCATTATCATCCATACTAATCTACCTGCGTCCCCACTACAGGTATCAGTCACTAACTAAACTTAACGTCACCTAATGTCATCTCTCTAGATCCCTACAATATAACCTAACCCACCCGGGCTAGTTTTCACTGCCATACACCCCATAAGCTATAGCGCATTTGCCCCACCATGGGAAGGATGGTGGATTTGCCATCCCACCACATCGGGGGTCTCTCACTACCAATTTTGCACATCAAATTTCAACAAATCAAAAATTTGCCAATCACTACCCATCATCTGCCAATCACTACTGCCAATCCCTTGCCAATCATCAAATTTTGTTTTTCTCTAATTTTGGGGCCAAAACACTAACCTCATCACCCAGTCTACTCACTAATGCCTCTCGGTGCGCCAATTCCTGTCCAAAGCCCGGCTTCGTAAAGCCAAGCCATGAATGCTGGTTGTTTTGTGCCAGCGGCTGCATGCGTCCGGCACTCGGTGCAGGGACGGGGGCTTACCCGGGCCGAGATCCCACGCACCATCTCGGCGTGGAGCCATCCCATGTCCCGATCTCGACCTGCCGGACTGCCTCAACAAAAGGTGGTCGCCATGACGACCCTTTCTATCGGGCTGCCCGCTCCGCCTAGTGGAGCACGGACGCGGCCGTTCAAAGCGAGGCCCAGCACGCACCGAGGGCCCGATTCGGCTATAAGTCGTTCTAAACTCTACCCCGTCTAACGTCGATGCTTCACCTGGACGCTTACACCCCGCAGCCCGTTCCTTGCTCACACATCCAGCCGTGCCCATGCTCCTCGTACCTTTCCTTACACACCCAGGTACCCTCATTGCACTCACAGCCTTGGTCACACACCTGACCACCGAACACTTTGGCACACATTCGTTGGTAGCACACCTCACCAACACACCTCTTCGCACCCCCTCCTCGGTCACCTCCTCTGTGACAATCACAGGTGTGCTCTCATTCGCACACCCAACCACGTGCCTCACCACCAACTCCAGCGTGCATTCCCACTCACGCTCTACCATTCCAGGTGTGCATCCTCGCTCACCTGTCACAACCAACTCACGCTCCTTGTCACTCTCACTACTCTCACCACCACTCTTGACCACGCACTCACCCTTACTCTTGACAGCACACTCTTTCCCCATGCACCTGTCCGTCACACACCTTTCTCGCGCACACTCTCCCGTTACACCCTCTGTAACACTCACCACAGGTGTGCATTCTTCCTTGCCTTTGACAGCGCACTCTTTCCCCATGCACCCGTCTGTCACACACCTTTCTCGCGCACACTCCTGCGCACACTCTCCCGTCACACCCTCTGTAACACTTACCACACCGCGCTTCCATGTGCTCCCTCGCACACGCGCTACGACCGACTCACTCTCGCCAGCATCCTCACTCCTTGGCACGCACTTTTTCCTCACACACCCCAGAGTCGGACTTTCTCGCACACCTCCTTTTTCGCACACCAGACCTGTCGCACACTTCACCAACGGCCTCTCACGAACACCCGGGTCCATCTCGACCCCCAAGCTCCTTAAATCCCCTGGCGCATCATACGCACGACCATATTGGTCACCACTTACACCGGGTCCTCTTCCTCTTCGCTTCTCCTCCATCACCTGCGAATCCCTCATCCGGTTAATGAGCACATCATCACGATCCGAACACAGACTTTGGACCAATTCTTTTATTTTCTCTTTTATCTCTTTCTTATCCCCTCTCCGTCGCTTCTTAATTTCGCTCACCCCTTCCTCCACTTCTTCTAATTTCTGCTTCACCTCTTTTATTCCCCGGTACGTCTCCTCAAGCTCGTCCTGCAAGGCTACCTTGACCGTTTCCATGTGCGTCCTCACCTGCCGGTCCTTCGTCTCCATTACCTCTATCACCTCGTCCAACCTCGTTGTCAGTCCCTCACGTACCATCTGACATTCCCTCTTCGTCGCTATCAAGTCGTCTTTTAGTTCTTTCTGTGTCGCTTTTAACCCTCCTATTACCGCAGTGTTCCTTTGAACCTGCTCCACTAACTCCGTCTGTCCCACCGTCAGCTGCTCCACCTCCTGCGTCAGGTCCTCTATGCCCCCTTGTAACTTTACAGTCCCCTTTCTCACCTCCTTCTCCATGTGCTCCTTACAGTGCCTCACCGCCTCGCGCACTCCTCCGACCTCCTCACTCACTCCTCTTCTGATCTCCTCTCCCATCACTTGCATCTCCTGCCCAGATGCCACCCTCATCTGCTCCATTTCCTCCCTGTGAGCATCCAGTTTGGTTTCTACCCCCATTCTGACCCCCTCTATCTGCTGCCCCATTTGGTTAACTTCCCTTTCCGCTTGGTCCCTCATGTCCCTCAATTTGCCTTCCATCCTGTTTTCTAACCCCTCTAACCCATTTTTCACTCCCTCTATCTGATTCTCCTGGGCAGCCATTCTATTTTCTACCCCCATTAACCCCTTTTTCACCTCTTTTATCCCGTTGTCTAACCCCTCAAATTTGTCGTCTAACTTCCCAAATTTCTTGTCTAAACCCTTAAAATTATTGTCTAACCCCTCACCGGTTCCCCTCGCTTCGTCCCTCATTACCCCCATTTCGTTTCCCATTTGTCCCATACTGCTTTTCAAACCTCTAATTTGGTCTCCCAATTGCTCACCCATTTGTTCCATAAGGGCCCTCATTTGCAACATAAAAAGGTTCGGATCCACCAGGGGCGCTGCCACGGTCGCGGGCGCGGTGACCAGCGAGGCGCCATTTTGCGCCCCCGCAACGACGCTATTTTGTGCGTCTGCTACCCTCGCTGCTTCGCTCTCCTCGCGTCCCTCAATTTGGTCCTGGACCGACCCTGCCTCACTCTCCCCTACCGGACCCCAGCCGACTTGATCCGCCATAGCGCGACTTTCAAAATTCGGGTTTTTATTTCCGTAAAACAAATTCAAATTTCGCCGTTATAATTTCGAGCGGGAAACGCGCTCCGGGTCGAATTCTACCTCCCCAACACCAATTGTTACCCTAGTGGTACAATTGGTGTTCCAAAATTTGGGCCTAATAAATTTAGTCCCGGGTCCGAATTCCACTCCTCGACACCAATTGTTACGGACACGACTTTGATGTTAGGGTGGGCCGAGCGAAATGGCCGCCATGTCCGCACAAGTTACCCGATTATGCTCGAACGTTGCCGAGTCGCGCTATGCTAAATCAATGATGGAAAAGGACACAACGGCTGGGACCAAAATGACACGACACCAAGGGTTCAGTTCTCAAGACCTCCGGAGGAGGTTATATTAGGGCGGAAGGTTAGATTACAGGAATGAGAGGGACAGCATAGAAAGACAGGCACTTAGACACACTTATCTTATTCCCTGACAGACGACAGATAAACAGGACAAAACTGACTCACACGGGGATTGATGGCAAGGAAAGGCAGAATCGATGGCTCCAGGTGCACCTGGGCTCAGGGCAGGATCGACCCGGTCCGGTCGAGAGATGCGGGGAGGTCGCAGCGCTCGGATGTGGTTATTGTCTTCTCAAGCTGGGGGCGCATCTCTCGTCACGTCCGGTAAGTGGCCGCGTATATCCGGCGGGGAGTGACACGCCCTCGGCTCGTTAGCTCCGCCCCAGATGGAATCGGTCCGCCCTTCTTATTGGGTGCGGGGGGGGGGGGTTACTGGCTCCGCCCCTGACGAGGAGCTGACAGCCAGCCCCTTCGTGGTAACCCCGTGGAGCGCATGGGCAATGGCGGCTAACCACGCCGGTGTGAGGACGCACACTCCCCGCACGCCGCGCCGTTGTTGTAGTTGTTGTAGTTGTTGTTTGGGGAAGAAGATGGGAGGAGGTATGGGAAGGTCCTAAACTCACTACTGGTGCCATATAATCACATTCTGGTGCAACGAAGAGTCAGAATTAATGGAAACGAGTCCTTAACTGACATAGACTAAGAATAACTAGCAAGATGTCCGAAAGTTGTCTACGTGAGATGCGGTGGACCTGGGCACGACATTTAATGGGGGAAAGAGGGGAAGGTCGGTTCTACAGAGTGTTGTTTACAGACAATGGGACTAGGGAATGGGGGATTGGGGATAGTTGGGGAGTATTGGGGAAATAGGGGAATATTTACAAGCGGATATGGAGGCCAAATTCCATATTCGCAACAATATATATATATGTATATATGTATGTATATATATATATATATATATATATATATATATATATATATATATATATATATATATGTATATATGTGTGTGTATATATATATATATATATATATATATATATATATATATATATATATATATATATATATATATATATATATATATATATATATATATATATATATATATATATATATATATATATATATATATATATATATATATATATATATATATATATATATATATATATATATATATATATATATATATATATATATATATATATATATATATATATATATATATATATATATATATATGTGTGTGTGTATATATATATATATACACACAGTGAAACCTTGACTTACGAGTTTAATTCGTTCTGTGACCGAGCTCGTAACTCAATTTGCTCGTTTCTCAAATTAAATTTCCCCATTGAAGTGCTATTAATCCGTTCCAGCCCGCCAAAAACCACACCAATTTTTTTTTAAATATACAGTATATATAAAAATATCTCGCGCTTTATATTTCACCTGTATGCAGCATACAAGTTGGCAGGATGGCCTGGACTGGAGGTACGCACACTTGACTCTAAACTGTCCAGCCTGGGTTTGAATCCCGACCCAGCTATAACCTGTCATGGGTGAATCACAGGCAGGGTGATTCATCAATGTGTGTACCGCTAAACTGGGCGCCCCGTTTGCGTCCCATTAGTTGTTGGATGTTAAGGATCTCACCGTGTTTTCCACAAAGAGAAGGCGAGCTATCGCCGGCACTCTGAACAAGTTGTGGCCTGGCATGCTCTTCTCCTCTGCCGTTATATACGTCCTCCTCGGCATCTTTTTCCAGAAGAGCCCTGTCTCGTCACAGTTGAAGATTTGCTGGGGGATGTATCGTTCGGCTTCTATCAGTTCGGCAAAAGTTATAATAAAATCTAACCAAAATGTTAATAAACATTTAAATATTTAAACATTAAAACATTTAAAACATTTAAAAATTTAATAAAAATAACCAAAATGCGAAAACAAAGCAGCAGCGATATACGGCAGAGATGCTTGCACGGCAAGATAACCACGTGACCGGAACCCACCTGGTGGCGGGTGGTGTAAGCTCCAAAATAACCAAAATGCGAAAACAAAGCAGCAGCGATATACGGCAGAGATGCTTGCACGGCAAGATAACCACGTGACCGGAACCCACTTGGTGGCGGGTGGCGTAAGCTCGTAACTCAGATCTCGGCTCGCATCTCACAGCAATAAACCGCCCGAGCGACGGCTCGTATCTCGGAAAACTCGTAAGTTGGTGCACTCGTAAGTCAAGGTTTCACTGTATATATATATATACACAAAGAATTAAGTTAAGCACCCCCCCCCCGTTTTTTTACAACCTCGCACATTACAAGTTTGTTGTCGTCAAAACAGTGTAATATACCCATGATATTGCTATATTTTCTGGAGAAGTGATATTATGGTCACATAAAAACATAACAATCATGCCGTTTTCATTATTTTTTTCTGAATAATTTCAGGTGAAATTTTTTGGGAATTTTAGGCATATTTTCACCTCAATTTAAGTATGGAGCTATAGGTCCATCACGGACAGTGTGGATGACGTTTATGTTTTCTAACGTACAGTCATTGTTCTGAGAAGACCTCTAGCGATCTTTGCGTCAATAACGTGTGTAGGACCCACGTGATCGGATCACTACTCAACCCAACTCAACCCTACGAGTGCACTCATCTGCATTTCATCAATGGATAATTGCTAATGTCATACCAATCATTATTTGATCTCACATACCTTAGAATATATGCCAATGTATACATATACACAAAGAATATATATTAGGGGGTGCTTACCTTAATTCGTTGTGTAGGGGTGCTTAACTTAATTCTTTGTGTATATATATATATATATATATATATATATATATATATATATTGTTGCGAATATGGAATTTGACCTCCATATCCGCTTGTAAATATTCCCCTATCTTCTCCGATACTCCCCAACTCTCCCCTTACCCCATTCCCTAGTCCCATTGTCTGTAAACAACACCCATTAGAGCCGATCTTCCCCTTCATTCCCCCATTAAATGTCGTGCCCAGGTCCCCCGCACCACACGTAGACAATTATAGGACATCTTGCTAGTTATTCTTAATCTATGTCAGTTAAGGACTTGTTTCCATTAATTATGACTCTTCGTTGCACCAGAATGTGATGATATGGCACCAGTAGGAGTTTAGGACCTTCCCATACCTCCCCGCATCTCTTCCCATCATCTCAAGCTCCAACAACAACCACAACAACAGCGGCTTTGCGTCCTCACTCCGGCTCGGTTGGCCGCCATTGAACATGTGCTCGACGGGGTTACCCAGAAGGGGGCTCCCTGTCGGCCCCTCGTCAAGGGCGGAGCCGGTAACCCCCGCACCCAATGAGAAGCCATGGGCCGATGCCATATGGGGCGGAGCTAACGAGCGAGGGCGTGACTCCCCGCCGGATATACGCGGCCCCGCGCCGGACGTGACGTAAGATGCGCCCCGAGCTTGGAAGGACAAGACGCCACCCTCCCGAGCGCTGAGCGACCTCCCCGGCATCTCCACCAAAGTCGCGACCCACGAGCGCTGAGCGACCTCCCCGCATCTGCTGGACACCACCGTACGTGATTCTGTCCCGGAGCCAGGTGCACCTGAGCCATCGACTGCCGCTTTCCTTGCCATCAAATCCCGTGTGAGTCAGCGTTGTCCCGTTTATCTGTGGTCTGTCTAGGGTTAATATAAGGTTGTGTCTAAGTGCCCACCTTCCTATGTTTCCCTCTTGTCCCTGTAATCTAACCTTTTCCGCCTTAATATAACCTCCTCCGGAGGTCTTGAGAACTGAACCCCTGGTGTCGTATTGTGTCATTATAACCCAGCCGGGTGTCTTCTTTTTCTTATTGAGCCAGCATAGCGCGATTAGTCAACCCCGGGTGCAATCGGGGTAACTTGTACGGATACGGCGGCCATCCCGCTCGGCCCACCATACCATCAAAGTCGTATCTGTAACAATTGGTGTCGGGAGTGAGATTCGAGGCCCGACCAAATTTTGAAAAAAAAAAAAACGAATAGAGGAAAAAAAAAAATTTGGTCAAAATTTGGAGCGGCCGAAATTTGTATTTGTTTTACGAAACTCGAATTTTGCAAGTCGCGCTATGGCGGATCAAGACGGCTGGGGTCCGGTAGGGGAGAGTGAAGCAGGGTCGGTCCAGGACCAAATTGAGGGACGCGAGGAGAGCGAAGCAGTGAGGGCGGCAGGGTCGCAAAATAGCGTGGTCGCGCACGTGGGTGTAGCGGCACCAAATTTAGCCGCGGCCGTGGTCGCGGTAGCCGAACCCGAGATGCCAATGAATTGGAACCTGTTTATGAAACAGATGATGGCCTTTATGGTAAAAACAGACGATAATTTCAAAGGGATGGGAAACCAAATGGGGGTAATGAGGGACGAAGCGAGGGCTCGGAGTGAGCGATTGGGGGTAATGGGAAGCCAGATGGGGGTAATGAGGGACGAAGCGAGGGGTACTGGTGAGAAGGTAGACAAAAATTTTGAGGGGTTAGACAACGGGATAAAGGAGGTGAAAAATGGGTTAATGGGGGTAGAAAATAGAATGGCTGCCCAGGAGAATCAGATAGAGGGAGTGAAAAATGGGGTAGAGGGAGAGGAGATTAGAAGAGGTGTGAGTGAGGAGGTCGGAGGAGTGCGCGAGGAGGTGAGGCACTGTAAGGAGCACATGGAGAAGGAGGTGAGAAAGGGGACTGTAAAGTTACAAGGGGGCATAGAGGACCTGACGCAGGAGGTGGAGCAGCTGACGGTGGGACAGACGGAGTTAGTGGAGCAGGTTCAAAGGAACACTGCGGTATTAGGAGGGTTGAAAGCGACACAGAAAGAAGTGGAAGAGGGGGTGAGCGAAATTAAAAAGCGACGGAGAGAGGATAAGAAAGAGATAAAGGAGGAAGTAAAAGAATTGGTCCAAAGTCTGTGTTTGGATCGTGATGTGCTCATTAACCGGATGAGGGATTCGCAGGTGATGGAGGAGAAGCGAAGAGGAAGAGGACCCGGTGTAAGTGGTGACCAATATGGTCGTGCGTATGATGCGCCAGGGGATTTAATGAGCTTGGGGGTCGAGATGGACCCGGGTGTTCGTGAGAGGCCACTGGTGAAGTGTGCGAAAGGTCTGGTGTGCGAAAAAGGAGGTGTGCGAGAATGTCCGACCATGGGGTGTGTGAGGAAAAAGTGCGTGCCAAGGAGTGAGTGTGCTGGCGGGAGTGAGTCGGTCGTAGCGCGTGTGCGAGGGAGCACATGGAAGCGTGGTGTGGTGAGTGTTACAGAGGGTGTAACGGGAGAGTGTGCGCGAGAAAGGTGTGTGACCGACAGGTGCATGAGGAAAGAGTGCGCTGTCAGAAGTAAGGAAGAGTGTCCACCTGTGGTGAGTGTTACAGAGGGTGTAACGGGAGAGTGTGCGCGAGAAAGGTGTGTGACGGACAGGTGCATGGGGAAAGAGTGTGCTGTCAAGAGTAAGGGTGAGTGCGCTGTCAGGAATGGAGGTGAAAGTAGTGAGAGTGACATGGAGCGTGAGTTAGTTGTGACAGGTGAGCGAGGATGTACACCTGGGATGGAAGGATGCACACCTGGAATGGTAGAGCGTGAGTGGGAATGCACGCTGGAGTTGGTGGTGAGGCACGTGGTTGGGTGTGCGAATGAGAGCACACCTGTGATTGTCACAGAGGAGGTGACTGAGGAGGGGGCGCGAAGAGGTGTTTTGGTGAGGTGTGCGAGCAACGAATGTGTGCCAAGGTGTTCGGTGGTCAGGTGTGTGACCAAGGCTGTGAGTGGAATGAGTGTACCTGGGTGTGTAAGGAAAGGTACGAGGAGCATGGGCACAGCTGGATGTGTGAGCAAGGAACGGGCTGCGGGGTGTAAGCATGCAGGTGAAGCATCGACGTTACACGGGTTAGAGGTTAGAGCGACTTTTAGCCGAAGCAGGCCCTCGGTGCGTGCCGGGCCTCGCTTTGAACGGCCGCGTCCAGGCTCCACTAGGCGGAGCTGGCAGCCCGATAGGAAGGGTCGTTATGGCGACCACGTTTTGTTGAGACGTGCCGGCAGGTCGAGATCGGGACATTGGATGGTTCCGTGCCGAGATGGTGCGTGGGATCTCGGCCCGGGTAAACCTCCTTCCCTGCACCGAGTGCTGGACGCATCCAGCCGCTGGCACAAAACAACCGGCATCCATTGCTTGGCTTCACGAAGCCGGGCTTTGGACAGGGAGTGGCGCACCGAGAGGTATTAGTGAGTCGACTGGGTGATGAGGTTAGTGTTTTGGACCCAAAATTAGAGAAAAACAAAATTTGATGATTGGCAAGGGATTGGCAGTAGTGATTGGCAGATGATGGGCAGTGATTGGCAAATTTTTAATTTGTTGAAATTTGATGTGCAAAATTGGTAGTGAGAGACCCCCGATGTGGTGGGATGGCAAATCCACCATCCCTCACAGGTGGGGCAAATGCGCTATAGCTTATGGGGGTGTATGGCAGTGAAAACTAGCCCGGGTGGGTTAGGATATGGTGTGTAGGGATCTAGCGAAGATTGACATTAGGTAACGTTAAGATTAGTTAGTGACTGATACCTGTAGTGGGGACGCAGGTAGATTAGTGTGGATTATAATGACGAGGGAGCGCAATAGTTAAAGGGACGACTGGGAAGCGCAAGTTTCAGAAGGGAGTAGTTAGCTGAGATGATGCCGTGTGTGTGAGAATTGAACAGGTGTGATTGCACAGGTGTGCAACTGGACAGGTGTGTGGAGCCGTGTATGAGTAGTGAGTGTGTGGATCAGCGCGAATGCGCTTGGGGAGAGAAGGGTGCAGGTGGCACCAGGTGTGAGAGCACAGGGTGCAAGTACAGGTGTGTGGAGAGAGTTGGAGTAAGTGGTATGGAGTGGTGTGCATGGTGCGAAGGTGTGGATGGGGGAAGAGTGGACCCCCTTTCACGAGTACCCGGGGCGGGTAGTGTAAGTGTTAGGTAGAGGGAGCAGGTAAATTATGGTTGGATATTGGCATTTGTGGTGCGGTTGCAGAATGGTGTTGTGAATGGGTGCATTAGTGTTGTGGAAATGGCTGGGCGTGTAGCCTGTTAGTGTGTGTAGTTGGTTGGGCACTCCACCACTGTGAGGATGTCGGCCAGGTGAGGCCGCAGGTGGGCTCTGGGAGCCGGTAGTTGTGAGTGGGTGCCTGAGGATCCCGGGTGTGGATCGGGCCGCCCAGTGCCAGAGAGGGCACGGAGTGGGGAGAGAGCCAGAGGGCCTTCCCCTGGTAGTTAGGTTAGGGTAAGGAGCAGGTAAGCTCGGAGGCAACTGCAGTGGTGGAGGGGTGCAGGTGGGTAGACCCACTGGGAGAGGTACACGCCACAGCCCAGAAATTGTACGAGGGCACCGGGAGATGAATCGGGGGAGTGAGACCCCAAATTGAAGAGCACCACAGTTTGGCCAATGGGAATTGGTTTTTAGAACCCATAGTGTACGAGGGCCAATGGTTTGGCCGGAGAGAGACCCCGGGTAGTGTAAAGTTGTTAAAGTCATTTAGGAGATAGTTAGGATTGATGAACCTGTCGCACCATACGCAGCCACTTACCTGTGGTGATGATGATGACTCCACACCTGTGTTTTCTTTGTTTTGTTGCAGGAGATGAATCGCTGTGTGGATTTGTGAGACGCATCACGACGTGGATGAGACATTGGGGTGATTCCATCTCTCCCTCCCTAGGAGGGACTGATGATGAATTGGTAATGGCAAATTATGATGTTGAGTTGGAGATGGCAAATTTTGATGAGAGTTGAAAATGGCAAATTTGATTGGTTAGGAGGGAGAGAAGACGAATTTGGTTTATGGGAGGAACGGGGAAGACAGTAGGGATGTTTGTTGATTTGTAAAGTAGATGTTTATGGGTAGTGTTGTGTTTTGTGGATACAGTAAGGGGTAAGGGAGGGGCCATGTAGGTTACCTGGTGGGGGGGGGGGCGTACGATAGGAACGTACCTGTCTCACCTGGTTCCCATGTGCCCCCAGTGTGCATTACCTTATATTGCGTGCACTTTTGCGCCCTTACCACCTTACTCACTTGTTTCTTCTTTTGTCTCCCACCTCCGAGGATCTGGCTTTGGGGTAGAGAGAGAGGAGAGAGAGGTGCTGGCTACGCAGTTGTGGGCCTGCACTTTCGCTGTTGGCTGCCTGGATCGATACACCATATGGACCGCAATGTTTGTGGCCACCCACAATGGACCGCAGCTCTTTTGCGGCCAAGCACCACCCGTGGAAGGACCTATGGGTCAACGTGGCACCTATGCCATAAAGGTGAACCACTGTTAATTAACACCAAGTGCACCACAAGAAGAGCAAGAGACACCTGCAGGGTTAGGGGTTGTCGAATTTATTTTTATTCCAATGAACAATGGTGACTGCACCGATTGGTGGTGGGGTGGTGCTTTTGATGCTCGGGAAGGGTGCTCTGCACGTTATTAAAGGCCGTCGGCCACAGAGCACTCGTGGGTTGGTGTATCGATGCTGGCAAGCGCGCTCTCTCTATGCATAACATCTGCATGTGTTCCTCCAAAAACAGGTCCTGGATCGTAGTGTAAATAGCAGCATAGTCTTGTAAATAATGCTCCCTACCGGCTGTATGTTTAGTTTGAGAATTCTTTCCGGATTCGGTTATCCTGTGGGTGTGTTTCTGTGAGGAGAAGGGTGCAACGTCGCAGGGGGACATATTTACTCATTTGTGAATATCTATAAAACTGTCGCACTCAGGGTAGAGTTAATAGTAGAGGGAACTACATTGCGTGCCACACTAAAGTAGGTAAAAATTTATCGGGTCGGGACGCCCCGAGGGTAGAGAAGGGTGCAATGTTGCGAATATGGAATTTGACCTCCATATCCGCTTGTAAATATTCCCCTATCTTCTCCGATACTCCCCAACTCTCCCCTTACCCCATTCCCTAGTCCCATTGTCTGTAAACAACACCCATTAGAGCCGATCTTCCCCTTCATTCCCCCATTAAATGTCGTGCCCAGGTCCCCCGCACCACACGTAGACAATTATAGGACATCTTGCTAGTTATTCTTAATCTATGTCAGTTAAGGACTTGTTTCCATTAATTATGACTCTTCGTTGCACCAGAATGTGATGATATGGCACCAGTAGGAGTTTAGGACCTTCCCATACCTCCCCGCATCTCTTCCCATCATCTCAAGCTCCAACAACAACCACAACAACAGCGGCTTTGCGTCCTCACTCCGGCTCGGTTGGCCGCCATTGAACATGTGCTCGACGGGGTTACCCAGAAGGGGGCTCCCTGTCGGCCCCTCGTCAAGGGCGGAGCCGGTAACCCCCGCACCCAATGAGAAGCCATGGGCCGATGCCATATGGGGCGGAGCTAACGAGCGAGGGCGTGACTCCCCGCCGGATATACGCGGCCCCGCGCCGGACGTGACGTAAGATGCGCCCCGAGCTTGGAAGGACAAGACGCCACCCTCCCGAGCGCTGAGCGACCTCCCCGGCATCTCCACCAAAGTCGCGACCCACGAGCGCTGAGCGACCTCCCCGCATCTGCTGGACACCACCGTACGTGATTCTGTCCCGGAGCCAGGTGCACCTGAGCCATCGACTGCCGCTTTCCTTGCCATCAAATCCCGTGTGAGTCAGCGTTGTCCCGTTTATCTGTGGTCTGTCTAGGGTTAATATAAGGTTGTGTCTAAGTGCCCACCTTCCTATGTTTCCCTCTTGTCCCTGTAATCTAACCTTTTCCGCCTTAATATAACCTCCTCCGGAGGTCTTGAGAACTGAACCCCTGGTGTCGTATTGTGTCATTATAACCCAGCCGGGTGTCTTCTTTTTCTTATTGAGCCAGCATAGCGCGATTAGTCAACCCCGGGTGCAATCGGGGTAACTTGTACGGATACGGCGGCCATCCCGCTCGGCCCACCATACCATCAAAGTCGTATCTGTAACAATATATATATATATATATATATATAATTATATATATTGTAACGAATTTGAGAAGTGTAACGGTTTTGAGAAGTGTGACAATTTTGGAGAAAGTGTAACGAATGTGAAAAGTATGGTTTTGTTGTGTGTAACACCCTCGTAATGTAAATAATGGTCGCAGCCGTCCTCCTAGTTAATTCCATGAAACTTACACACAGGCCACGATATATCTTTTTAAATAGTTTATTTCCTTATTCTATGTAGGCTAAATATGTGTTTCCCACTAGATTGACTCTGCATTGTATCAAACGAAATAAGCGTAGGCCCCTTTCAATTTCCCCAATCATCTCCGCTCTCCAAAGTTCCTTTCAAAAGCGGTGCGAGTGGTGTTCAATCCCGCAAGCCGCCATTGCCCATGTGCTCATCTCGGAGAAGAGGGGGGTAGGAGCCGCCAACTCACAGGCGTGGCACGTCGTCATGATCAAAGGAGGAATCGGACAGCCCTAACAGCCAACCAGCACCGCGGTTAGCGACCCGGTAGGCGTGCCCTCGCAGCCGGCGGCTTGATTCCGCCCCGAGTAATAAAAGCGACTGGAAGGGACTGCTTCGGGAGATGACATGAGAGATGAGAGGAGAGATGAGCTGTGAGCTGAGCTGTGAGCTGTGAGATGAGAGACGCTCCAAACCAAAAAGGAGAGGTACTTGGAGAGGAAACAAGCTTTGGAGAGACGCGCTGAGAGGAGGGAGACGGCTCCACCAGAAGGAGAGGAGCAGGTGTGACCGAGCCAGCGCGTGACGTCCACAGCATCAGCAGCGTCAACGCTAAATATGTGTTTCCCACTAGATTGACTCTGCATTGCATCAAACGAAATAAAGCGTAGGCCCCTCCGATGATCCATGGCAGCTCAAGTGCCAGGGATTCCCCCACTTGAGCTTTCACAGCAACCGTTTATTGCAGTACTGAACTGCTGTGCAACGTGACGGCGCATTACCTGCAGCTGCTGACCGGTTTTCGCCATTTGCGGCCATTACGAACAATGGGAGTGGCTAGAGAAGACGGGTCGCCCCCCTCGTCATAGGGGGGAGGAGTAAGTCGGCCCCGCTAATCCAACCCAGAACAAGGGGTTTGGCTAAGAGAGGGCGGAGCGGGAACCCCCGAGAAAGTGCGCGAAGGTTCGGTGAGGAGACCAATATAAGCCGCCGCGGGACGCACTCCACGCTCCAGCTCTGACCCCGTCCTCTTGCTCTGACTCCGTCCTCTTGCTTGCTGTCGCTCGTTGTTGCTGGGGAGAAGGAAGACGCCCGAACGAGCAGGTGTGTGCGAGCCATCGTGCGACCAGCTGCGCTGCAGCTAAGGGGGCAGCTAAGGGGCCGCAGGCCACGAAAAGGACGCGCCAGGCAGCAATCGACGCTGGACCCTCCATTGCCTCCCAAAACAACCATCCATCCTCAAGCCATACGTGCCTGCAATATCCCCCGTGTAAGTGTGAACGTCGTCTGTCCTAATCGTTGTCCTGGGGTTAAGTAAATTGACTAGTATAAGCTAACGATTCACTGTGTGACTGCTTCTTCCATCCATTGCTTGTAAATAACTTTGATCGCTCCTTCTTTTTGCTTGTGTGTATAATAAATCCTGTTATTCCTCCGTACTCTGTCTTCTTCTCTCTTCCTTCTCTTTCGGTCGCTTTAGAGGTTTCCCGATTGGATATCTGTGGTGCGATCTGGTCAACGTTGGGGGAGTCGGGCCAATCGGGGATCCTGTAACGGTCGCGGTGGACCATCCGCTCGGCCCATAATAACATCTAAACCGCGTCCGTAACAATATATATATATATATATATACATACACACACACACACACATATAGCGGGAGACAAGATGAGGAGAGAGAGGGAAGCACACAAGTACAACAGTAGGGAACAGGGACATCGGGAGATCTGTGGGAGGGAGAGGGCTTGGGGGGAGGAGGCATGGGAATGCGGGGGGAGGGGGGGAGGGAGAGAGGTATAAAACACTTTATGTTATGGTCATTAAATGATGGTTGTGGAATGGAGATGCTGTCGTCAAGGGTGCGAGGTGGTGTTTGATTGGGATTGCGTTTGCAGAATTTGGAGGGGTCGCACAGGATTTTTTTTTGATTTCTTTAAAGCACGAGTTGAGAGCTTCGGCCTTGTAGTGGTATTGGCCTGCTTGGTTGCACTGGTCCTAATTATGTTCCGACAAGGGTGAAACTAGTAGGCCAGTTCAGTTGTGGTACCTGTGAAGTTACTGTCTGTGCCGATTCCTGATGGAATATTGCTTATCCTGTAAGAACTGCCTCTTGTGCTGAAGTTTTGATGCTGTTTTGCCGCTCTCGTTGTAAAGTAAGCTTTGTTGTAAATTGGGAAGGAAACTTTTAATGACCGGGTTGTTTTAACTTGTTTTGCAAAGAAATGTAGACAGGATGGTTTTTGTCCCATTATGCTTGTGCCATAGGCATACCTCCATTAACATCATCTATGAACTTACCCCATTCTCACCATTAACTCAGAGATTCAAATTAACATCGACATCCATTTCTAACTAACGATGGCGAATTTAGCCAGAGTACCAGCACACAATGGCCTGTACGCTTTCTGAGTTCAAACAATGAGTATTTAGCATCCACAACCCCCTATGCAGATAGGAAATCTGACTTGACACATCAATCCCTATCCGAAGAACAGATGCTTCAAGACACAGTGTCTCATGCTGGTCAGAAAGGAAATTGTAGTTAAATCCACCCCTGATCAGGCAAACAACGAAGTGAGAATTGAAAAGTAGTGAGACATGAAGGCTCTTGCCAGTCATCTTCAGGGATAGGTAGAACAGAATGTTGATTGAAATAGGTTAACCACATCATAGGAAGCAAGGGAAAATTGAAATTGATGTTCTGGAGAGAGAGAGAGACAGAGACAGAGACAGAGACAGGAGAAAAAAGAAAAAAGAAAAAAAAAAGATCCATGAGTGGTGGTGGGTTGGGGAGCAGGTTGTTTGTATTATTATTATTATTTTTTTTGTACTGCCCCCAGTGCCTGATGGTCTGTTTATTTCTTTCAGTGGTCTTTCATTCCAATCCTCAAGCTGTTCTCATAGTACTGACAGATTTTAAAGAAAAGGTTTATTACAAGCACAAAAACTGCCTGACACCTTGGCCAGATAAATGATGAGCAGGAACTGAGTGTGCATTGGTAAGCACAAGAAATGGATGCCAGAATGAAAAGAAACCCAATTCTAAACACGGCAGACATGCATTGGCAGTACATCTTACCATGTCAAGCCAGCTTGTCATATTCTGATGACTTGCTGTGCCAAGATGCTTCTCTTATCTGTTCTCCTGGAGAATTGCCGTCAATTTTCTCTTCCAAAGCAAGCAGCTGGCAAGTTCTGTCTTCACAGGCTGAGGCTACTCTGCACAACATCTAAGGCCAAATGTTATTATTGCAGCCTCACAGGACTTGAAATATCAAGTCAGGCTATATGCCACCATTTGCCTAATGGAAAAAGCAAATGTACTCAGCATGTCTCCAGAAAAATGCTCGAAGCAAATTAAATTTTATATATCTATACTATAAGAGAGCCGTTTGTCTGTCTGTGGGTGTGTGTCTGTGTGTCGCCATTTTTCTCAGAGATGAATGAATGAATCTTTGTCAACCTTTGGAAGGTTCATCTATAAGTGCTGGGGACTGTTTTACGCAACAACAAAAAAAAAATTCGTTTCTTTTAGATTTTTAACTCAACTGGACTATGTCCAGCTGAGTTTTTGTCGACACCAAGTGTCCGTCGTCTGTCTGTCTGTCTGTCTGTCGTCTGTAAACAATTCGATGTCTATGCTCTAAAAGTCACAAATATTGATAAAATTTGATGAAACTTGTTATACAGCATCTTTAAGACATAAACTAGTTTTGGATTGCATTTGGGCGATGCACGCCCAAAAATGGGTGCGGCAGGGCAGCCATATTGAAAAATCAATTTTTGTCAATCTGGTACTTCCTAGTGTAGCTAGAAGGCTGAAACTTGGTGTGTAGACAGTATGTAACAAACCTCAAAACATATATTACGGGTTTTGACGATGTCCGAAAAATGACCTCGTCGTGACCTATGACTTGACCCATAAACATCAGTTTGGACGACGTCCATGCTCTAAAAGTCACAAATACTGATCTATTTGTATTTGTAATTTGTATTTGTATTTTCAAATTGTATTGTCTGAGAAAAGTAATTGTCGTTTTACTTTTCATGCCTCACTTAAAACTCAATTTTTTCTAGTTTCCTGTTTAAACATGAGATACCTTCAACGTTACTGTACCTCTTTAGCACATATAAACTATAAAGTTTGTGGTTCTATTATGCATATTCTAACCATGTTGATATAGACCAGTTGAGGAACCTTCTAGTTTTAAAATGGCCTCATAGTGCCTGAGCCTTTGTAGCTATATGAAAGGTGATATTAAATTATCCCTGATTCGTGTGTGTGTGTGTGTGTGTGTGTGTGTGTGTGTGTGTGTGTGTGTGTGTGTGTGTGTGTGTGTGTGTGTGTGTGTGTGTGTGTGTGTGTGTGTGTGTGTGTGTGTGTGTGTGTGTGTGTGTGTGTGTGTGTGTGTGTGTGTGTGTGTGTGTGTGTGTGTGTGTGTGTGTGTGTTATCATATTAAATATAAATTTTCCTTATTGGGTGTAGTTTTAGGCACCTACAAAAAAAATAGATTTTTAAAAATGCATTTCTTCAAAATGAGCTACACACCTGAGCTCATTTACAATTGCTATTATAAGGAGGGTTGGTACTTATCTAACCAAAATATATACTAATTTTGGATTTTTAATTAATATTCTGAAATTTGTAGAATTTGTTTTTCACTTGGAAGTTGTGGGTTACGATGTATAAATAAAGGTGGAAAAAGTCAGATTTAATGCAATTTAATTCCAGGTTATATGGCAACAAAAGATGAAAAATTTGAAAGGATGTGTATACTTTCTCCAGGCATTGCATATATAAATGGCACTGCATTAAAGATATATGTATATATATAATTTATTAAATTGATATATGTGGGAAAATTACATGTCCAGACCAGGAATCGAACCCAGCCAGGTCCCCTGGAAAACCATAACAGTGCTCTGCTATCTGAGCTATCTGGGCAACCCTGACCACACATATAATTGCCACTCTTTCCGTCACTGCTTCCGGGGCACTCGCTGCCAACCATCGGAGTACCAACGGCCTGCTCATAAGACGGTCTTCCTCGAATGGGAGGTGGAATGGGGGGGGGGGGGGAGGGGACAAATCCATGTCTGCTATTGCAAGCACCACTAGGGGTGTAGAAACAATTAAATAAATGAACAGGATTATATAACTAATTAATTGACAAATGTGGGAAAATTACGTCCAGACCGGGAACCAAACCCATGTCTTCTGGTAAACCGTACCAGTGTTCTGCTATCTAGGTGACCCTGACCAAGCAGTGAAGGACAGAGTCAAGTCCCACATCTACACTATAATACTCTCCTCCAGTCTGTCTGTCCGGCCTTCAGGGTGAGGCTTCCCCCGTTGAGGGAGGGGCTTCATAAACAAATCTCCACCATTTTGGTCGCTCCGCATAGCTCTGGAGGCCTCATAAGCCTCTTTTGTAAGGCTCACACTTTCTGACTCTTACGGCTTTATCTCAACTCTAATTCACCAACTGATTTCATTTTTCATAGTCGCCAAGATGGTTTAAGACTCGGTTGCCAAAAATGGGAAGAAATTTTGTTGAAAATTAGCGCTTTTACACAAAAATGCAGTTTAAATGAAATCGCTTTTTCTTAATTTTGTTCCGATTTCACTTTAGATTTCCACATAATTACAAAGGCCATGAGTTCCGATCGTGAAATATGGAATCAGAAATTTGAATATCAGCTTCTAATAAGCATATACGATACATTATTCAATCTTGCCAGGAGCCAATTACATTGCACCTGGCCTCACAACAGCCAATCAGCAAAATGCGAACAGACAGCCATCTCTGACAAAATGATTTGAGGATTTACGTAACAATTTCTGGCATTACACATACATGATGCACCACGTACAATTCCGAGTCCGAGAAGGAGCTAGTGTGCCCTGTCATGGCCATCAGTCTCAGGCCTGTGTGTTCAATTATCATGTTGGTTGAATAAACGTATACGTTTATTTCTGACTTCTTGACTGTGTAACAATACTAAGGAGGAATATACTGTATCATGTGAATAGACGAAAATAAAAGTCTTAAGTGTATGTATTTCAAAAAACTACAGTTACAACTTATGACTACACCTTGGTTGAATGGAAAACCTGAACTCGCACCCCCAACTATTTGTTATGTTATATCATGGAGTACAGTTGTACTCCATATGGAGGGATGACATGGGGAAACAAGTACAAAAAGTTTTAATTAGAACAAAAGCCGCGTCGATGTTACACAATGCCTAGATGCAGCTGTGCCTATAACGTCGATGTTATAGGCACAGGACATTCCTATTGATTCGATTACTTGATGTTATTTTTGTGCAAAGTGAAAATATATCTCGGCAATTTCCCGTGTGTGGCAACGAATTTTTAATATATCTCGACATTTTCCTGTCTGTTATTTCAGGCGGTGTATGACTGACCATGCCGCGATTTAAAAAATATATATCTCGGCAATTTCCCGTGTGTGGCGACACGTGAACGAAGCTATGCTCCTCTCTCCACATTATTGTGACGACGTATAAATTAAATATTTCATCGTGACGATTGTCATCAAATGGACGAATTTTTAATATATCTCGGCATTTTCCCATCTGTTATTTCGGGCGGTGTATGACTGACCATGCCGCGATTTAAACAAAATATATATATCTCGGCATTTTCCCGTCTCTTATTTCGGGCGGTGTATGACTGACCATGCCGCGATTTAAAAAATATATATCTCAATGGACTTGAAGTTACAGGCCTTTGAGAATTCATTTCATTCTATAAAGGGCAACTTTCATCGGATTTTCTTCCCGTTTTTTTTCAACCGAGTCTAAAACTATGTTAGCGACTGTGAAAAATGAAATGATATATCGAATTTGATTTGAAATAAAACTGTGTGAGAGAGGAAGACACCACGGGCCTACAAAACAGGCCTCAAAGCTATGCGAGTTAATAAAATGGTGGATATTTGTTTATATGAAGGCTCTCCCACAATGGGTGGAGCTATGGTTCCCAGAATGGGTGGAGCTTTGAGGTTTTGTCTTCGCTGCAAGAACAAGAAGAAGAACAACAACAACAACAGCAGAGGGCACTCTATGAGCAGCGTCTGCGACGCGGCTAAAAATGGCTGACTCATCAAATATGTTCAAAATGATACTCTAAAGAGCTACTGTGGAGTGAAGTCATGAGCCCTACCTTTTAGTATTGAGCGTTTTCGGAACTACCAAGTTTATTGGAGCTACAAGAGTAAAAGGTGTTAATTGAGCGATTTCAAGCCAAATGCCCATAAAGCATCCTGAAGGAAAGATTTGAGGATTTGCTTAAATATTTCCTTAAGGTTCCCCGTTTGGACATCCTTAATTTGAGGATGGTTCCAGTGGGAGATACGGCCAAAAACGATGCATACCATGATATCTCAAAAAATTGTAGACCGATTCGGACGAAACTTGATGGACAAGTTGTGTGTATGACAAGGACAAAATGATTCCATTTTCGTGAAGATCGTATCCGGATACATTCATTTTTAAAATGAATCTTCACCAATGAGAGAGCGAGATGGGGCCAAAGACTATGTATAACACGATATCTCAAAAAGTTGTGGATGGATTGGGATGAAACAAAGTAGATGAGTTAGTTCAGTGACAAGAACAAGCTTATTCAATTTTAGTTCAGGTCCAGATCCAGTTCCGGCCTGCCAGATGTATCCACAATCTTTACTGCAATCGCTATAATTGTTTACCTGCATCTCCCATGGCTTTCTGGTGCACCTGCCCTCCACAATGGAAAACTCAAGGAAAACTGCTATTGACTATGTATGAAAATGCTTCTGTGTTTGTGATTCGAAAACAACTTTTTCATGAATTCAAGGCAGAGAATAATGCAGTAATAAAATAACACTTCCGGATGTAATGTAAGGAAAGAGAGTAAACTAGACTGTAATGTATTAAAAACGTTAAAAGGTTTCTGGAGTGAAGCCATTCCTCGGAAGAAAGAAATCACAAAAAGGCTTGTTAAATTTCCCAAGAGGAGCATTGTGACATATTTAGTTTTATCCAATCATGACGTCAATGCAAGCAATCAGCAAGGCTCTTTCTGTTTCCCAGCCAATGGAGCTTAGCTTAATCCGTTATTCTTCAAAGTCGCTCATTTATTCAACAAGTAAGTCCAGTTTGTGCTTTGTAATGATTACGGAAATGGAATGGTTCACAAGATGGAAATAAAAATACTTTTGGAGAATAAGCAAATAATCACGAGAAAACACGATGCATAAATCAAAACAGGAGGACAGACCGATCAAACTGAAAACTAAATAAAACTGAGAAACAAGGACATGGGCAGAGTCTGTGAGCAGCAAATGTAATTGGTTGTGATGATGTAAAATGACGTAATTACCCTCGCCTGAGGAGAGGGTATTGCATTTGAGTCAGTTTGTTACTTGCCGGAAAAATTCCGGCAAGTATGTTGGTTGGTTTGTCTGTTTGTCTGTTTGTGCGCAGTACCACGTCTAAATCGTTGCACATATAATCGCCAAACTTTACACACATATTTGTCTTACCCTGGAATAGACTGTGCCCAATTTTTAACTCTCTAGGCCCAAGGCCTCCATTATGACGTCATAATTCGACAGGTACAAAACTTCATCCCATCAAGATGAAATTTCTTGAGCGCCATATCGGCATAAACTGGTGGAGAAAAAAAATGGTGACGTCATCGGTCACGTGGTTCGGCCGCCATCTTGGAAAAACCCAAAAAACTTTGCACCTCTATATCTCCGAGAGTGCAGAATAGAAAAAATTAAGACATGGCTCATTGTAAAGAACTCTCCATGGGGAATAAAATATGTTAATGATGATGTCATAGGTGCCTCCATTATGACATCATAATTCAACAAGTACAAAACTTCATCCGATCAAGATGAAATTTCTTGAGCATAATCTAGGAATAAATTAGTTTAGAAAACAAATAATGATGACGTCATCGGTCCCGTGGTTCGGTCGCCATATTTGTCCAACATGGCCGATTAAAAAAAAAAAGTACATTCTGGCAAGTCCTCGGTCTGACTGATTTTTCATTTGACTGTGTTTTCTGTTTGTTTGTTTGTCCGGCACAGAATATATATGATTTTTTCTGCAACCGTTGGTCTGATTGACAGGAAATTTTCACCATAGGTCCAACTCCACCTGTAGAATTTTATAATGATAATTATGATGTCATAGGTCACGTGGTTCGGCCGCCATCTTGGAAAAATCGAAAATCTTTGCACCTCTATATCTCCAAAAGCGCTGAATAGAAAAAAATTGAGATATGGCTCATTGTAAAGAACTCTCCATGGGGAATAAAATATGTTAATGATGATGTCATAGGTGCCTCCATTATGATGTCATAATTCGACAAGTACAAAACTTCATCTGATCAAGATGAAATTTCTTGAGTATAATCTAGGAATAAATTCGTTTAGCAAATTTTTTTATGATGTCATCGGTCACGTGGTTCGGCCGCCATATTTGTTTTAACACAAAAGCCTTACAAACCACTGAAAATACATCCTGGTGAGGGTTGCAATCTCCGATTGCTGTTTTTCTTGTTTTTTATTTTATTTTGGAAGTGGCATTTTATGTTGAAATGAGGGTTTTGAGAGTGGAAAAAGGGCAGTTTGTGTCCTGCAGTGTTCAAGTATATAATTATATTGAGATAAAATAAAGAATTTAAAGGTTGTAGAAAAAAAAATTCAGAAGTTTACCGCCATTGATGCAGCGTATTTTCCACCGCCTTAATTAACACATCACATTCATGTTCATGCTTGTTGTTTGTGTCCGTTATGACATTCTTAAAAACAGTAAGTTTCTTGTTTGGAATGATTTTCAATTATGTTTGCCTTGCAGACAAGCAGACGGTAAAAAAAACCAAAATAAAACATCGCACCCATGTCCAAAGAAAGCGGTTCAGTTTGGCATTTTTAATATGAAATGGGCAAAGCCTAGAAACAAACGAACCCCTTTAGAATTACCCTTTAGAATTACCCTTTAGAATTACACTTTTGAACCCTTTAGAATTTCCTTTTCGAATTACCCTTTAGATTTATCCTTAAGACTTTCCTTTTTTTTTTCTTTTTTTTTTCTTTTTTTTTTGTATACAAGATCGAGGCTCGTGAAAGAGCAAGATGTTAGGGATTATCCTTTAGAATTACCCTTTAGAATTACACTTTAGAACCCTTTGGAATTACCTTTTAGAATTACCCATTAGAATTATCCTTTATATTATCCTTTTAGAATTACACTTTATAACCCTTTATAATTACCTTTTAAAATTACCATTTAGATTTATCCTTTAGAATTTGCTTTTAGGGATTACCCTTTAAAATTAGCCTTTAGAACCCTCTACCCCTTAACTTGATGAAATGGAGTGCACAGTTTTCAGTCTGTTTGTTTGTTTTCTTTCTTTATTGTTTGTTACTTGCAAAAATCAAAGATTTTTCAAGTGTATGATTGGACTTGTGCGTTATTCTGTCTGTTTGTCAATCATCTGCAGGTCATAATTTTAAACCGATCTTGACGAAACTTCAACAAATGGTCGTGTTGGTCATAAGGTAGAGGCCTATTGATCTTGATGTCAAAATGTCATCATAGGCCAAAGGTCAACAACTCTGTCAAATTTCTAAAATCCTCAATTTTCATCCGATTGTCTTGAAATTTGAAGAGGATTTCCATGTCAGATCACTGAATGTAACCACCAGTTTTTATTTTTGAAGCCAAAAGCTCAACATAGGCCAAACGTAAACAACTTATTTTAGGGATTGTGCAAGTATCATGCTACGCACGACATATTTCTTGTTTTTTTGTCCGGGTGATATCTCAGCCATACTTTTTTTTTTTCTTTTTTTTTTTTTGTATACAAGATCGAGGCTCGTGAAAGAGCGAACATTATCACACAGAAAGACAAACCGACACATAAAACATATAACATCGGGAGCGGTAGACAAGATGGGGAGAGAGGGGGAAGGACACAAACACAACATTTGAGAGCAGGGACCGAGAGACATGGAGACATCGAGAGATCTGAGAGAGGGCGAGGGCTTTGGGGGGGGGGGGGCATGGGAAGTGGGCGGTGGGAGAGGTATAAAACATATGGACACTGCCAGGACTTCCAGGAAAGAAGTTGGAATTTCAAACAAGGTGGATCTGGGGTGAATTAGCGGGGGTAGAAAAGATCAAGGTTTTGGATGGGGGAAGATAAGAGATGGTGGTGAACAGCTGTTTTAAAGACCTGGAGGGAGGAGTGGGATTGAAGCGAGTGAGGGAGTTTGTTCCAGAGGCGGGAGAAAAGAGGAATGAAAGAGTGAAGGTGAGCAGAGAGCCGAGATTTCGGCAGTTTAACCATCAGAGGGTTGCTGGCAGATCTTGTGCGACCTGTAGGAATATTTGGGGGACAGAGCACAGAGAGAGCTGGGGGTGCAAGGCCGGAGAGGAGTCGGTAGAAGACAGAAAGACCACCTACCTGCCTGCGGTGAGTGAGTGAAAGGCCCTCAGAGATAGCTTCATCGTGGGAGATTCCAATAATTCTGAAAGCTTTGGTTTCAACAGCGTGAAGCCGAGCTAGGTGTGAGGCAGGAGCACCGGCCCATAGGGGAGAACAGTATTCCATTGAGCTGCGGATGAAAGCCTTGTATGTGGTGAGGAGCTCAGGTGTGCCGAGGAAGGACTTCGCACGACGGAGGATGCCCAGTCGGCGACTGGCTTTGGAGGCCAGCTTGGAAATGTGGTTTTCCCAAGAAAGATCATGGCAGATAGTGAGACCCAAAAGCTTGAGCGACAGAACTTCTTGGAGAGGATTGTTGAGAAAGTAGATGGGAGGGTTGTCCAGTCGATCTTTTCGGAGAGACATAGTAAGAGTGTGAGATTTGTCAGGATTGAAAGACATGTTCCACTTGTTTGACCAGTCTGTGATTTTGTCCAGGTCTTCAGAGAGTGAGGAGGCTGCAGACTGCCGATCTGAGGGAAGAGGAATGGAGCGGCAGAGAGTGGAGTCATCAGCAAAGAGATAGAGAGGATTTTCAAGAGAGTCAGAGAGATCATTGATGAAGACCAGAAAAAGCACGGGGCCCAGAACACTGCCTTGAGGAACTCCAGCCTGAACAGGAAGAGGAGATGAGAGAAACCCATTCAGGGCCACACGTTGACGACGACTAGAGAGGAAGTCCGCCAGCCATGCGTGGAGATTTCCATGGATACCAAAGGAGGAGAGTTTGGTGAGCAGAGCGGGGTGCCAGACCGTGTCGAAGGCACGTGATATGTCGAGGGAGACAGCTCTAATTTCCTGTTTGGCATTGAGGACCTCCATCCATTGTTGAGACAGCAGAAGCAGCATGTCCAGAGTAGAGTGACCTGGTCTGAAACCAAATTGATGATCAGAGATCAAGCCATTGGAGAAGAGGAAAGATTTCATATCCGAAGCAATGATGGATTCCATGGCTTTGCTGATAATTGGGAGAAGGCTGATTGGTCTGTAGTTGCTAGGATCTGTTTTTGCACCTTTTTTGTGCAAAGCGGTGATGTTGGCTGATTTCCAAGCAGATGGCAGTTGATCTTGAGCAAAAGAGAGGGTGAAGAGAACAGAGAGAGGGTGAGATAGAGCGGCAGAGCAGGATGTTAGGACCCGTGGGCTGATGCCGTCGGGTCCAGTTGCAGAATCAGAGTCGAGGGTTGACAGAAACTTTTCCACCTTGTCAGGAGGAAAGGACACGGAGTCCAGGAGCAGCAGGGTACGACTGGGTATGGTGGGTACAGAGAGGGATGGGTTTGGGACACAAGATTTAGAGGCAAACACAGAGTTGAGGCATTCAGCTTTTTCACGTGCGGAGTCAGCTGTGTAGCCGTTTGAGGTAAGGGAGGGGATGGAGGGGGAACAAACACCAGAAACGGATTTGACCAGACGCCACCAGGATTTGGAAGAGGGAGACAGATAAGAGAGTTCGGTCTTGAGAACGGAGAGATATTGTTTCCTGGCTCTCCTGAGGGTGGACACACACTTGTTTCGGGCTTTGTGAAAGGAAATGAGATTTCCTTCCGTTGGATTTGCTTTCCAGGAGACGAAGGCAAGTTGTTTCTGGGCAACAGCCTCACCACAAGATTCCGTGTACCATGGACGGGAGGAAGGGTATGACAACTGAAGACGAGATGGGATAAATCTGTGCATGAGAGAGAGCAATTTACTTTGGAAGAATTCCCAGGATGAGTTGATGTCAGAGGTGGTAGAGATGGGAGACCAGTCCAGATGATTGATGGCTGCTTGAAGACCGTGCCAGTTGGCCTGAGTGAAATGCCAGACTCGTCGACGCTGAGCAGGCTCCCTGAGAATGGTCAGAGAGATGTCCACTTTAACAAGGACATGATCAGATGATCCGATTGGAGCAGAAGAAGAGCAGCAGACATTTTCAGGGAAGTTAGTCATAACCAAGTCCAGAAGAGAAGATGTTCCGTTGACTGAGATCCGGGTCGGGAAATTGACAGATTGTGTCAGTCCCAGTGAGTCGCAGAAGTCCTTTGCTGAGGAGCCATGGCTGGTGAGAGAGGTACCCACACCCAGCCAACTGGCATGATGACAGTTGAAATCACCACATATGAGGAAGAGAGAGTTGGGATGAGTAGATAGAAGTTGGTCCATATTATCAGACAGCGAGATGTAGATGGAGTCATCACTGTTTGGTGGATGGTACAACACACATATGAACAAGAGGTGTGAGCGAAGGGGAAGCCGTAGCCAGAGGTATTCCTGGGGGTGAGGTGGAGAGAGTGCAGTGCAGGGCGAGTGAGGAAGAGAGTTTTTGATAAAGATAGCAACCCCGCCTCCAGGACGAGGCTCAGGTCTATCATACCGGAGGAGGGAGTAGCCCGGGAGAGATACTAAGGAATCAGAGACATCATAAAGGAGGAAAGTTTCTGTTAAGCAGATCACATCTGGTTTGACAGAAGCAACCTGTATGGAGAGATCAGTTAAGTTTGAACGAAGGCCCCGGATGTTTGAGGTCCATACCGTTAATGAAGAGGAAGGGGGAGCATCAGATACAGAACAGGGGGGAGGAGGGGTAGGGTAAGATGTGGAAGAGGTGGAAGAGGTAGGGAGAGCTGTTGAAGGTGTGTCAGAGATTTCAGAATAGCTCGGAGAAAGGGAAGGATGGGGCGGACAAAAGGTTTGATGGTGATTGGGTGTGGCACAATGAGGTGTTATTTGAGGAGGGGGAAGAGCGAGGCAGAAGGTTGGGGGAGATGGAGGTGAGAGTTGGAAGGGGGAAGAAGCGGGGAGGACGCTTTGAGGAGGGGTAGTGAGAGGGGGGAAATTGAGAAGCAATGAAGGTGGGGAGATTTGATGGGGAGGTGTGAGGGGGGAGTTTGGGAGGGAAGGGACAAGGGGAGGGATTTGAAAGGGATGGGATATGGGGGAGATTTGGAGGGGAGTGGTGAGGGAGGAGTCTAGGAGGGGAGGGGCGAGGGGGCGTCTTGGCGGGGAGGGGTGAGGGGGTAGTTTAGGAGGGAGGGGGCAAGGGGGGAGATTTGAAAGGGATGGGTGATGGGGAAGATTTGGAGGGGAGGGGTGATGGGGAAGATTTGGAGGGGAGGGGTTATGGGGAAGATTTGGAGGGGAGGGGTGAGATTGGATTTTAGAAAGTGTATGATTTATGGGAAACGAACATTTATTGCAAAATGAGTTTCTTGTGACCTTCGAGTTAAAAATACGTTTAAGGACGCTGGATGGAGGATGGAGTGCAGGAGAGTTTAGGGAATGTAGAAAAAAGGCACTATAGGAGATGGCTATTTTTTTTGGGATGAATTGATTTGGTGAGCAAGTCGAAAGCAGCCTTTTAAAGAAGAAGAAGAAAAAGGTGTTATAAAATATGACGGAATACATAACTTGAGGGGAAAGTGTAAACATTGAAGGTTAATAACAGTGAAAACTATCTGGGGAAATGGGGGAGAAACACGTGGTCGAAGAACGAACGAACGAATAAGAATGAATAAACGAATAAGAGAAGGAAATGTTTATTTATTTATTTTTTTTTTTTTTTTTTTGAGTTGAGATTTACACAAGGAAGTAGGCTATGGGTGAAAAGACTGGGAATACAGAGAACGAAAGTTATTGGATCACAAACGACGGACCGCCGAGAGAAAAACAAAGCCTCAAGGTTGTACAGTGTACACTGTACAAGGCCTCAAGACACGACACGAATTAACACGATTTTCAATACAGGTATGAAAGATTTGCACCGAAAAATCTTCGTCGGGACACAATATACGTACAACACCATAATTAAATACAGTTTTAACGAAAATACAAATGGGAACAATCACTTTAACTTCGATTTCAAATCATTCGCGACGCGGCAAAGGCCTTGCTCGCGACACGGCAAACAGACGATCAATTTATGAAAGATAAACACCGAGAAACAACCAAAGTTGCACACAATAACTTCACACACCGAAAGATAAATACAGTTTCGACAAAATACAATTGTGAACAGACTTAACTTCGAATAACGTGGAGACCGAGTGGAGCTTCGAAAATCCCTCCCACCGTCTCCAAGATCTCGCGAGATTCTCCGAGATTCTCTCCTTTGAGCTAGGAAGCTCTCATTTGCACAATAGTAAGCCCGTGCTTTGGCAAAAACAGTATTTTTATTGTTTGATTGAACAATTAATTGATTAATAACTTAATTATTATGGATTTATGAAGTACTTATATATTTTCCTTTCTCATCCGGGCAATATTTTAGGCACCTTTTGAGCTAGGAAGCTGATATTTGGACATGACAATGACCAAGTGATTTAGCTGTAAAGGGTGTTTTTGATTCATTGATTAATCAATTAATCGATTACTTATTTAATTTTTAGATTAATCACTTGGTTTTTTTCAAAAAGTTACAGATTTGGATGAAACGGTGGTGGTTTCGGTATGCTATTAGCCAATTGATTAAGAAATGAATTATTTTACGATTATTATTTATTTATTTTCATGATTAATCACTTATATATTTTATTTCTCATCTGGCCAATATCTCAGGCACCTTTTGAGCTATGAAGATGATATTGACCAAGTGATTTGGCTATAAAGGGTATTCGTGATTTACTGCTTAATCAATTAATCAAATAATTATTTATGGATTAATCAATTAATCAATATAATTTGTTCGATTAATTGATTATTTAATTAATTCTCAAAAAGTTAGAGATTCAGATGAAACTGGTGGTTTAGGTATGCTATTAGCCAAATGATTAAGAAACTAATTATTTTACGATTATCATTTATTTATTTTAATTACATAATTAGTCAATCAATTTATTGTACACTGCTCCCTCCCAATGCCGTCTCCATGTGCTGCGGCAATGTTGTGCGCTCGAAGATATTGTTATGAATTTGGGGTAAAGGGGAATATCGAGATTTAGGTAGATCTGCATAGGTAGGTGTCCAGCTGTCGTGATAAGGAACCTCCCCTGTAAAAAGTTCTGTGTTTAGGCGGTTTGTCGGGGTAAGTGTATACCTGTGATCATACAAGGATGATCCGGTGATAAATAGTTCTTAGGGATAAGGATAAGACTCCATTGTATGTGAAACCTGTGATCTTCCCTTTGTCCCTTATGGCAATACACTCTTATAGACATTAGATAGGCCCTCAGTGCACACACTAATTAAATCCCCCCCCCCCCCCCCCCCCTCCTTACAATGACTGACCGGAAAAACCAACAGGCAGCGGCCGTGCAGTACGCCACCATGGCGACAAACATCATGCAAGGCAGGCAAAAGCCACGCTCAGGAGGGCTCTTGATTGACAGGGGGGAAGGGCGAACAAGGAGCAGGGTGCCAAGCGCTCAGCCAATGAGAGGACACCAACGCGGTGAGAAGATTCAGGAAAGTGAAGGAGCGACACACTGATTGGCCACCAACCGATGACACCTCGGCCCATCAGTGCAGAAGGCGCGAAAGACCACCAAGAAACGACGCACTGGTTGGGGGAGATAGAGAGTGACATCAGAAGACGATCGATAAAACCACTGGCAAGCCGACATTTTGCCCTTCTCGTTCCTGGTTCCTTTCTACCCGGAGCTCTTCCCTGTGCCTTTTGCCTTCCCTTGACAGTCCCTTCGTGCTGGATCTGTTCTTGCCTTTGGACTTTTGACCTGTTCTTGCTTTTGAACTTTGGTGGAGAGACCAGCACCGACAATTCTCTTCCCCTGCGTTCGCATACGAACGATGAGTGAGGCGTGCGGTTGGAACGCTGACGAGCGATCGTGCGGGCACACCAAGGGGTGTTCTCACCAATGCCAAAGCGTTTCGCCCCAACTGGAGCCACGTCCGGACGCGAGCTTGGGGCCTGGACGACAGCGACAGATAAGACGCACCACATTCCACAACATCTATTTTATTAATTCATTCCTGTGTTGTGTAAGCCGCGGTAAAACATTGCTTCAAAAAGGGGACCAAAAAACAACAACAACCACGGTTCCCGAAAAAGGCCAACCCCCGCTTTGCGGGGAAAAATGGCCTCTAAAGGTGGTTATATATTCCTGTGTTGTGTATCTGAAGTCTGGTGTGGGGACGTCCCAATTTAGGATTTAGTTTTTATCGTCGCGTTCCATTGTTCCTGGTTTCCATAATAAATATTTATTGTTGTACATAATTCCGTGTTTGTGTGAAGTTAATAATTTGCAGGGAGAAGACATCTTCGGGGCCGAAAAGGTAAGCCGCGGCATTTTTCCCCAATATCCTGGCTCGTGTATTGGTCCGCCATCAATTGGGATAACGCCTCCATTAAAGCTCGTTTTGGCCATCCGCGATTCCCGGTCCTAACCGAGGGGCAATCGCGCGACAATATGTTATTTATTGATTTGGCATGGTTGAGGTGTACCTTGAATGCAGCTGAACTTGTTCTTTTTCATTTTTTTGACGGATGAAAGGACAAAGCCTTTCTGAAGGCTTTCTGAAGGATGAAAGGACAACTGAAGTGGCTTCATTGCTTAAAATTTATTTCACTCCTCTCTATACATGTAACTATGTGCAGTTAGGACAAATTCCGAGCCAAATTACGGCTAAACTACAGATTCGTTTTCCAATTCATGTTTTGATTTCTGTTCAAAATATAACATACAACTTAAATAAAGTCCTTCCTTCATCATAAACTGACGTTTTTAGACCGACAGACAGACCAAGTGACCCAATTGCTTAACCCCACTTTTCACTTTGCGTGCATGGCGTAATAAAGGGAATGAAACTAGCTGGCATTACTGTGTTGATTCGTGCAGGAAGTTCCCAGATTCAGGTTACCGAAGCTGTGCATCTAGAGTCACCCCAATAATTTCAGGGAGTTCCAAGGGACGAAGCAAGAAGATGCAACTGAAGACAAAATAGAAACATAGGGGCAATACCCCTGGTGCTCACCTGGTAGAAGAAACAGTATAATGCACCGACTAAGGGAATTTTAAACCAATTTCAATGGTTGCTAGAAGACAGAGCAGCATGTAGAATCATACTAACATAATCATAAGACTTTAAACCAACAGAAAAAAATAGCGATTTTAGAGGTCAGCCCCCCCCCCCCCCCCGCCCCCCGCCCCCGTCCCCCAACCCCGTATACCTCCTAAGAGCACAATTTTTCTAATGCCTTCAACAAGCATTGGCACATCATGAGTGATTAAGGTTGTGGTGAAATTTCATCGAAATTACGTGTGTAGTTTCTGAGAAGAAAGCAAATACCTATTTTGGGGGGCAATCCCCCCCAACCCCCCACCATAGACCCCTGAAGGGGCAGATTTTTTTTTAATGCCGTTAACATACTTTGGTACATCACGGCTGGTGAAGGTTGTGGTCAAGTTTCATCGAAATAGTGTGTGTAGTTTCAGAGGAAAAAGCAAATTCCTATTTTGGGGGGTCAAACCTGAATCCACTTTGACCCCATTAAACCCCCTTAGGCCCCGATTTTTAATGCCGTGAACAAACATTACTCACAACACAACACATATAAGTTGTGCCAAATTTGGTCACAATCCCATCAGCGGTTTCAGAGAAGAAGTTTCAAGTGTTTACGGACGGACGGATTGACGGACAGGCAGACGGACGGACGGACGGACAGACTAACGGATGGACTGGTGCTTTGGCAGGGATAGCAATGTTGAACACACTGTTCAATATCAGTGTCTAGATTTCATCCACAACAATGCTTTCATCCACAACGTGATAGGTGTTACGGATTCGGCCCTAATGATTGTTGTTATGATTATTGTTGTTGGTTATAAGTATTCTGGTGATTGTGGTTGAAGGGGAAGGGTTATTATAGTTAAAAGATTTAAAAGCGCTCCTGGTAAAATGTGGCCGGAAATCCGGATCGTGACTGGAAGAGGTGGAGCGAGGAAGAAGAGGCGGTAGGAGATCGTGAACAGACGTTTTTGTTGAAGCTCCGGACCGAGCGGTCAAAGTACAGTGCAAGTGAACTTTTTTCTTCTTCTTTTTTTTCGTATACAGAGTCGAGGCTCGTGAAAGAGCTAACATTTATCAAACAAACAAGCAAGCAAACAAAGTATATAAAAAGGGGAGCGGTCAACAAGATGGGGAGAAAAGGGGAGGAAGCACACAAACACAACATTTGAGAGCAGGGAGATGTGTGGGAGGGAGAGGGCCTGGGGGGGGGGGGGGGCAGGATAGGTATAAAACGCAAGGACATAAGGACTTCCAGGAAAGAAGTCGGCACCTCAAAAAGTGGATTTGGGGTGAAATTAGCGGGGGTAGAAAAGATCAAGGTTTTGGATTGGGGAAGATAACAGATGGTGGTGAACAGCCGTTTTAAAGACCTGGAGGGAGGAGTGGGATTGAAGAGAGTGAGGGAGTTTGTTCCAGAGGTGGGAGAAAAGAGGAATGAAGGAGTGAAGGTGAGCAGAGAGTCTTGATTTTGGCAGTTTAAAAATAAGAGGGTTGCAGGCAGATCTTGTGCGACCTGTAGGAATATTTGGGGGACAGAGCCCAGAGAGAGCTGGGGGAGCAAGGCCGGAGAGGAGTCGGTAGAAGACAGAAAGACCACCAACCTGCCTGCGGTGAGTAAGTGAAAGGCACTCGGAGTTAGCGTCATCGCGGGAGATTCCAATGATTCTGAATGCTTTGGTTTCAACAGCGTGAAGACGAGCTAGGTGTTAGGCAGGAGCACCAGCCCAGAGGGGAGAGCAGTATTCCATTGAGCTGCGGATGAAAGCCTTGTATGTGGTGAGGAGCTCAGGTGTGCCAAGGAAGGACTTCGCACGACGGAGGATGCCCAGTCGGCGACTGGCTTTGGAGGCCAGCTTGGAAATGTGGTTTTCCCAGGAAAGATCATGGCAGATAGTGAGACCCAAAAGCTTGAGTGACAGAACTTCTTGGAGAGGATTATTCAGAAAGTAGATGGGAGGGTTGTCCAGTCGGTCTTTTCGGATGGACATCGTAAGAGTGTGAGATTTGTCAGGATTGAAAGACATGTTCCACTTGTTTGCCCGGTCTGTGATTTTGACCAGGTCTGCAGAGAGTGAGGAGGCTGCAGACTGCCGATCTGAGGGATGAGGAATGGAGCGGCAGAGAGTGGAGTCATCAGCAAACAGATAGAGAGGATTTTCAAGAGAGTCAGAGAGATCATTGATGAAGACCAGAAAAAGCACAGAAGGGAAGTTCGGGCGATAAGAGAGATCACCGGAGTGCGGTGGAGCCTGTGTCGTCGAGTATCCTCATTGAGGTTCCGGAGGATCCTTGCCTCAAAGCCCGGGTTCGAGTGAAAGCCGTCCGCCATCTTCGCCACGCGAGCAACATGCAGTGAACCGGTTTTTGTCGCGTCGGCTGGGAATTATTCCCCGGTGGTTTGCCGGGGACGGCGGTGCCAGAAAGGGCGCTTGAGAATTATACGGAGGCTCGCGGATTGAACCGCAAAGGTGTACGTCGGAGCGCGTCTTTGTGAGGTTCCTTTCCACCACTGTATTGCTGGGTGCTGAACAACGTGACCTCGGGGTCGCCTCGATCCCCTACGCCTCAATTGACTTTGATCGGGCCTTGATTCCCCGATCGCGGGAGCACCAGAGACATTGGGACTTCGCCTTGGAGGGTTGCAGAGACATTGGGGAGGTGCCATGAGTTTGGGGTTAAGGGACTGGATAAGGTTACCACCGTAAGATTTGATAGTAGGGGTGATTGCCCCCATTGTTGTATGGCTCTTTTTGTGTGATTTATAATATATTATTGTTTGTTCATAACCGGGTGTAGTTGCATTATTGATTTGACTGTTTCATTTGCTGGTTCCATTGAGGGTTTCATTATTTGCTTGATTTCAACCAAGGATAACATATCTTTCTGCCGGGGACCCTCTCGGGGTTTGGAGGTCTACCGAGACCAGAGGTAAGGGGAGGACCCCGTAACAGAAATTGGGGGCTCGTCCAATTGATATTCGTGCGCTCGCAGTTGGGTCTGCGTCTGGGATATAAAAATTCCTAAATTTAGTCCGGGAAACAATTCCCTAACATTCCCAGAATTCCCAAATTTGGAACTTTTTCCAACATTCCCAAATTTTTCCCCAAAACAAACAACAACAACAACAAAAAAAATTAGTTTGTTTTGTTTGTTAAAATTTATTGTGTGAAGGTTAACAGGTGTTACCAGTAGTCACTATGGAGTTTGACGCAGAGAAGTTTACAGTGACCCCTAGTGAAGCACAGTTCAGAGCGTTACTAAAATCGGACCTCTTGAAATTGGCCAAACATTTTAGCTTGGAGGTCCGAACTAATATGAAGAAGGCAGAGTTGCAGACAGTGGTGATACAATCTATGGTGGGATTAGAAGCATGGGAAGAGGTAGCCTGGGATTGGTTACCAGAAGAGCAAGAAAATGTGGAGCTCCGGAAACTGGAGATGCAATTACAGAACCAGGAAAGGGAAAAAGCACAGGAACGAGAACTCCAGGAAAGGTTAAAAGCAGAGGAAAGGAAAGCAGAAAAGGAAAGAGCAGCACTGGAACGAGAACTCCAGGAAAGGTTAGAAGAGAAAAAAGCACAAGAAAGAACCGAGGAAAGGAGAGTGGAAAGAGAACTTCAGGAAAGAAGAGAAAAGGCCATTTTGGATTTTCAAAATGGCCACTGTAAAATACATATTTTGTTCTATTTCTGCCTTTAATTACCCTAAAAACTTTAAAATATATACTAAACCTATATTTTCAGGGACAAGGAATCCAATGAAAGTATCAAATTAGTGCTATGGGGAATGGTAAGACACGAATCAAAGGTTTTGAATTGCAAAATACTGTCTTTATATTTGCGATAAGTTGTATAATCAAATACATGTTATCATTTTGTACAGGCGGTTAATAACATCAAAATGTGTCAGAATAATTCATATCACCAAACATACACAGGCAGTCAGCAAAATCATATATACACATGCAGTCAGTATAACTTCACATCTACACAGGCAGTCAATGACAAAATATACACAGGCAGTCAATGGCATCAAACATACACGATTACAGAATATGCCATTTAGAGTTCGTCATCACTGTCCTGTGTGTCGTATCCGACAATATAGTCCGCATCGTTTTCACAGTCCGTTCCACACAAGCAAAGGTCGGTCAAATTGATTGGCAAATCGAATTGGTCGAATGGTCGATCGAATTGAATTCGATGAACCGAATCGAATCGAATTGGTCGAATGGTCGATCGAAGCGATTGGTCGAATGGTCAAATTGGTCGATTGGTCGAATTGGTCGAATCGAATTGGTCAGAATTGGCAAATGTAAACATTGATTTTCAGATTTTCCATGTAATAACGTTTCCAAAAATGTATAGGTTTACTAATCTACCATGATTTTGAACGAAAAAACATAGTGAACCTGACTACATCCCTGCTGACTGGTTCGACACCTAGTCAGAACACTTGGGATGTTGGCAGACATGTGAGGCTGGTTCCACCCTTCAATGAAAAGGAGGTAGCCAAGTTTTTTCCACACTTTGAGAAAGTGACTCGACAGTTAAACTGGCCTGAGGAGTACTGGTCCATACTAGTGCAAAGTGTTCTGGTGGGTAAAGCTCAAGAGATTTATTCGGCTTTACCGATTGACCAATGTGCAGATTACGAGGTATTGAAGAAACACATTCTCAAAGCCTATGAATTGGTCCCGGAAGCTTACCGGCAAAAGTTCCGGAATGCCAGGAGGAGGGAGAGTGAGACCCATGTGGAATTTGCCAGAGTGAAGGAAACCATGTTTGGTCGGTGGTGTGATTCAAAAGGAGTTGGGAAAGACTTCGAACTATTGCGACAATTAATCCTGGTGGAGGAATTCCAACAGTGTGTCCACGAGGACATTAAAGTTCATCTGGAGGAAAGGAAAGTACCAAAGCTGTATGAGGCAGCCACTTTGGCAGATGACTATGCCTTAACACACAGGATGGGGTTCCACAAACCGAACTTCTCGACCAGACCTAGCCAGGGGAGCTGTGGTACATCAGGGGCGGAGAATGAAAATCCATGGGGGCTGCCTCGGGATGAAAATGAGGTCCACTTTGACACCACGACTTCTAGAAATCAGAAGACTGCGGTTCCAAGACAGCCCTATCGTCCGGGGGGCTCGAGGCAGACTGCCGCCCCCATGCCTTGGCAGACCACGAGGTTCTCCTCCAGGCCTACTTGCACTTTTTGCCATAAACCTGGACACTGGATGTCCAACTGTTATGCTCTGGGAAAGGAAAATCAGGAGCAGAGTTCGGCTAGTACGACTCCAAATGCGATGGCCATTGTGAGAAATCGCCCTCAAAAGGGTTACCAACCATTTTTTTCTGAGGGGTTTGTGTCACTGGATGGAGCCTCGACTAACCGGAGACCGGTTAGGATATTGAGGGACACAGGAGCACATCAATCTTTAATGCTTGAAGGCATCTTGCCATGGTCCGAGGAGACGGCAACTGGGGATAGTGTTCGTTTACAGGGGATTGGTGGCTGTGTTAGTGCTCCACTTCATGTCATCCATTTGGAGTCCGATTTGGTGTCAGGACCGGTCACCGTCGGTTTACAAGCCACGCTTCCTGCAGAGGGAGTATCGGTTGTTATCGGGAATGATTTGGCCGGTGGTCAGGTTTATGGTAACCCGATGGTTGTTAAAAAGCCCAGTAGGGAAAATAACACCACACCCGTTAGGGATGGCGACAAGTTTAGCAAGTTATTTGGAGGTGGACTGAACTTCAAAACAAAGGAAGATGTTTTGGAGTCTGCCTTCAGCAACTATGGACCGCTTTTGGAAGTGCTGCTGATAAAAGACAGGGAGACACGAAAGTCAAGAGGGTTTGGCTTTGTCACGTTTGAAAACTCAAAGGACGCCAAAGAGGCAGAAAAGGATCTGAATAGCAAGGAGTTGGAGGGTCGGACCGTCACAGTAGGGTAGGCATTTCCTAGGGGTCGAGGGGGCTACAGAGGAGGACCACGGAGTAGTCGTGGTGGTGGCCGCAAGCGATATTATTATGGAGGCTTCCAGAGTTATGACAGCTCCCGAAGGAAGGATTATCAGAGCAGTGGCCGAGAAGGAGACCGCCAGTCAGGTGACTACTGTGACAAGTGGTCCCACCGTAATTATTAGGAGTCCGGAAAAGTTGAAGCACTGAATGCTGCGGAGCCGCCGAGCCAAGATTCCTACACGGACTAACCGTGAACGCCACGTTCCTAAAGTCGTCCAGGTAGTGAACTTTCCTGAACGGACTAAACGTGAACTCCACGTTCCTAAAGGCATCCATGTAGTGAACTTTCCTCCCCGGACTAACCGTGAACTCCACGTTCCTAAAGGCGTCCATGTAGTGAATACTTCCAGGCCTCACCACCCAACCACCATGGAACCTGGCTTTCAGCTTGGCCTCCCGGGGAAAGTGCTATAGATTTGCTGGCCTTTGGGTTTTTGATCACAACCCCTTAACCTTCATTCAAGAGAAACTAGAAGTAAAAATCAGAGGGGCAGGGACAATGTCGTTGTTGACGCTTGGTCCAGAGGGAATTAACTTTGGAAAGCTCTGGGGGTTGTGTAAAATTTTGTTGCTTTATTTTTGGGGAAGGTTGAATATTGTTGCCCACGGGGATTGCTGATTTGGGTTGCTGATTGCTGATTTGGAATTTACTTTTGCTTGTTTAAAGAGGGCATGCAAAGAAAGTTTTCGCTGTGTTCAAACTTTCTTTCTTGAGGGGGGAAGTGTTACGGATTCGGCCCTAATGATTGTTGTTATGATTATTGTTGTTGGTTCTAAGTTTTCTGGTGATTGTGGTTGAAGGGAAAGGGTTATTATAGTTAAAAGATTTAAAAGGGCTTCTGGTAAAATGTGGCCGGAAATCCGGATCGTGACCGGAAGAGGTGGAGCGAGGAAGAAGAGGCGGTAGGAGATCGTGAACAGATGTTTTCGTTGAAGCTCCGGACCGAGCGGTCGACGTACAGTGCGAGTGAACTTTGCGTCCTTGAAGGGAGGTTCGGGTGAGAAGAGAGATCGCCGGAGTGCGGTGGAGCCTGTCATCGGGTATCCTCATTGAGGTTCCGGAGGATCCTTGCCTCAAAGCCCGGGTTCGAGTGAAAGCCGTCCGCCATCTTTGCCACGCGAGCAACCTGCAGTAAACCGGTTTTTGTCGCGTCGGCTGGGAATTATTCCCCGGTGGTTTGCCGGGGACAGCGGTGCAAGAAAGGGCGCTTGAGAATTATACGGAGGCTCACGGATTGAACCGCAAACGTGTACGTCAGAGCACGTCTTTGTGAGGTTCCTTTCCACCGCTGTATTCCTGGGTGCTGAACAACGTGACCTCGGGGTCACCTCGATCGCCTACGCCTCAATTGACTTTGATCGGGCCTTGACTCCCCGATCGCGGGAGCGCACAGAGACATTGGGACTTCGCCTTGGAGGGGTGCAGAGACATTGGGGAGGTGCCGTGAGTTTGGGGTTAAGGGACTGGATAAGGTTACCATCGTAAGATTTGATAGTAGGGGTGATTGCCCCCATTGTTGTATGGCTCTTTTTGTGTGATTTATAATATATTATTGTTTGTTCATAACCGGGTGTGGTTGCATTATTGATTTGACTGTTTCATTTGCTGGTTCCATTGAGGGTTTCATTATTTGCTTGATTTCAACCAAGGATAACATATCTTTCTGCCGGGGACCCTCTCAGGGTTCGGAGGTCTACCGAAACCAGAGGTAAGGGGAGGACCCCGTAACAATAGGACTAGGTGATAAATGTTGCTTCTGGGACACCTCCGTTTAACATGGGAAATCCCTATCTAATGTCATTTACCCCCCTGTCTTTTTCAAAAACCATAAACACCTCTATTTCTCCCTCTATGAACCTATAATCCTTCTCACCTTATGAACCTATAATCCTTCTCGCCTTATGAACCTTTAATCCTTCTCACCTTATGAACCTATAATCCTTCTCACCTTATGAACCTATGATTTTCTTCCTTTATGAACCTATAATCCTTCTAGCCTTATGAACCTATGATCCTTCTCACTTACATGTAATTTTTACCCTATTCCCCCCACTACCCTCTTAATGTAGTTCCTCAGACCACTCTACTAATGAGCCTATAAATATATTATCTCTTTCTAACTTTTTTAAGAGTTCCATTCTCCTATAGAACTCATCCCCATCAAGTATATTTATAAAGTATACAGGTTCCTTAACCTTTTGTTGTGAAAATATAAAGTGGTATGTTTCACGGAGGGTTCTTGTCTGACCTCCTCCTCTCCCACATACCATTTTAAAATTATAATATTTATTATCCGATTGATAACCATTAAAGTTCTCACTCCACTCTAATATATTTTTCTTCCCGCCCTCCATTACCCCACTTAACAAATGAATACGTTTATCCGTCTTGAGAACCTTCTGACCAGTGATTCTCTCAACCTCTTGAATCTGATATTTTTCACATTCGTTATGTTTTCCATTTATATACCAAGGTTGATTACACCTCCACTCTTTAGTCTGGTTGATACTTGATTCTATCATTTATATAATAGTAAAAAAGGCGGCGGTAGCCCGTTAAAATCCCTAACCCCTTTTTTAACTTATCACTTATATATATATATCTTATCACTTATATATATATCTTATCAGTTATCACTTATATATCTTATCACTTATATATCTTATCACTTATATACTTATATAACCATAAGGGAGACTATCAATTCCATTTTCTAAAATAAACCTCTTATCATCAAAAGCCCCCAATGCTTTCTTATTCACCTCTTCTGAATATAATTGATGTTTATAACTTCTTATTCCATTAATCTTTCTAAACTCTTCTTTCTTTGTTGTTAAACAGTTATAATAATCCTTAAAGTTTATTGTTTCTTTAATGACGTTTTTCTTTATACCTTTTAACTTCTTATCAGTCTTTTCAACGTTATTCACAATGTATTTATAAGCATAAGCCTTCGACCTCAATCCCACAAATTCACTCATAACATTTCCTCCTTGAACTTTCCAATCACCTTTTTATTTTTAGAAGAGAACAACTCACTCTCTGGACTGTAATTACTTGTATCATAGATATTAATGTCCTTTTTCATGTCTGAATAAACATCATCAGTATTAATTTTCAAAATAAAACTATCAGTATCCATATACAACAATGACACATTATCCTTATACTTTGATTTTAGATTAATATAAAAGTAATCATACATTAATGACTTTGACAAGTCAAGAATTGATGTTCCAATGTAAATAGGTTTGTCCATTTCAATACTCTCTTTAACCAAATGGATCGCACAAAAGTTCTCAGTAAAGACCTCAGCTCTAGTAAAACTCGGTCTATTAATTAATTTTGATGCTTGTTCCCAAGATGTTGCTAGTCTGATATTTTGTCTTTTCCTCACATTCTCCATGGTCTTACCAAAGACTGCATTATTCATCAATTTATAAAAGTCTTTCTCAAAATCTGTTTTTGACTCTGTCCTTCTTTGTGTATTAAAATCAATGTACCCCTTTAACCAACTAGGGCATGCCCGTACTATATATAAGCTAGGACGTGCCCGTACGTGGGTGCCCGTTCCTTGCCAAAAAAAAAAAAAAAAAAAAATTTGTGTAGGGGTGTGTGTGTGTAAACATCCTAGGGCGTGCCCGTACGTGGGTGCAAAAAAACATGCGTGCAAACAACAACAACAAAAAAAAACTTTGAAACCACGTGGCAGTAACGACCACAGAACCCCCCCCCCCCCCCCCTCTATTTACATGAATGGTTTGGTCCATTCGCAACGACCACAGAACCCCCCCCCCCCCCCCCTCTATTTACATGCAATGGTTTGGTCCAAAGCGAACGGCTTGCAGTGTTTGGTAAAGAAATCGCCATAGCTCGGTAACTACTTCTCCGATTAATATGAAACCTTGAAAAGGCACATCCTCGGGTCCCCAGCAATATACCTGGCAAGTTTAAAGTATATCGGACCGGTAGTTGTCGAGAAACAGCGGTCACAGACAAACATACACACATACACACATACACACATACACACATACACACAGAGATTAATGGAATTATAGATAGATGGCTTTGATTGAACTTTAGAACCCTGTGGATCTTCTCTACTCTTAGACCTTTTGATAAATATTGTCGCAAATTTCTTTGGTGTGGTACATAATTTTTCTTGTTATATAATGTAGTAAGTAATTTTTCTGTTGATTCACCTATATCAAACGATCGTTGATAATCACTCAACCATTCTTTCTTTGGACTTTCTTTCTCACAAGCAAATGGAAGATCTTTATGTTTGATATGAAGTTCTTCAGGATATTTTAAATCGACCTCAAAATAATAACCAACCTTTGAATCATCCAATTCTTTTTGTGTAGAGATACATACATCTTGTAAAACCTTTGTGTAGTCTTTTTCCTTTACCCATCTTAGTTTCCCATAAGGAAGAGCTTGAGACATTGCCCAGCCATACAAGTTGTTTGCGTCATAGTACATCAAGTAAGAACTCTCTTTCGTTGAATCATAATTTGGAAGATATTTGTTATTTGCTTTTGCATATCTGCTCGAGCATACTTGTGAAATTCCACCTCTTTTTGCCTTTTCAATCATCAAAAGCATATCGACAAGTTATCAAATTATCAAATCAAAATTATCAAAGTTATCACGGTTATCAAATCCAAAGCTTGTTTTGTCATTTTCAACATCGCGCTCCAAGCCAATCCAGGTGCTGTGTAGTAGTGAGCAGGATCCAATCCATATCCAGTGCGACAAACAGATCTAAAGGCTTCAAATACATCGGCCAATAAAAGCACATCAGTTTTGAGATACAAATCGTGATACTCGCCAAGATTCTTGATGTTATATTTTTCCCAAACATTTTGTGCATGTACATAATCTTTATCAGATATATGACTGTTGTTTAATTTGTTATAGAAATTTTATTTTAAAGGAAGTTGTGTTTCATTGAATCTCTCAAATGAGTCCATATAGTCATAGGGGTAAATTCCCTTTTGTGTTAGAAAATCTTTATCTGAAAAATACTCTGAAAGACATGGAAACTCTTTTAGATTTTGAACCAAGTTAGCCAATGGACTTGCCATGAATTTAAATGTATCAAGAAATCTGATATGAGTAATAGGAGATGTGTGAATTGTTTTTGTGAATGAAATGTATTTCTGATCCGTGTTAGGAATTGCTGAAATGTGTCCAGATGTCTTTGAAAGTTCATTAATAAATAGATGCGTATCATAATGAGCGTTTTTTTTTTGTTGTTGTTGTTGTTGTTGTTGTATACAAGATCGAGGCTCGTGAAAGAGCGAACATTAATCACACAGAAAGACAAACAGACACATAAAACAAATAACATCGGGAGCAGTAGACAAGATGGGAAGAGAGGGGGAAGGACACAAACACAACATTTGAGAGCAGGGACCGAGAGACATGGAGACATCGAGAGATCTGTGGGAGGGAGAGGGCTTTGGGGGGGAGGCATGTGAAGGGGGGGAGGCATGTGAAGGGGGGGGGGTGGGAGAGGTATAAACATATGGACACTGCCAGGATTTCCAGGAAAGAAGTTGGAATTTCAAACAAGGTGGATCTGGGGTGATTTAGTGGGGGTAGAAAAGATCAAGGTTATGGATGGGGGAAGATAAGAGATGGTGGTGAACAGCTGTTTTAAAGACCTGGAGGGAGGAGAGGGATTGAAGGGAGTGTGGGAGTTTGTTCCACAGGCGGGAGAAAAGAGGAATGAAAGAGTGAAGGTGAGCAGAGAGCCGAGATTTCGGCAGTTTAACCATCAGAGGGTTGCTGGCAGATCTTGTGCGACCTGTAGGAATATTTGGGGGACAGAGCACAGAGAGAGCTGGGGGAGCAAGGCCGGAGAGGAGTCGGTAGAAGACAGAAAGGCCACCTACCTGCCTGCGGTGAGTGAGTGAAAGGCCCTCAGAGATAGCTTCATCGCGGGAGATTCCAATGAAAATGGGAAATATAGCGTTGTTATGAAGAAAGACAGGAATGAAAGAGGGGAGTTTATAATTAATATTACAACTTTGATGAGCCGGACCTCTATATTTACCAGTGAGATGGCAATGATCTCTAACCTTTAGACCTTCACCAATTTTTTCCTCACAAATATGACAAACATTGTTTTTTCTAAATTCCCTTTTCTGTTCACTCGTCAAGGACATTGGTTTATTGGTTTCTCTCATTATCTTGGTTAATCAGACACAGTCTTTTTCTAGTCGTTTCACAAACTCCTCTGGGGTATTTGAGCCTCTATACTCCTCTAACTTGTTATATGTATCACCAACGGATGATTTGATATAATAACAAAAACCGCAAAGAGTATGTTTTTGATATTTATTTGTGTATGATTCTTTTGGATCTGGAGAAGCAGTATCTATTTTTTCTAGAATACTTTCAAAATCAGCATATATAACAAATGGATGTTTGACCTTTTTCTTTTCATCTTTGAATGTGATCTTTGAGCCTTCTTTAGGCATATTGATTACTGTTGATTTATGTTCACCACAATAATTTGAATGTTTATCTAATCTTTCTTGTGTATGGAAGAAGTTAAGACAATGCAAACAAATATATATTTTATTTGTTCTTTTACATACTTGTGGTTTTATTAATTTAGCAATATCTTTGATGTATGTATAATGTGAATTTTCCTCTGAATTAAAATATAGAAGATTAATATGAGTTTGTTTACAATTGTCAGAAAGCTTTAAAACCTGAATGCTGTTTGTTTCTGTTAGACCATAAACATTAACTGATAAATTATTTATCTTTTCAAATTTAGGAATATCATTTAAAGCCATAGGAAACTTTAGATCTTTCGTATTTAATGTATTCTCATATTTTTTATAATGAGATACTCTTTCATCATGAAAATGTGGAGGATGTAAGTGTGCTAGAATAGACCAGAGAAAACATTTATTGTCTTTATTTTTGATATTGATAACTGCTTTTCTATTTTTGATAACACTGGGTAAATCAATGTAGGAAGAAGCTTTTAGAATTTAGAGGATCTGATTTAAGAATATGAATGTCTATGTAAATAATTTTTCCTATATTGAATCCACTTCCTATGATTGAATTGTCCACATCTTGCTCTTGTTTAATAAGTTCATCATAGACTCCTGATGTTTTAAAATCTTGATATGAAGATATAAAGTGTGGCTCAGTTCTCATGTATGGTGTATCTATAACTCCTTCGTCCTTTGTCATTTCTAATTTTACTCCCATATAAAATTTAAGTGGTTTCATTTCTTTTAGTGTTTTTTCAATCAACGTTTGAACAGCAGGTTTAACTATTTCTACAGCATCAACTATAGACTCTGGTTCAGGAGGTTTGAAGTTAAAGACTCTTATTTTAATATGTCCTTTGAATGCGCCATCAGAGTTTTTAGTTGTGATAAAATTTGATAAATGTAGAATTGTTTTAAGATGTATTTCGAAGCCTTTCTTGAGGATATTTTTATTACATGCAGAACAGTGTTTTGTTTCCTTCTGAATAGGAGATAGTAGGTGAAGTAGATTAAATGTGTGTTTGTTAGTTTTAAGGTGTCTTTTGTATTGTTTATATTCTTGTTCACAAACGTCGCAATACGTTGCTTTGATCATATTTATTTATATAGTAAAATTATACTTAAAACAAAGTGCCTTTTTTAGAGGCTTTTTAAAGATGAAACTGTGCTTAAAGTAAAACATCTTTGAGCTTTTCAACTCGTTTTATGTATATAACTTTACTTAAAGTAAAACATCTTTGAGCATTTCAACTCGTTTTATGTATATAACTTTACTTAAAGTAAAACATCTTTGAGCTTTTCAACTCGTTTTATGTATATAACTTTACTTAAAGTAAAACACCTTTGAGCTTTTCAACTCGTTTTATGTATATAACTTTACTTAAAGTAAAACACCTTTGAGCTTTTCAACTCGTTTTATGTATATAACTTTACTTAAAGTAAAGCGTCTATGTAATAGCCAGAAAGTTTAGATACTCTCGTTCATCAATTTCAATTTCACTATCTGAGTCATCAATAAAGCTACTCTCATAACTATCATTTGAACACAAACTATTAGTATCAAAACTATCTTCAGATCCTAGACTCTCAGTATAATAACTCTCAGAGTATTGACTGTTAATATCACTCATTTACATACCATTAAACTTCCATCAATATCTATATATTTTCTTTCATTAGAACTAATAACCACAATATTTTTTACATTAAATGTTATTTTCAAATAATCTCTAATGATCAGAGTACGGAATGATAGTTCACCACTAATATTCATATTATTAATTTCACCCACATCTTTGGGTCTATTAAAGAATATACAAATGTTTCCTCTAGAATCGTTGATGGTCTTATCATTCATTTTCAAAGCTTCTTTATCAATGACCTTTTCAAGCTTTGAGTAAATTGTTAGTAGTAGTGGAGAAACTTTTGTCAAATTTACTTCAATAGAGTTATTAATTAACATAGCTTGTCCCGTAAATTTAATAAAAGGACACATATTATTCTCCATTATGGGTTTAATCCAAAAATTTCCATATTTATCTTTGTTCAATTTAACATCTTTGACATATTTTTCTATATCTTCCACCGAAGTAGAGATTGATTGAAATTTGTCTTTTGTGTTTTGAAACATTGTATTTATTAGCTAATAAATTTGCGTTTAGTTTAAGTAAAGTTATATACATAAAACGAGTTGAAAAGCTCAAAGGTGTTTTACTTTAAGCACAGTTTCATCTTTAAAAAAGCCTCTAAAAAAGGCACTTTGTTTTAAGTATAATTTTACTTTATAAATATGATAAATTCTGAAGGATATTTAGAATTTCCAGACTCTCCATATGATAATTTAGAAATCTGCCACCGTTTTGGTAGAATAGGGCTTAATAATGAGGGTTCATATAAACAATGTATTTTCTGTGATTTAATTTTAATTAATGATAATAAAAAATATAGAAAAATATATAACTCTTTTAAATTAGAACCAAAAATGAATTATTTTACAAGATTAATAAGAGAGATGAATGTTAAGTATTATGGTGATAATACACCATTTCTTACAAGGGAAGAGACTATTTGTATTGAGGAAATGTATAAGGGTTTAATGATATTTATTATTCAAAATAATTTTAATGGAAATGTTAATACAAGATACTATATAAACAAAATAATGGATTATTTTGAAATTAAACCTGAACTCAGGATAAAATATATAGTTTCTCAAAAAACTCAAAAAAAGTTAGATGACTTGTTTTCCAAATATATAAATGAATGATTTTTTACCTGTTTGGGAAAATAAGATAAAATTTAATAACCATAAAAATCTTCCAAATTCATTGAGATGTCTAATAGTCGGTTCAAGCGGATGTGGAAAAACCTGTTTACTTTTAAAGATGCTCCTTCGTCCTAATTTTTTAGATTATGATAATTTAATAATTTTTACAAAGTCAAGTTTTCAACCCGAGTATCAACTACTCTCACAGGGTTTTAATGCGGGTCTTAAAAAGGAAGACATTATCGGTTTATTTAAACTTCAAAACAAACTAAATGATTATAATATTGATGATATAATACAATTATTTTGTGATACACAGAAATCAAAATCAAAACCAAAACCCATAACTTGTATTCTCAGTGATAATACGGATGATATACCTTCACCTCAAGATTTAGATAAATCAAAAAAGAACCTCGTTATCTTTGATGATTGTGTTAATGAGAGAAACCAAACAGTAATGGATAGCTACTATACAAGAGGGAGACATTCTTCTTGTAATTGTATTTATCATAGTCAGTCATATTTTCAACTCCCTCGGCGCTCAATAAGAAACAATGCTAATACTTTTATTTTATTTAAGTTAAATTCAATAGATACAAATAATTTTTGGAGAGATAATTGTTCTACATTATGTAGTAAGAAGGAATTTGAAAATAATATGAAACACACGATTGGAAAATCTAAATATATTGTTGTGAAACAAGATGAGATACTAAATGATATTTTTCAATAAATAAATACAGAAAATGAATACCGAAGAAAGAGTAAGAAAGTTTAAAGAACATCAAGAGTTGGTTTCAAAAGTTGTAAAGCAACAGGAAGACATAAAGAAGAAAAGGAGACAGAAACTAACTGGTGAAGAAGCCTTTGAAAGAAAACAAGAGAAATTTTTTTAACCACTTTAAAAAACTCAACAAACGATTTCACCTACAGCTCCCACGGTAGAATTTACTCCGAAAAAATTTCAAATGCTCAAACATTTTAGTCAAATGACAGAGCAAGAACTTGGAGAATTAGAATATGATGATGAAGGATTATTTCGGCATCTTGAGAAGGTAAATAAACTTTCCAATTATATTGTAGAAGCTCTTCAAAACAATGAATATTTGAAGGGTTCAAAAACCAGAGCAGGTCTCATTCCAACAGAAGAACCAGCACAGTTCCATCTTGTGAAAGAAAAGTTATTGATATTTAATGATAAATTGGTGTTCTTAAGTTCTGACCAACCAAATGTTGAATTAACCCCAAGATTAATGTTTCTTCTAACAAAAGATGGACATGCTAATTCACCTTATTTTGATGAACCGCTTGATATGGAAAGAGAGGAAGATAGAGAGTATATTGAGTTGCTAAACGCACTTGATTATGGAGTTTCTGTTGCTGGTAAAAGTAAGAAGAATGAGAAGGAGAAACATATTATTGATGCTTTAAGTAAGCTTGGTTCGGGTGTTAGTTTTCTTCCAAATAACCCATCACAATTAGTTAATAGGTTATTATTGTTGTTAGGTAGTAAGAAGGCTGGAAACAACAATTGTTTTAATGAAGCATCCGCCATTTTAGATCAGTTGATGAATATGAAAATAACTAATAAATGTCAATACAAAGATATTTTATTAGATATTAAATAAGATGAGAAGCACAATTCTTAGTTTTAATTTCACAACGAGTGATTACACAGCTTCATTCCCTTACCCACTACAACTTCGCCCCACAAAAGAATATGAGGCTTCTTGTTGTCAATGGAGACTTACAATACCCTTGTTAATATCACAGAGAAAAACAACAAGTTTAGTCATAATCCAGGAAGTGGATATAAAACTATAACCGTTTCACCCGGTGCTTACGAGATTTCTCAAATATCTTCAGAAGTCTCTCGCCTTATGAAAGAAAAAGGTGATGAACCAAAAAATATTGTAATAGATATTCAAAAACACACTTCAAAATCAACTATTAAACTTAAAAATAATTATAAAGTTGATTTCACGATTGAAAATTCGTTCAGAGAGCTATTGGGTTTCTCTTCTAAAAAGATTGAAACTAACGGGACGTCTTACAGTGATAATGTCATTCAAATATCCTCCGGTATAAATTCAGTATTAATTCATTGTGATTTGATTGATGGTGCTTATAACGATGGAATAAGAACAAATACAATATTTTCATTCAGTGCATACTCAACCCCGATTGGTTATAAATTTAATATGGAACCAAAAAATCTTGTCTATTTACCTGTCAGGAAAAACCATATACAGAGTAAATTTTAGGATAACCGACCAAGATAATCGTATGATATCCTTTAATGATGAAATTATATCCATCAGAATTCACCTCCGTGAAGTTTTTCAATAAATAAATAATGGTTATTGTGAGAAAACACGAGTTGGGAAAATATAAAATTATTACAGGGGATGGGATGTTCCTTTCACCATACTATAAGGGTGAAGGTATGTTTCTTGGTGGAGGATACTATAAACCAAAGAGACAACGGGGTGTGGGACATCAATTTAGAAATAAAGGAGATGGGATAATTGATACTCTAATGGGTATTGGTTCAACCATCCTTAAACATAAAGACCTAATTCGTTCAACTGCTTCAGCCGTGGGCTCAGTTGTGGGTGCTATAAAGAGTATAAAAGATGCTCAAAAGGAGTCTAATAAATTACAAGCAATCAAAGAAATTAAAAAAGGTAAAACTCAATTATCTTCACAAAAAAACAAAAAAAAAACACCTTTAGAGGCCATTTTTCCCCGCAAGCGGGGGTTGGCCTTTTTCGGGAACCGTGGTAGTTGTTGTTTTTCGGTCCCCTTTTTGAAGCAATGTTTTACGGCCGGATGCCCTTCCTGACGCCAACCCTTTTTGCCGCCTTTAACGACAAGCAGGGAATTACCAGTGAACTGGTACTCAATTACTTGGGTCAGGTATCTTGGTATCTTCACAAGAATGACAAAAAATCATTAAAATACTTGGGTCAGGGTTTCAACGATTTTAATGCTATATAAATACAAGTATGGAAGCGATTGATAGTATCTATGATTTGGATGATACGATTATCATTTCAAACTCGACTAAAAAGGAAGACTATTTTAAGGTAAATGCTATAACAGGAACAGACTGGAATTCAAACGGAACAAAAAGTTTTGAAATAAATAATCAACAAACTTACTTGAATATAGCTGATAGTTTCTTGCTGTGTAAATTTAAATTCACTAAGGCTGCGAATAATACTAATGCTACACTCGTAAATGATTTCTTCTGGAAAATGTTTGATAGTGTCCGCCTGTATATTGGAACACAAGAGGTTGAAGCGGTTGATTATGTCTCTGCTATATCTGAAATGATGAAATTTACACTATATTCGTTTAGTGATAGAATGGGTAAGGGAGCTGTTGAAGGTTTTATTCCTGATATGTCAACGGGAACAAATGCTGACCCTGGTTATAGTCAAAGGAAGTCAATGTATAATGATGATACAAAAGCAGAGAATAGTTTTACCGTAGCAGTACCTCTGAAAGGTATATTTGGATTTTGTGATTATGATAAAGTTTTGTATGGTCTTAAAATTAGATTTCAACTACAAAGGAATGATAATGTAAATAGATTGCTTTTTGGGGCTGAAAATGCTTTTGGCGACAATAATAAATTTGTTATTAATGATTTGTGTTGGTATATTAGTGAATATACTCCTAATCTTAAAACGGAAGAGATGTTAAATAGAAGACTTAACTCAAAGAAACCGCTAAATGTATCATACCTTAAAAGAAGATGTCAACACGTTAAACTGGAACACACTACCTACACTTGGAATTTGGGTGTTCTTGAAGGAAAGCCACGATACCTATGGCTCATTTTTAAGAAACCAGATGGAGAGGAGGGTACTGATAAGAATAATGCGCTGAGTGATAATGCTAAGGTGAAACAACTTCGGGTTTCTCTTGATGGAACATTTTATCCGCGAGATAGATTGGAAATTGATTGGGAAAAAAATGATTATGCGGAAGCCGACAAGTCTTACCAAAAGGTGTGTGAAAGCAACGGTAATAATGAACCTATTTTGGATATGGTTGCGTTTCAAAAACTTTATACAATCTACGCAATTGACCTGAGTTCTCAAAAGGAAACTATAAAGTCTAATAGAGTGGATACTTCTCTATACATTGAAAGAGGAGAGAATGAAGAAGTTGATGCTTATTGTTTGCTTTTGGAGGAAACAGAATTACAGATTAATACAGATAATGGTGTTATGATTAATATCACATAGGTTTTTTCTCATAAATAAATGGTAGGGGTTAGGGTTAGTTGGATTAACAACTGGATATGTTAATCAAATCAATCTTGATAAATTAACATCTTGTATTCAAAATCAAAAGCCTTGCATTATTAATGTTAATACATTTCAAAGAAAAGGAGCAGTAAGAATTGATGTTTTACTCACAAGAGAGCAGGTGAAAACACTAAATGATGCTGGATCACTTAAAATTAAAATGACAAAACCTATGTTAAATAAATATTCAATAGACGAGTCAAGAGGAGGATTTCTCCCGTTTCTAATTCCTTTATTTGCTGGTTTAAGTGCGGCGGGAGCATTGACTGGTGGTATTTCAGCAGCAGTAAAAACTGCTAACGAAAGGAAGGCACAACTAAAAGCTCAAAAAGAATTGGAAAGACATAACAAGGAGTTGGAGAAACAAATTAGTGGAAGTGGTGTAATTGTAGATTTTGCTCAAAAACTTGAAAGTCTACCTGATAAAGCTAGATTGTTGGTTGGAGATATGCTTTCCTCTATCGCTCAAGCGGGTGTTAAACTAACTAAAAGGGGTAATGGATTGTATCTTTCTCATAAATAAATGAATAAATGGTTTAAACAATTTGGAAAGAATACAACGTCAAATATTGAACTAGCTAAGTATTGTAAAAAACTAAAAATTGATAATGTGGTTATTTGTATGAGAGATGAATTAATACATATAAATAAGAATACAAAGAATATTATTATGAATTTAGACACACAGAATGGTTCTCATTGGGTTTGTATTCATAATAGTCAGGATAAATATTATTTTGATAGTTATGGTATGCCACCACCTGTTGAAGTAATACAATTCTTACAGAATGGTGTTTATCAAACATTTCAAGTTCAAGAAATTAATTCTAAATGTTGTGGTCAATTATGTTTATATGTATTATTTCAACTCAACAATAATGAAAATTTTTATGATATCATTTTTAATCTAATATAAATGACTTATGTTGGAAAAGATGGTTCTATCTTTGGAAAATCCTCTCAGGATATTGATTTATCAAATTATTATACAAAGGCACAGGCTGAACGACAAAAATATAGTATAAGTAAAAATATTAATATGAAGAATACTTATAAATTAATCAATTATCCAAACCCTACAGATGCGAATGACTTAATTAGATTCAGTGATTTATCACAATATATATTTTTAAATAAAACAGCACGTTTTGTTAAACAAGTAAAATTTACAACCACAATACCTGGTTATACTGACCATACACCTTTCCTCATTGAATTTAACTACCTGCTTACAATTGAATTTTATAAAGAAGGACATATAGTTAATATGCGAATTAATAAATGGGGGTATGATATGCCTGATTTAGGGTATAATTGGTATTTTTCAATAAACTTAGAAGACCTACATGATTTGAATCAGTCTCGTAAAGAAGAATATTATCCGCTTGGCGAGGATAAGGATTTATGTGGAAGTACAATTAGTAAACAACAAATACATGATTTTAAGAAAAGAAAAATATATGATAGTATAGCGATGGTTAACATGACAAAGAAGGAAGGTAATGAGATAAGGATAGAAAGCCGAGGAATACAAACCGATTTGGTAGTGGGAAGATGGGGTGGTATTACCTGTTATAATATTAATCTCACATATATTTCTGATACATAAATGGCAGGAAAAAGACTACAAGAGAATTATAATTTTTGTATTCAGGGATACCTACAAGAAAAGGGTGCTCGGTATTACATACCTTATGATTTGGAGCATATACATGGAAATTTTATCATTAAAAACTGGCCTTATACTGATATTGCTAAACCCACAAATAGAGACTTGTTTAAAATATTAAATAAAAATGAACTTCTCAAAGTTATGAAATATAAAACTCTTTTAGAAATCGTCAACAAATCTTATTGGTATCCTATTATGAGAAAAATAATTATAGATACAAGAATATCTCAAAATCCAGATGAGTATATGTATAATATTCTTTGGGGCTCAAGCTCAAGGGTAGCAAGGGAAGGAGTTGAAGAAGAGAAGGAGGAAAGAGAGAAAAAGGAGAAGGAGGAAAGGGAGAAAAAGGAGAAGGAGGAAAGGGAGAAGGAGGAGAGGGAGAAAAAGGAGAAGGATGAAAGGGAGAAAAAGGAGAAGGAGGAGAGGGAGGAAAGGGAGAAAAAGGAGGAGGAGGAGAGGGAGGAAAGAGAGAGGGGGGAAAAATATAAAAATATGACCATTCCTGAGATTAATGAAAGATTGAAGGTATTACGGCAAATAAATCAATCTCAACGCACTGAAGAGGAAAATAAAGAATTAATGACTCTTACGAAGTTATTGGTTTTTTAATTTGCTATAATGAATTCAGAGAGCAGATATACAGCATATAGTTGATGATGTTGGTGTTATTGACTTCAGTTAGTTTTATTTGTTAATAAATGGAGGAGAGAGTGAAGCCATTTCTAAGGATTCTTTATGTTTTAAAAATCAAGATAGAAATGTATATGTTGAAAACCAAAAAGGTTTTGGCACTATGTAGGACTTTTTCTCATAAATAAATATGAGTTATTGTCTCAAATGTAAAATGAAAACGAAATCTAAAAATATCTCTTATGTTAAAGCTAAAAATAATAGAGTTTATCAAAAAGGAATATGTCAAGTGTGTGGCTCTAAAAAGTGTCAATTCATCTCTCCTAAAAGTGGAGGAGACATACAAAAGTTTTTGTCAGGTAGCAAATTTAGAACAACTGGAATTCCAGGGGAATTACACCTTCCAGGGTATTCTTTCTGTGGCCCAGGAACAAACTTGGATAAAAGATTAGATGAGGCTGACAATCCTAAACCTTGGTCTAAACCTACAAATAGGGTTGACAAAGTGTGTATGAAGCATGATATTGCTTATGGGAAAACCACTACGTTGACTGAAAAACATAAAGCCGACAGAGAAATGTTGTATAATTTGTCTTTGATACAAAATCCAACGTTGAGAGAGAAAGTTGATAGGTTTATTGTGAGAAATTTGATAAATGCTAAATTGAAACTTGGTCTTGGTTATTCACCCTCAAAAAACTATTAGGCTCTAATGATGTCATCAAGACTGAGGAGCTTTTGGCTGAATAATTACACAAACCTATAATCACCAAGTTTAAAAGAAGGAAGGTTTATTCCAAAGACACTGACTACATATGGTCCGCTGATTTAATTGAATTGAATAATGACAGGGGATACAGGTATGCTTTAACCGTTATTGATTTGAGGAGTAGATTTGCCTGGGTTGTTCCTTTAAAAAATAAAAAGGGTGATACTTTAATGTTATCCTTTAAGCTAATATTTGATAGGGATAAAAGAAAACCAAAGAAACTGTGGACCGATGAGGGAACAGAGTTCTATAACAAAATATTTATGAAATTTCTTTAGGGGGAGGGTATTAAATTATACAGCACCTTTAATGAAGGAAAAGCAGTTGTTATTGAGCGTTTTAATCGTACTTTGAAAGAGAGGCTATATAAAAAATTCACACAACTCGGTTCTCAAAAATGGGTGTATTTAATTCAGGGTATTGTAGATAATTACAATAATACCGTTCATTCATCAACAAAATCAAAACCATCAGAATCATTTACAAAATTAGAATATGAAAAGGAGATTAATTTGAGAAAACCGAAGTTCAAAGTTGGTGATATTGTAAGAATATACAGATGGAAAAGCCATTTTGAGAAAGGTTATACAAAAAAATGGACTAATGAATTATTTAAAATCGTTGTAATGGATACAGTCCCTTGGACCTACAAATTATATGATTTAAATGGAGAAGAAATCTTAGGGTCATTTTATTCACAGGAATTACAAAAAACAAAGCTGATAACCCTTGAAAATAATAAATAAATAAATAAAATGTAATGGGGATACGTTTTTAAATCTGTGAACCCCAAACACAGAATCCCACAACTTTTTAGTTGGGGCTTAACTTTTGTGTGTCTAATGGGGATACGTTTTTAAATCTGTGAACCCCAAACACAGAATCTCACAACTTTTTAGTTGGGGCTTAACTTTTGTGTGTATAATGGGGATACGTTTTTAAATCTGTGAACCCCAAACACAGAATCCCACAACTTTTTAGTTGGGGCTTAACTTTTGTGTGTATCATGGGGATACGTTTTTAAATCTGTGAACCCCAAACACAGAATCCCACAACTTTTTAGTTGGGGCTTAACTTTTGTGTGTATAATGGGGATACGTTTTTAAATCTGTGAACCCCAAACACAGAATCCCACAACCTTTTAGTTGGGGCTTAACTTTTGTGTGTATAATGGGGATACGTTTTTAAATCTGTGAACCCCAAACACAGAATCCCACAACTTTTTAGTTGGGGCTTAACTTTTGTGTGTATAATGGGGATACGTTTTTAAATCTGTGAACCCCAAACACAGAATCCCACAACTTTTTAGTTGGGGCTTAACTTTTGTGTGTATCATGGGGATACGTTTTTAAATCTGTGAACCCCAAACCCAGAATCCCACAACTTTTTAATTGGGGCTTAACTTTTGTGTGTATCATGGGGATACATTTTTAAATCTGTGAACCCCAAACACAGAATCCCACAACTTTTTAGTTGGGGCTTAACTTTTGTGTGTGTGTGAGTGGGTCATAATAATGTACAAACCCTAACCCAACCCCCACATTAAAACACCAAATTTGTTAGTCAAAACAACTGAATCCATTACATCAACCATTAAAAAAAGTTCTTAACTCCATCTCTTTGTATGACCTTTTTTTTTCTTTTTCTTTTTTTTTTGTATACAAGATCGAGGCTCGTGAAAGAGCGAACATTAATCACACAGAAAGACAAACAGACACACAAAACAAATAACATCGGGAGCGGTAGACAAGATGGGGAGAGAGGGGGAAGGACACAAACACAACATTTGAGAGCAGGGACCGAGAGACATGGAGACATCGAGAGAACTGTGGGAGGGAGAGGGCTTTGGGGGGGAGGCATGGGAAGGGGGGGGGATGGGAGAGGTATAAAACATATGGACACTGCCAAGACTTCCAGGAAAGAAGTTGGAATTTCAAACAAGGTGGATCTGGGGTGAATTAGTGGGGGTAGAAAATATCAAGGTTTTGGATGGGGGAAGATAAGAGATGGTGGTGAACAGCTGTTTTGAAGACCTGGAGGGAGGAGTGTGATTGAAGTGAGTGTGGGAGTTTGTTCCAGAGGCGGGAGAAAAGAGGAATGAAAGAGTGAAGGTGAGCAGAGAGCCGAGATTTCGGCAGTTTAACCATCAGAGGGTGGCTGGCAGATCTTGTGCGACCTGTAGGAATATTTGGGGGACAGAGCACAGAGAGAGCTGGCGGAGCAAGGCCGGAGAGGAGTCGGTAGAAGACAGAAAGACCACCTACCTGCCTGCGGTGAGTGAGTGAAAGGCCCTCAGAGATAGCTTCATCGCGGGAGATTCCAATGATTCTGAAAGCTTTGGATTCAACAGCGTGAAGCCGAGCCAGGTGTGAGGCAGGAGCACCAGCCCATAGGGGAGAACAGTATTCCATTGAGCTGCAGATGAAAGCCTTGTATGTGGTGAGGAGCTCAGGTGTGCCTAGGAAGGACTTCGCACGACGGAGGATGCCCAGTCGGCGACTGGCTTTGGAGGCCAGCTTGGAAATGTGGTTTTCCTAAGAAAGATCATGGCAAATGGTGAGACCCAAAAGCTTGAGCGACAGAACTTCTTGGAGAGGATTGTTGAGAAAGTAGATGGGAGGGTTGTCCAGTCGATCTTTTCGGAGAGACATAGTAAGAGTGTGAGATTTGTCAGGATTGAAAGACATGTTCCACATGTTTGACCAGTCTGTGATTTTGTCCAGGTCTTCAGAGAGTGAGGAGGCTGCAGACTGCCGATCTGAGGGAAGAGGAATGGAGCGGCCGAGAGTGGAGTCATCAGCAAAGAGATACAGAGGATTTTCCAGAGAGTCGGAGAGATCATTGATAAAGACCAGAAAAAGCACAGGGCCCAGCACACTGCCTTGGGGAACTCCAGCCTGAACGGGAAGGGGAGATGAGAGAAATCCATTCAGGGCCACACGTTGACTACGACCAGAGAGGAAGTCCGCAAGCCATGCATGGAGATTTCCATGGAAACCATAGGAGGAGAGTTTGGTGAGCAGAGCTGGGTGCCAGACCGTATCGAAGGCACGTGATATGTCAAGGGAGACAGCTCTGATTTCCTGTTTGGCATTGAGGACCTCCATCCATTGTTGAGACAGCAGAAGCAGCATGTCCAGAGTAGAGTGACCTGGTCTGAAACCAAATTGATGATCAGAGATCAAGCCATTGGAGAAGAGGAAAGATTTCATATCCGAAGCAATGATGGATTCCATGACTTTGCTGATAATTGGGAGCAGGCTGATTGGTCTGTAGTTGCAAGGATCTGTTTTTGCACCTTTTTTGTGTAAAGCGGTAATGTTTGCTGATTTCCAGGATGCTGGCAGATGACCTTGAGCAAAAGATAGGGTGAAACGAACAGAGAGAGGGTGAGATAGAGCGGCAGAGCAGGATTTTAGGACCCGTGGGCTGATGCCATCTGGTCCAGTTGCAGAATCAGAGTCGAGGTTTGACAAAAACTCCTCCACCTTGTCAGGAGAGAAGGTCACAGAGTCCAGGAGCAGTTTGGTTCGACTGGGAAAGGTGGGAACAGAGAGAGATGGGTTTGGGACTAAGGATTTTGAGGCAAACACAGAGTTGAGGCATTCGGCTTTGTCACGTGCGATGTCAACTGTGTGGCCATTTGAGGTAAGGGAGGGGATGGAGGGGGAACAAACACCAGAAACGGATTTGACCAGACGCCACCAGGATTTGGAGGAAGGAGACAGGTTTGAGAGTTCATTCTTGAGTGAGGAAAGATAGTGCTTCCTGGCACTCCTGAGGGTAGACACACACTTGTTCCGAGCTTGGTGGAAGGAACTGAGATTTCCTTCAGTTGGATTAGCCTTCCAAGAGGCAAAGGCAAGTTGTTTCAAGGCAACTGCCTCACCACAAGATTCAGTGTACCATGGACGGGAGGAAGGGTAAGACAACTGAAGGCGAGATGGGATAAATCTGTGCATGAGAGAGATCAGTTTGCTTTGGAAGAATTCCCAGGAAGAATTGATGTCAGAGGCAGTGGAGATGGGAGACCAATCCAGACGAATGATGGCTGCTTGAAGACCGTCCCAGTCGGCCTGAGTGAAATGCCAGACTCGTCGACGCTGAGGAGGCTCTCTGAGAATGGCCAGAGAGATGTCCACTTTGACAAGCACATGATCAGAAGAACCGATTGGAGCAGAAGAAGAGCAGCAGACATTAGCAGGGAAGTTAGTCATAACCAAGTCTAGAAGAGAAGATACTCCATTGGCTGAGATCCGGGTCGGGAAATTGACAGATTGTGTCAATCCCAGTGAGTCACAGAAGTCCTTTGCTGAGGTGCCATGACTGGTGAGAGAGGAACCCACACCCAACCAGGTGGCATGATGACAATTGAAGTCACCACATATGAGGAAGAGAGAGTTGGGATGAGTGGATAGAAGTTGGTCCATGTTGTCGGACAGTGAAATGTAGATGGAGTCATCACTGTTTGGGGGACGGTACAGAACACATATGAACAAAAGGTGGGAGCGGAGAGGAAGCCGTAGCCAGAGGTACTCCTGGGGGTGAAGAGGAGAGAGGGCAGTGCAAGGAGAGTGAGGAAGAGAGTTTTTGATAAAGATAGCCACCCCACCACCAGGCCGAGGCTCAGGTCTATCATACCGGAGGAGGGAGTAACCAGGAAGAGATATTAAGGAATCAGAGACATCTTGAAGGAGGAAAGTCTCTGTTAAGCAGATCAAGTCTGGATTGTCAGAAGCAACCTGTATGGAGAGATCGTCAGGTTTGAGCGAAGGCCCCGGATGTTTGAGGTCCATACCGTTAATGAAGAGAGAGGGGGAGCATCGGGTACAGGACAGGGGAGGGGAGGAGTAGGGTAAGATGAAGGATGAGAGGGGGAGGGAGGGAGAGCAGTTGTTAGTGTGTCAGCGATTGCAGAAGAGTTCCAAGAAAGGGAAGGATGAGGAGGATGAAAGGTTTGAAGGTGAAGGGATGAGGCACAGTGAGGGGTTGTTTGAGGGGGGGGGCAGAGGAAAGAAGAAGGTTGGGGGGGGGGTGGAGGTATGAGATAGAAGGGAGACGAAGTGGGGAGGAGGCAGCTTCGAGGAGGAGGGGGAGGAGGGAGAATTGGAGAGGAATGGTATGGGGGGAGATTTGAATGGGAGGGGTTGGGGGGGAGTTTTGAAGGGGAGGAGTGAGGGGGGAGTTTAGGAGGGGAAGGGCAAGGGGGGAGTTCAGGAGTGGAAGGGCAAGGGGGGAGTTCAGGAGTGGAGGGGCAGGGGGGGAGTTTAAGAGTGGTGGGGCAAGGGGGGAGTTTAGGGGTGTAGGTGCAAGGGGAGGGATTTGGATGGGAGGGGCAAGAGGGGAGTTTAGAAAGTGGATGATTAATGAAAGACGAACATTGAAAACAAATTGGGTTTGTTGTGATTTTCAAGTTAGCAATCCGGTTCAGAATGATGGAGGAGGGATGGAATGAATGTGAATTTAGACCATGTAGTGAGGGAGACGTATAAAATATTGAATTTCTTTTTTTTGAGGTGGAATGAGTTGGAGAGGAAATTGAGAAAAGCCTTTTAAATATGAAGAAAAACAGCGTGTTGTAAAATACCACTGAGTAAAACACTAAAGGGGAAAGGTTATACATATTTAAATAATATTTAAACAGAACCGTGAACAATCTTATGTGCACAAAAAATACCAACGGGGGGAGAGCCGAGAGGGACCACCACGAGTCACGTGAAGGGCAAACGGTGGATGGCCAATCCACCGTTTCTATTTATCTTTTCTATTTCTATTTCTATTGCTTTTCTATTTCTATTTATCTATTTATCTTGACCTTCCAATTCTATTTATCTTTTCCCAACTTTTTTTAAACAATTCAATGATAATATAAGATAAATGAGTCTGTGAGGTTTGACATTCATTCAAAAATTCACCTCACATCCAGAACCCTAACCCAACCCAATCCCTAACCCATCCCCATCCCTTACCCAACCCATCCCTAACCCTCACATTCAAAATCCCAACCCTAACCCAACCCATCCCTAACCCATTAACCCAACCCCATCCCTAACCCTCACATTCAAAATCCCAACCCTAACCCTAGCATAATCTTTTTTTCCTTTTCTTTTTTAAAATACGTATTTCAATATTTTTTTTTAATGTTTTTTAATACGTATTTCAATATATATTTTTTTCCTCTTCCTCCAATTCTGTCTTTCAAGGCTTTCAAGTTGGAAAAAGTAGAAATGGGAAGAAAGTATTTTCCAGCATCTTCTTCCCCGAACTTTCTTGATATTGCTGAAATACATGTAAAAAATATATATATATTACTTATCTAATATTGAATGAAATAACATATACTTTAATTGATTATTAATCAACTGAACTTACCTTAAATCAAACGTCATTAAAGAAAGAACATTGTTCATTGCTTTAGAATCCAAAGAGCCTCCAAGGTAAAACTCTTTCGTTGGATTATCAAGGTAAAACTCGTTCTCTTGGTCATGGTTGCTCAAAAGGTCTTTAAACAAATCGATCATTTCACCCCAGGTTGTGGCAAAAGTGGTATTTTCATTTTGAATCTCAGATACAATTTCCTGTGAGAGAAAATAACAACGTATTAATTAATTATTTTTTACATTTAATACACAATTATTATATGTATATTAAAATAAAATATTACCTTCATTGATGAGAAATTTGAATCGAGTTTATCAAGGTGAAGGTTTAGCTCCACACAGGTAGAGTCTCCAAAACGAAACCAGTTTTCAAAGTCTCCAAGGTAAAACTCTTTTCCTAATTTTATGAAATTTAGTGAGTCTCCAAGGTAGGCTCCACAGTTAGAACCATCTAGGCAGACCTCATAATTTGTTTTTCCCAAATTTAGTGAGTCTCCAAGGTATAACTCTTTGGCTGGGTCATCAAGGTAGAACTCGTTCTGTGGGTCTTGGTTGTTCAAAAGGTCTTCAAACAAATCAATCATCATTTCACCCCAGGTTGTGGCAAAAGTGGTATTTTCATTTTGTATCTCAGATACAGTTTCCTGTGAGAGAAAATAACAACGTATTAATTTAATACAATATTATTATTTATATAAATCAAGCTCTATGAATATTAAAAAGAACTTTGCTGACTCTTACACGAGTCTTATCTAAAAAAATAAAAAATAAAAATAAACACCTCCATTGATAAGAGGTTCGAGTCCAGTTCATCAATCTGAAGGTTGAGCTCCACACAGGCAGTAGGACTCCAAGGAATGTCAAAGTTATCCAACTCCTTTTCAGCATAGTAGTCCATTCTCAAGTGAAGCAGAAAGTGTGTTTGAAAAGGCCTGTGTGGTTAGTGCCTTTTATAAGAAAGACTGGGTGTGTCATTTCCTGTGGAAATTCCCTTGGGCAAGTGTGGGCAAGTCTGGGCATGTCTTAACTGGAAATGATGTAATGTCTCAACAGAAAATGATGTAATGTTTCAACAGAAAATGATGTAATGTTTCAACAGAAAATGATGTAATGTTTCAACAGAAAATGATGTAATGTTTCAACAGAAAATGATGTAATGTCTTAACTAAAAATAATGTAATGCTGGAGAGTTTATAAAGTGGGTGGGCTTTAGTAAAAAGTGGGCGGGGCCTACCAAAAAGTGGGCGGGGCTTACCAAAAAGTGGGGGGCTTACCAAAAAGTGGGTGGGGCTTAACCAAAAGTGGGCGGAGCTTACCAAAAAGTGGGCGGTGCTTAGCAAAAAGTGGCGCGGAGCTTAACAAAAAGTGTGTGGCACAGGACCCGAACATAATCAATGATCAATGAACAACAATGATCATTGATAGTAAGAGTAAAAGGCCCATAAGACCAAGTGGGTCAGGAATAGAGGTGTTAAGGGGAAATGAAGAAAAGTGATGGTGAGAGGAAAATTTACATGTAAGTGAGAAGGATCATAGGTTCATAAGGCTAGAAGGATTATAGGTTCATAAAGGAAGAAAATCATAGGTTCATAAGGTGAGAAGGATCATAGGTTCATAAGGCTAGAAGGATTATAGGTTCATAAAGGAAGAAAATCATAGGTTCATAAGGTGAGAAGGATTATAGGTTCATAAGGTGAGAAGGATTATAGGTTCATAAGGCGAGAAGGATTATAGGTTCATAGAGGGAGAAATAGAGGTGTTTATGGTTTTTGAAAAAGACAGGGGGGTAAATGACATTAGATAGGGATTTCCCATGTTAAACGGAGGTGTCCCAGAAGCAACATTTATCACCTACTAATAGGGCACTGCATCCCTGTGGGCTAGCTTCCCTGCCTCACATCTTGCTCAACTTGATGCCATGGAAAAAAAAGGCCTTCAAGATAATTGGAATTTCTCATGATGAAGCTAAGTGTATGGGCCTATAACTTCGCCATCACCGACAGGTCGGTTGTATTGCTGTCTTCTTCCACCTCATTTCTGGTCTTGCACCCTCTGCCCTCTCCGTGCTCTGCCCCCCCCCCCCCCCCCATGTATCTGCAGAACCTTCGCAGTCCACCAGCTACCCCTCCTCGTGAAACTGCCTAATTGCAGAATCATTGCTCACCCCCACACATATATTCCCCTCTTTTCCCACCTATGGAACCAACTTCGACACTCTCTTTAATCTCACTCTTCCCTCCAGGGCCCATATTCATAAACGTTCTTATGTTAAGTACACTTAAACTCCAAGTGTGACACTTACCTAGGACTAAGACTTATGTCGGTATTCATAAATGACCTTAAGTGTTACACCTCACTCAGTGTGACACCTAAATATAGGCATAACACCTAACCGTTTTGACTGGCCATTCCTCGGGTTAATGATCACATTTCTTGCACGATTGTGTTAGTTTCTGTGGTTTGGCTGAGTGCCATGACATAAGGACGGGACTACATAAGTGGGTTCAAAGCCAAATGCTATTATTTAATGCTGTTGTAAGTCACAAGGAAGACCTGAGGCATTCTTTCCACCCTTCATCATGGCAGGGAACACTACGTCTACGAAGTGAAAGTAAAATTTCACTGATGCTAAAGAAATCGGCTGTGAGAAGAATATGAAAAGCATATTGGTGTCATCGTATCGAAGTTTTCTGCCGCCGTTTCGAACAGAAAGAAGCATGACGCATGGGTTAAGATAACCGAGGCCATGAATAGAAGAAATCCTTCCGTGGTAAGGAGTGACAAGGACTACCAGAAAAAAATGGCAGAAGATGTGCTCAGTTATGAAAGATGAATACCGCGCATACAGAAAAGAACTTGCTGAAACAGGTGAGAATGGTTTCAATCTTCTGTTATGTCATTTTTATTCAGTTGGTTTCTCTATTGTAGTTGATTTTACATTAATTGCAAAATAAATTTTTATTGTTACAAAATCATTTTCCCTTCTGTCTTCCCTTCTGTCTTTCCCTTCTCTTCGCTGTCTGGTCGAAATTGGACAGAATATACAGTGTGTGGCCAACTTCAAATATAAGCATGAAGTTGAGTGTGATAAATTAGGTAAGTAGCATATTTAATACCACTTGTTCGTAAAACCTAATTTAGGAGGTACTTAAGTGTTGTACTTGGACTTAAGTACGTTTATGAATACGGGCCCAGGTCTTCAAGTCAGCTGCTCACCTTCATCTCAAGTCATCCCCCCATCCAAAGCCATTAACTTTTCTACACACATTAAACCACCCCAACCCCTCCCACAATTTTTCTTCTGTGTCCATCTCGTCTACCCCTTGCGTTCTCACCTACCCCTCATCGCTACCTGCATCCCTTGTTTGACCGTCTCCATCGACCTTCTTCCTTCGCCCTTCTGTTGGCGTTTCCCCTTTATCCCACTGTTCCCTTTGTTATGTTGTGTGCTGATCTTTTGTATGTCCGAGCTTTCCCACGAGCCTTAGACCATGTATTCAAGACCCATTTCCAAGCATTCACCTTTTCAGGTTATTTTAAACCACCCCCCACCCCCATTCCAGGAGCCTCAACCATTTGTGCAAAAAATCCTATGCAGCCCAATACTACAAGAGATGTGTTGAGATCTGTCCCAACAATATCAGAAATCGAAAATGATAATGCTGAGGAATTCTCTCCACCATCCAATGATGTGGACATTTCCCCAGCACTAATTTGTAAGTTTCTTCAGCACACCTTTGGAAAAAATATGAAGCCAAAATAACTTTTTCATGATCTCTAAGCTGTTATAGACGTCGCCAAAAACAGTTTGGTGTCCTCATGAGTATCAATTCACAGATCCTCAATGGAGTAGATTAAATAAGAACTCCAACAGTAATTTTTTCTGATTTCTCCTATTTACAATCACATGGTCCGAAGCTAATCGCAGAAGCTTCAGTTGTTAACCTCCTCTCATAAAATAAAGTAGATATTATTATTTTACATGAAACTCACACGACACCTGAATCTGAAGCTGATTGGAACAGGTTAATCAAAATATATTGTTACTTTCGCAATTTAAAGTTTTGTACTGTAGGAATTGCTTCTTTTGTACTATAGGCCCTCATTTTCACCCGGCTATTTTCTTGAACAATGAAACAAACCTTGTTTGCAAGGATTATTCTTCTGCTGGCAACTGCAAGGAGCAATTTTCCGTTTCCAATAATGATGCCCCATATTCCCATTCTGATAATTTAATCCAGTACATCTAATGTTTGGGATGGTTTCACCATCGTTTCATAAAAAATAAATAAGACTTTTACTTAGTCATTTAGTTCATAAGAAGGCAGCATTTACACATAAGCAACAACTTTTTGGGAATGTTACCCCATTCAGGATTGATGCCACTTTAAAAAGTTTACCCAAAAAGTAAAAAGTTTAAAAAAAAGGAAAAGTTAAAAAAAAATTAATAAGAAAAAAGGTCAAAAAAATTAAACATAAAAAAGTTTTTAAAAAACAACTAAAAAAGTAAAGTTTAGTTAAAAGGTCTTTAAAAAAGTAAAAAAGTAAAAAGTTTACCCTGTGGTACCTATGGCCAACAAATCTGACCCACTTTCATTTGAGGATATTGATGTTTCTCCTTATCCTGCAGAGACTTCTCTACTTATTATCAAAGTTAATGAATATATTTCAATCTGTTAAAGACCTCCCCCCCCCCCCCCCCCTCCTATTGAGAAGTCCTCTGAGGATTGTGCTCAGTACCAGTGTTGAATCTCATGTTATTTTTTTTTAATGTCAACCTTGAACATCCTGAAGCTGAATCCCAGTCAGCAGAAAATAGTGAGACTCTCCCTTTGCTATTCCCAGGTTAACACCTAAAAGGACCTCTCTGGGTTGTCAGGATGGCCTAGATGTGCACACTCTTGCCTCTAAACCTGGATTTGAATATGGGCCCAGCTATAAACTGTATTCCAGTGTTTCTCAGGCAGAGTTATTTATCAATGTATGTCTGTGCCTCGGATGAACATTAAACTGGCCAGTCGTTGGTGGGCAATAAACATCCCACGGTGTCTATCTTCATCAACTTTTTTTCTTTTTTCTTTTTTTCTTTTTTTACAAAATACTGTCCATAGAGGAAACAGATTTTAAATTTGGTAGAATATTTTCCAGATTTGCTGTCTTTTCTTCCATTTGCTCAGGCTATTGTTCATAAGCCTGATTAATTTGATTTTTGAGGCACACGACCACCATTTTAATAAATTGATTGTTGGGGCTAAAAAGACTCAATTAATCATTCCTTTTTGCTAGTTTGGATTTTGAAGCCATTACTTTTCTTGATTGCTAGTATTACAATTGGGACAGTAAATGTCAATGGTGGTCGAAGTTTGCTCCACCAGGCTGAAATTAAACAACTTCTAGAACAAAATAGTCTTGAGATCGCCTTGTTAAAAGAGATCCATGATGTCAGATCTGTTCATGCTCAGTGGTAAGGAGACTATTCATGGATAAGGAGCATTGTTTCAGTTACAACTCCTTGTGCGCGGTATTGTGTGTATTTCAAGGAAACATTTCCAGCCACCCTCCCTTCAATTTGGAAGCATTACTGATGGTCACCTTGCCTCTTTGACTTCTTGTCTTGATGAGGTCAAGCTTTCAATGCTGAATGTGTGTGCTCCAATCAAAAATATCAAGCGGATTTTTTTTGTTTTTGGTGAATGAAGGAAATTCTTTCAAACATTGGATTTTCAGACTTGTTTAATTATGGATGTTGATTTTAATTGTACTACTAATGCTTCGTTGGACCGGAATGGGCCAGAACCCCATCTATGTACTGCAAAGCTTTTTACAAACACAGTTACAAAAAATCATTTCCATCATGGTTGGCCATGACAGTACCCTTGTGAACAGTCATATACACATGGCGTCATTCTTCTAACAATCGTATTTCTCTTGCCAGGCTTGATCGTATATACATGAACTCTTATTTATTACATGGGCTTTGTAAAACTGGTATTGTGCCTTCTGCTTTCTCTGATCATTCCCTAGCTTTAGCAGTTGTTCAAATTTCTGAAGCTTGTCCAGGATGTTCTCATTGGAAATGTATTAATGGTTTACTCAAAGACTTTCATTTCATTCAAGCTTTTCAATCTTTCTGGATTTGTTGGAACAGAAGTCGAGCTATTCTGTGAACCTACTGGATGGTGTTGTGGGATTTAGAAAAAACTCAAGTTCTGTTTGCAATGCAGGAGCTTTATTCCATGGCACATCTGGGAATTACATATGCCCTCAAATACATATTTCGTGCAACAAGGATGGGGATTACTTAAAATCAATGCATACGAGTTCAAAATAAGATCCTTAAAACCCATCAAAATAAGTGGTCGAAACTGGAAAGCAGATGGGAATCTTATGGAAACCATGCTGGAAAATATATTTGTTACAAAATGCTACAAGTCAGAATTTATTTTGATAAAAATGAAAAAACATGTCGGGATGGAATCCCCAAAAGCAACCGAACAAGGAAGGCATGACAAGGAAGGAATTACAAGGTAGGAATGACACCACAATACAACACGACATTCCTTTTACAGGTTTCCATCACGACATCTTTTGACATTTTTGTGATAATGACATGTATGAAGATGTCTATGTTTTTTTTGTTTTTTTTTATTTTGTTTTTTTTGTATACTGAATCGAGGCTCGTGAAAGAGCTAACATTTATTTCACAAACAAATCAACCAGACAAACAAAACACACAAAAAGAGGGAGCGGAAGACAAGATGGGGAGAGAACGGGAAGCACACAACCACAACATTTGAGAGCAGGGAGAAGTGTGGGAGGGAGAGGGCTTGGGGGCAGGAGGCGTGGGAGGGGGAGGGCGGGGGGGAGAGGTATAAAACACAAGGGGACCGAAATTAGCGGGGGTAGAAAAGATCAAGGTTTTGGATGGGGGAGGATAAGAGATGGTGGTGAACAGCTGTTTTAAAGACCTGGAGGGTGCAGTGGGATTGAAGAGAGTGAGGGAGTTTGTTCCAGAGGCGGGAGAAAAGAGGAATGAAGGAGTGAAGGTGAGCAGAAAGTCTTGATTTTGGCAGTTTAACCATAAGAGGGTTGCAGGCAGATCTTGTGCGACCTGTAGGAATATTTGGGGGACAGAGCCCAGAGAGGGCCGGGGGGGTCAAGGCCAGAGAGGAGTCGGTAGAAGACGGAAAGACCACCAACCTGCCTGCGGTGAGTGAGTGAAAGGCCCTTGGAGTTAGCTTCATTGCGGGAGATTCCAATGATTCTGAACGCTTTGGTTTCAACAGCGTGAAGACGGGCTAGGTGTGAGGCAGGAGCACCAGACCAGAGGGGAGAGCAGTATTCCATAGAGCTGCGGATGAAAGCCTTGTATGTGGTGAGGAGCTCAGGTGTGCCAAGGAAGGACTTCGCACGACGGAGGATGCCCAGTCGGCGGCTGGCTTTGGAGGCCAGATTTGAAATGTGGTTTTCCCAGGAAAGATCATGGCAAATAGTGAGGCCCAAAAGCTTGAGTGACAGAACTTCTTGGAGAGGATTATTCAGAAAGTGGATGGGAGGGTTTTCCAGTTGGTCTTTTCGGAGAGACATCGTAAGAGTGTGAGATTTATCAGGATTGAAAGACATGTTCCATTTGCTTGCCCAGTCTGTGATTTTGTCCAGGTCTGCAGAGAGTGAGGAGGCTGCAGACTGCCGATCTGAGGGATGAGGAATGGAGCGACAGAGAGTGGAGTCGTCAGCAAAGAGATAGAGAGGATTTTCACGAGAGTCAGAGAGATCATTGATGAAGACCAGAAAAAGCACAGGGCCCAGAACACTACCTTGGGGAACTCCAGCCTGAACAGGAAGAGGAGATGAGAGAAACCCATTCAGGGCCACACGTTGACTACGACCAGAGAGGAAGTCCGCCAGCCATGCGTGGAGATTTCCATGGATACCAAAGGAGGAGAGTTTGGTGAGCAGAGCAGGGTGCCAGACCGTATCGAAGGCACGTGAAATGTCAAGGGAGACAGCTCTAATTTCCTGTTTGGCATTCAGGACCTCCATCCATTGTTCAGAAAGCAGAAGCAGCATGTCCAGAGTAGAGTGACCAGGTCTGAAACCAAATTGATGATCAGAGATCAAGCCATTGGAGAAGAGGAAAGATTTCATATCTGAAGCAATGATGGATTCCATGACTTTGCTGATAATTGGGAGAAGGCTGATTGGTCTGTAGTTGCTGGGATCTGTTTTTGCACCTTTTTTGTGCAAATCGGTGATGTTGGCTGATTTCCAAGCAGATGGCAGATGACCTTGAGCAAAAGAGAGGGTGAAGAGAACAGAAAGAGGGAGAGAAAGAGCAGAAGAACATGATTTTAGGACCCTTGGGCTGATGCCGTCAGGACCAGTTGCAGAATGAGAGTCGAGGGTTGACAGAAACTTTTCCACCTTGTCAGGAGGAAAGGACACAGAGTCCAGGAGCAGCTGGGTACGGTGGGTACAGAGAGGGATGGGTTTGGGACACAGGATTTAGAGGCAAACACAGAGTTGAGGCATTCAGCTTTTTCACGTGCGGAGTCAGCCGTTAAGCCGTTTGAGGTGAGGGAGGGGATGGAGGGGGAACAAACACCAGAAACAGATTTGACCAGACGCCACCAGGATTTGGAAGAGGGAGACAGATAAGAGAGTTCGGTCTTGAGAACGTTGAGATATTGTTTCCTGGCTCTCCTGAGGGTGGACACACACTTGTTTCGGGCTTTGTGAAAGTAAATGAGATTTCCTTCCGTTGGATTTGCTTTCCAGGAGACTAAAGCAAGTTGTTTCAGGGCAACAGCCTCACCACAAGATTCCGTGTACCATGGACGGGAGGAAGGGTATGACAACTGAAGACGAGATGGGATAAATCTGTGCATGAGAGAGAGCAATTTACTTTGAAAGAATTCCCAGGATGAGTTGATGTCAGAGGCGGTAGAGATGGGAGACCAGTCCAGATGATTGATGGTTGCTTGAAGGCCGTGCCAGTTGGCCTGAGTGAAATGCCAGACTCGTAGACGCTGAGGAGGCTCTCTGAGAATGGTCAGAGAGATGTCCACTTTGACAAGCACATGATCAGATGAGCCGATTGGAGCAGAAGAAGAGCAGCAGACATTTTCAGGGAAGTTTGTCATAACCAAGTCCAGAAGAGAAGATGCTCTGTTGACTGAGATCCGGGTCGGGAAATTGACAGATTGTGTCAGTCCCAGTGAGTTGCAGAAGTCCTTTGCTGAAGAGCCATGGCTGGTGAGAGAGGTACCCACACCCAGCCAACTGGCATGGTGACAATTGAAATCACCACATATGAGGAAGAGAGAGTTGGGATGGGTAGATAGAAGTTGGTCCATATTATCAGACAGTGAGATGTAGATGGAGTCATCGCTGTTTGGTGGACGGTACAACACACATATGAACAAAAGTTGGGAGCGAAGGGGAAGCCGTAGCCAAAGGTATTCCTGGGGGTGAGGTGGAGAGAGGGCAAGTGAGGAAGAGAGTTTTTTATAAAGATAGCAACCCCACCTCCAGGACGAGGCTCAGGTCTATCATACCGGAGGAGGGAGTAACCTGGGAGAGATACCAAGGCATCAGAGACATCATGAAGGAGGAAAGTTTCTGTTAAGCAGATCACATCTGGTTTGTCAGAAGCAACCTGTATGGAGAGGTCAGTCAAGTTTGAGCGAAGGCCCCGGATGTTTGAGGTCCATACCTTTAATGAAGAGGAAGGGGGAGCATCAGGTCCAGAACAGGGGGGGGAGGGGTAGGGTAAGATGTGGAAGAGGAGGAAGAGGTAGGGAAAGCTGTTGAAGGTGTGTCAGAGATTTCAGAGATTTCAGAATAGCTTGGAGAAAGGGAAGAATGGGGCGGACAAAAGGTTTGATGGAGATTGGGTGAGGCACAGTGAGGTGTTATTTGAGGAGGGGGAAGAGCGAGGCAGAAGGTTGGGGGAGATGAAGGTGAAAGTTGGAAGGGGGAAGAAGCAGGGAGGATGCTTTGAGGAGGAGGGGTGAGAGGGGAGTCTAGGAGGGGAGGAGCGAGGGAGAGTCTCGGAGGGGAGGGGTGTGGGGGGAGTTTAGGAGGGAGGGGAGGGAAGGGGCAAGGGGGGAGATTTGAAAGGGATGGGTGATGGGGAGGATTTTGAGGGGAGGGGTGAGATTTGATTTTGAAAAGTGTACGATTCATGGTAAACGAACATTTTTTGCAAAATGAGTTTGAGACCTTCGAGTCAAAAATACGTTTGAGGACACTGGAGGAGGGGTGGAGTTCTGGATAGTTTAGGGAATGTAGAAAGGAGGAACTGTAAGAGATGGTATTATATATATTTTTTGGAACTAGGGCATGCCCGTACTATATATATATCTAAAATTATATCCCCCCCCTCTATTTACATGAAATGGTTTGGTCCATTCGCAAAGCCAAAGCGGACGGGTTGCGAGTACGGTGACAATCCCCCCCCTCTATTTACATGAAATGGTTTGGTCCAAAGCGAACGGCTTGCGAGTACGGTGACAATCCCCCCCCCCCCCCCCTTTATTTACATGGAATGGTTTGGTCCAAAGCGAACGGCTTGCGAGTACGGTGACAATCCCCCCCCTCTATTTACATGAAATGGTTTGGTCCAAAGCGAACGGCTTGCGGAGTTTGGTAAAGAAATCGCCATAGCTCGGTAACTACTTGTCCGATTAATTTAAAACCTTGAAAAGGCACATCCTCGGGTCCCCAGCAATATACCTGGCAAGTTTCAAGTATATCGGACCGGTAGTTGTCGAGAAACAGCGGTCGCATACACACACAGAGATTACTGGAATTATAGATAGATGAATAGATTTGGTGAGCAAGACGAAAGCATCCTTTTGTAGGAAAAGAAGAAAAGGGTGTTATAATATATGAGAGAAAATAGTTGTTCAGGGGAGAGATTATACATTTCTAACCACGTGATCGCGTGATCGCGAACGAAGAACGAACGAACAAAAAGAACAACAAATAAACGAATAACACCTGGGAAGGAAATATTTTTTTGGGTTTTTTTTTTTGTTTTTGTGAGTAGAGATATTAAACAAGGAGGTATGGGGTGAACGACTGGGACGAAACAGAGAACGAAAATAATTTCAGCGCATTCGACGAATCGCTGAGAGAAAAACAAAACCAAATGTTAGAGGTAAATGTAGATTTGTAGTGTCGGTTGGTGCAAATGTATACTGTATGTGATTGTGCTCGGCTGGATGAATATTGTTGCGTGTCTCCCCCTTGGTTAAAACCGGGGAAATCACGGATAGCCAAAGCCAGCTTTAACTCCAAAGGCGTTCAGTTCAAATACGGATTTCACTGTATATGTGTGGGAGATAGAAAGAGGAAGAAGCTGGCAGCTTTTACCTGTTGCGATCTCGCCGGGCAGTTCCAAAGTCTGCAAAGAAATTAACTCACACCAAAACCGATGTAAAATGTACAGAGAAAATAACAAAGGATATATTATTAGAATATTGGGGACAGGAAAACATGATAATAACTATATTCCTAATTTGGGATCCCACATATCAGACTTGCACACAGACACAGGGAAATCGAAAAGAAAATAATGGCATGTGGTTTTATTGTGGGGACTTAGCTCAACTCGGCTGGTGTGTCAGGGATCATCAGGCCCCGAGCGCACAGTCCCGACGCGGCTCCGTTTGGCGGGAAAACCGCCCGACGTTGGTGCGAAAACAGGCCTTGCTGCACGGTCCGTCTCACACCACAGCACTCATACTCTCATCAGCACACACTCGCATGCAGGCACCAGAAGCAAGAGTCGAGGGCAGAGGTGGGCCAGAGGAGCAAGAGGGCGAGGGCAAAGGAATCCAAGAGGCAGCAGAGGGAAGAGGTCCGGGCACGAAGGGATCCAAAACAAGAAGAAGAAAATGCCGGCCAGCCAGTTCTTTTATTGGCCGTCTAGTGACGTCAGCTGTCCTCTCCACCAATCAGTGTGCCGCTTCATACTTGCCCCTGATGTCATCAGTGGTACCTCGCCAATCAGCGCTCTGCTTCCCCCTCGGCCGTACCTCGCCAATCGGCGCTCTGCTTCCCCCTCGGCCTTCCTTCCACCAATCAGTGGCCAGCTTCTTGCCCCTGCCTTGACCAATCACGAGTCCCTCCATACCCTGGCCTTCCCGCTGGTCGACACCTGGCCCAATAGCGAGTCCTTCTTAGGCATGGCTCCCGGCCTGCCTGGGCTTTGTGGTGACCAATCACGGCTCCCTTCTTACCCCAATCGGCTGGTAGCTGCGTGCCGATTGTCCCTCCCTACCATTGGTGTGATCTCCCCATCAAACCCTTCGACCAATCCGTCGCGAGGTGAGCGTGGCCTCAGCCGGCCTGCAAATGTTTTATCGCCATGTTGGCGCAATGTGTGGGCGCTTTCTGCCTGCACTTCCTGTTCGTTTTTTACTCTTTATTATCGTTTATTAATTAGTGTACTAATGGGCCTAACTAATGTTTATGGTGTAGTGCTATACGGGACAATGGATAAATCACTAGGTTGCACGAACAGGGGAATTAGCATAATCCCTATGATAATTAGCACAAGGAGCATCCTTGTATGATCACTAAGATACACTTATTCGAACAAACCACCTAAACAAACTTATTACATGTGGGGTTCCCCATCACGATAATCGGAGCACACTACCTATACAGATCTAACTGAATCTATATATCACTTCACCCCAAAATTCATAACACAATATCAGCACTTTGAGGATGAACAAATCAGCAATTTTACGATCTCTCGATCTGGTTATTTAGCGATGTGTTTTGGTGTACTTTACATTCTTGTTAGTAATGAAAGTGTTCAAGAATAAAACATGTGGCTTTTAAATGCTTATGACCTCACTCTATAGTAGTTTTTAAGCATATATTTTTATACACATTTGAATGGGTGGCCATTTTTTTTGTGCCATATACAACAACATGCATTTTAAGGCCATTTTCCCTGCTAGAGTGGGGGTTAGCCTTGCGGTCCCCATGACAATCTTCTCCATTTTGCCCTATTTTCTGCATCTCTCCTTGTTAACCCCCTTGCCCGCATTTCTTCTTCAACCATCGTTAGCCAAGTCTTTCTCGGTCTTCCACGTCCTCTACTTCCTTCTACATCAATTTCCGTCACTCTTCTCAACTAGTCACTTTCATCCTTCCTCAACACATGACCAAACCATCTCAGCCTGTTCCTCTTCACAGCATCAATCACAGGCAATATTCCCATCATCTTTCGCAATTCATCATTTGTCTTCCTCTCTCTCAACGATACTCCGCACATCCATCGAACCATTCGCATTTCCACCCTTTCCAGCCTTCGTTGCTGCTCTACGTTCATTACCCATGTCTCGCTCCCATAAATCATAACACTTCTCACACATGCAGCATACACCTTTCCCTTCAGCTTCAGCGACACTCTCCTCCTCATCAGCACGCCACTCAGTTCCCGAAACTTCTTCCATGCACATCTCACTCGAGCAACCGTTGCCGAGTCTGATCCACCTTCTCCATTCAGCATGTCTCCAAGGTAGCAAAACGTTTTCACACCTTCCAGCTTCACGCCGTCTCCAAGATCCAACTCAACATTTCCTCCATCTGCAGCTCCTTCTGTGCACACCTTACATTTGAATGTAGCTGCCACACTGGTAAATTACCCTCTCAGACCACTACATTTTTGATGAACCCACTCAGCGCACATTGTACATTGAATGGAGTTCACTCCGACACCCTTCCTGCACACAGCACACGGCCACTTCCCAGTTCTTTCCACCTCACCACATGCTTTACCACTTGCCATCACCTTCGGCTTTCCGATATTCACCTTCAGACTAGTGGTGTTAGCTAGATTCAAAATCCCGTCTCGGAACCGTCTCGATAAATTTTCAATTTTCATAACGGGATCTCGGGTCGGCTCGGTTCCCGGCAAAGTAAAAAAAAAAAATAATAATAATAATAATAATAAGGCTTCAAAAATAATGGAATTTCATTACAATATATAAACAACAATGAAAAAAATTCATTTCTGATGTTGAGTACTTAAATTCCGACTTAGCTTCCATTTACCGGGATGAAATAAAATACACCGCCTACATGCAGATGATCGGCCACCGATGGGACCGGGTTATCTCATTACAGTTTGTATTGTCGTGTAATTTCTTGCTCGGAATGTCAGAGAGAGGGAGAAAATGTTTCTGCCCAGGCATATTCGAGTCCCGGTTGGAGTTTCATTATCATTTTGTGAGTTGCGATCGCCAAGGGGCTCGCTCCCCCCCCCCCCCCCCCGTTCCCCTGCCCCCCCCCCTTCCCCGCCCGGCAATGCCGGGTACTTCTGCTAGTAAATTATAAAGCAGGCGGTGTAGTGATCATGCCCCCCCCCCCTCCTTATTTTGACTCTGTGACTAAAGTAAACGTAATCAACTTATCAGGCCTAAAGTGGAGATAAGATAACCAAAATACTTTCACATTCAAACCGTCACACCAAACCCCGAGGGATTCTTACAATTTATAGATTTAGCGTTGCAATTAAACATAAACGTTCATCAAAAACTACATAATGTATTGTACTTGTATTAATACATTGTGTGTAGAATAATCCGTTATAAACGTGTTTTTAATCTAAATAAACATCGTCCCTCCAATCACGGGGCCTCGAGTGAGTCCCTCGATATTAATGTGCTAAAGACCATAGCAACCACATTCCGTAACTCGTCTCCAAGGACGGACACGTGACCGCAGCGGGGCGGGGCGAGGCGGAGTGATACAGCGGAAGGATTCAACGGTTTAAATGAAGCCGCGATGCGGCGGATTTTCATTGTGACTTTCATCCTGATGTCGTTACTTCCGCCACAAAAGGTCGATGGAGATTATGTTTTCACTCCTGTCTGTTTGTCCGTTTGTTTGTGAACACAATATCTCAAAAAGTTGTGGACGGATTCGGACGAAATTTTGTGGAGATGCAGCGTGTGTGACAAGGACGACATGATTAGATGTTGGTGAAGATCCGGATTCGGAATTCGGATTCGTTTGCAGTGCATTGTTTGTTGACAAGGGGAAAATCCTGGAACAGTGAGTTCACTTTATCTATCATCGTTTGTGTCAGTTCAGCTGCACTTGCGAAAAATGATGCTTGTGCAGAAGCAGAGTAATGAAAGCAAGGCTCAATAAATGCCTCTATTATGGAAAATATCTGCAAGAAGTTGGAATTTTAACCGGGATTTTTTTACCGAGAAATTGCATCAATCAATTTATCTCGGGACCGTCCCGAGACCATCTCGAAAGCCGAAACCGCCGGGATTTCGTCCCGGTCTCGGATCGGTTGACAGCCCTACTTCAGACCTTTTGTCTCCATACATTCCTTCCACTTGTTCATCTTTTCCTTCAGTCCATCCATACTTTCCGCAATCAACACCTGATCATCTGCATACAACAACTCCCACGGTAAACCCTCCTTTACGTTCTGAGCCAGCACCTCCATCACAGCTACAAATAGTAGTGGACTTAGTACTGACCCCTGATGCACTCCCACCTTCACCTCAAACTCACCACTGTTCCTGTCCTTCGTCCTTACAGCTGTGCGCGCTCTTTTGTACATTGCCATCACTACTCTGATCAACCATTCCTCCACTCCTAACTTCCTCAATGCCCATGTCAATACTTTGTGTGGAACCCTATCGAATGCTTTCTCCAGATCAACAAACCCAAAAAACATCTTCTTCCTCTTCTCCATGTACTTCTCCTGCAACTGCCTCACAATGAAAAGCGCATCTGTCGTTCCTCTTCCTGGCATAAATCCAAACTGCATTTCGTCGATCTTCACTTTCTTCCTTATCCTCCTCTCCAACACCCTTTCCAATACCTTCATTCCATGCTCCAATAACTTTATCGCTCGGTACGAGCCACACTCCAGAGGGTCACCTTTCCCCTTGTATAGAGGGATGAGGGTACTCATTTCCCAATCCACTGGAATGCGGCCTTCTTTCACCACCAGATTACAGATCTCTGTCATTCTCTTCACACCCCAACTTCCTGCTGCCTTCAACATATCTCCCACAACTCCGGTCGGCCCTCCCGCTTTTCCACTCTTCATTGCTGTTATCGCTTCCTCAACTTCCTTCTCAGTTATCTTCTCTGCCGGTCCTAAAACTGGGTTACTCTCTATGTTGCCATCCCATTCATTCTCTGTATTCAACAGCATTTCCATATATCTTTTCCATCTTCCTTTAATTCCATCTGGGTTGACAACGATTTGTCCCACTTCATCCTTCAAGCAACTCACCCCCATCACGTCACACCTCTCTTTCGCTATGTGCTTTGCAATCCTGAATACTGCTTTCTGACCCTCTTCCGAATCGAAGCGTTCTCCGAACATTTTCCTACATGCCTCCTGCGCCTTTGCTACCTCTTTCTTTGCAGCCTTCCTGGCTGCCTTATAACTTTCATGCTCTGCTGTTTCTGCTCCCGTACCCTTCGCCTTCTGCCACTCCTTGAACTTCTTCCTCTTCTCGTCAATCCTCTTTCCAACTTCATCATCCCACCACCATGTTTCCGAGTGCCTCGGTGGTCCTTTTGTCCATCCACATACCTCACCAACGGCTCCCAACAGACTAGCTTTCATTGACATCCAACCACTTTCAAGCTCAACCACATCATCCTCTACCCTACTGAGCCTCTCTTTTAATGACTCCCTTACTGTCACCTCTTTCAACCTCCACACCTTCATTCTCGGTTGTTACTTCACCCGCCGAGCTCTCCTCGCACCTTTCATTTTTATATCGGGGACAACCAAGTGGTGCTGTGAAACAGCCTCCTCCCCCGGGATCACCTTTGTGTCCCGGAGGTGCCCCCTATCTCGCCCACGCACCATCAGGTAGTCAACGGTTGTCGTCGACCCACCTGACGTGTATGTAACAAGCTTATTATCCTCTTTCTGGAACTGAGTATTACAAATCAACAAATCAGCTCCATCAGCAAACTCCAAAATCCTTTCACCTTCTCCATTTCTCACACCATATCCGTAACCCCCATGAACTCCCTCAAAACCATCCATACTCCTTCCCACATGTCCATTCAGGTCTCCTCCCACCACAACAACTTCTTCATCTTTCACGTTTTCCATCAGCTTCTCTATCGCACACCAGAACTTGTCCTTCTCTTCATTGCTTCGACCAACCTGCGGAGCATATCCCGAGATGACGTTCACCAAGAGCTTTCCAATCATCATTTTCACCATCATCAACCTATCACTCACTCTAGTCACACTCACCACACTGTCTACAAACTCCTCAGAAAACAGGACACCAACACCATTCACGCCCTCCGGGCACCCTTGCCACACAAACTTGTATTTCTGTCCCTGCCTACCCTTCACCATTCTCACACCACTTCCCTTCCATCTCGTCTCTTGCACACAACATATGTCCACTCTTCTTCTGACCAATACTTCCACCACTTCTCCTGATCTCCCTGTCATTGTCCCTACATTCCATGTCCCAAACCTCAGAAACCGATCTCCACTTCAGGCTGCACCCTGCTTCGGGCCATATACAGTACTATCATATTCCATGATATTTGATTACTCATGGTAAAATTGCTGTGTAAATATTTGGAAGTACTTTTGCGCTCTATTTATTATATAACCTGGCCAAATTCAAGCCAATTAATTTATTATGACAAAAATATTTTGTTTTGTCGAAAATGGGATGAATATGAAAATATTTCATTTGATAAACTGTAAAAAAGTGTATTCGGCTTGAATACAAATTCAATTGTTTAGACTTTTCAAGTTGAGAATATGCAGCCTGGATTATTTTTAATGTTTTTCTATTCAAAGGATGATCAAATTCCATGCTACAATACTGTATAAGTGTATAAGTGAATATTTTTGTATGCAGGCATTTTTGCGATTTGGAGCCAGGACATTTTGCAAGCTTTTAATTTTGTGGATCACCAATGTGGATTGCTTCTAAAGTGATTCAATTGAAGATGTTATTTCGCTCACCTGGAACGTCGTTAAGGGGAGCTTATGCGATGGCGCGTCGTCCGTCCGTCTGTCCGTCAGTCTGTCCGTAAACACTTGAAACTTCTTCTCAGAAACCGCTGATGGGATTGCGACCAAACTTGGCACAAGTGATATTTGTTGTGTTGTGATTAAAGTTTGTTCACGGCATTTTAAAAAAATCGGGGTATAAGGGGGTCTACCAGGGGTCAAAATGGATCCAGGTTTGACCCCGCCAAAATAGATATTTGCTTTCTTCTCTGAAACTACACATACGATTACGATGAAACTTCACCACAACCTTCATCATCCGTGATGTACCACCGTTCAACGTTTGTTCACGGCAAAAAAAAAAATCTGCCCCTTTGGGGATCTACGGGGGGGGGATTTCCTCCCAAAATAGGTATTTGCTTTCTTCTCAGAAACTACACATGCAATTCTGATTAAACTTTACCACAATCTCACGAGACCTTGGAGACGGCGGCAGGGATTCTCGAAGCTCCACACGGTCTCCACGTTTTCAAAGTTAAGTCTGTTCACAATTGTATTTTGTCGAAACTGTATTTATCTTTCGGTGTGTGAAGTTATAGTGTGCACCTTGGAAGTTTCTCGGTGTTTATCTTTCATAAGTTAATCGTCTGTTTGCCGCGTCGCGAGCAAGGCCTTTGCCGCGTCGCGAGCGATTTGAAATCGAAGTTAAGTAATTGTTCCCATTTGTATTTTCGTTATAACTATTTATTTTATGGTGTGTGTACGTATATTGTGTCCCGAGGAAGATTTTCGGTGCAAATCTTTCATACCTGTATTGAAAATCGTGTTAATTCGTGTCGTGTCTTGAGGCCTTGTACAGTGTACAACCTTAAGGCTTTGTTTTTCTCTCAGCGGTCTGTCGTTTGTGATCCAATAACTTTCGTTCTCTGTTTTCCCAGTCTTTTCACCCCATCGCCGACTTCCTTGTGTAAATCTCAACAAAAAAAAACAAAAAAAAAAACATTTCCTTCTCTGTTCTCATTCGTTTATTCATTCTTATTCGTTCGTTCGTTCTTCGACCACGTGTTTCTCCCCCATTTCCCCAGATAGTTTTCACTGTTATTAACCTTCAATGTTTACACTTTCCCCTCAAGTTATGTATTCCGTCATATATTATAACACCTTTTTCTTCTTCTTCTTTAAAAGGCTGCTTTCGACTTGCTCACCAAATCTATTCATCCCAAAAAAAAAATCCATCTCCTATAGTGCCTTTTTTCTACATTCCCTAAACTCTCCTGCACTCCATCCTCCATCCAGCATCCTTAAACGTATTTTTAACTCGAAGGTCACAAGAAACTCAGTTTGCAATAAATGTTCGTTTCCCATTAATCGTACACTTTCTTAAATCAAATCTCACCCCTCCCTTCCAAATCTTCCCTATCACCCCTCCCCTCCAAATCTTCCCCATCACCCATCCCTTTCAAATCTTCCCCCTTTCCCCTCCGCTCCTAATCCTCCCCATCACCCATCCCTTTCAAATCTCCCCCCTTGCCCCCTCCCTCCTAAACTACCCCCTCACCCCTCCCCTCCAAGACTTCCCCTCGCCCCTCCCCTCCGAGACTCCTCCCTCATCCCTCCCCTCCAAATCTCCCCCATATCCCATCCCTTTCAAATCCCTCCCCTTGTCCCTTCCCTCCCAAACTCCCCCCTCGCCCCTCCCCTTCAAATCTCCCCACCCTCATTTCTTCTCAATTTCCCCCCTCTCACTACCCCTCCTCAAAGCGTCCTCCCCACTTCTTCCCCCTTCCAACTCTCACCTCCATCTCCCCCAACCTTCTGCCTCACTCTTCCCCCTCCTCAAATAACACCTCATTGTGCCTCACCCAATCACCATCAAACCTTTTGTCCGCCCCATCCTTCCCTTTCTCCGAGCTATTCTGAAATCTCTGACACACCTTCAACAGCTCTCCCTACCTCTTCCACCTCTTCCACATCTTACCCTACCCCTCCTCCCCCCTGTTCTGTATCCGATGCTCCCCCTTCCTCTTCATTAACAGTATGGACCTCAAACATCCGGGGCCTTCGTTCAAACTTAACTGATCTCTCCATACAGGTTGCTTCTGTCAAACCAGACGTGATCTGCTTAACAGAAACTTTCATCCTTCATGATGTCTCTGATTCCTTAGTATCTCTCCCGGGTTACTCCCTCCTCCGGTATGATAGACCTGAGCCTCGTCCTGGAGGTGGGGTTGCTATCTTTATCAAAAACTCTCTTCCTCACTCGGCCTGCACTGCACTCTCTCCACCTCACCCCCAGGAATACCTCTGGCTACGGCTTCCCCTTCGCTCCCACCTCTTGTTCATATGTGTGTTGTGCCGTCCACCAAACACTGATGACTCCATCTACATCTCACTGTCTGATAATATGGACCAACTTCTATCTACTCATCCCAACTCTCTCTTCCTCATATGTGGTGATTTCAACTGTCATCATGCCAGTTGGCTGGGTGTGGGTACCTCTCTCACCAGCCATGGCTCCTCAGCAAAGGACCTCTGCGACTCACTGGGACTGACACAATCTGTCAATTTCCCGACCCGGATCTCAGTCAACGGAGCATCTTCTCTTCTGGACTTGGTTATGACTAACTTCCCTGAAAATGTCTGCTGCTCTTCTTCTGCTCCAATCGGATCATCTGATCATGTCCTTGTTAAAGTGGACATCTCTCTGACCATTCTCAGGGAGCCTGCTCAGCGTCGACGAGTCGGCATTTCACTCAGGCCAACTGGCACGGTCTTCAAGCAGCGATCAATCATCTGGACTGGTCTCCCATCTCTACCACCTCTGACATCAACTCATCCTGGGAATTCTTCCAAAGTAAATTGCTCTCTCTCATACACAGATTTATCCCATCTCGTCTTCAGTTGTCATACCCTTCCTCCCGTCCATGGTACACGGAATCTTGTGGTGAGGCTGTTGCCCAGAAACATCTTGCCTTCGTCTCCTGGAAAGAAAATCCAACGGAAGGAAATCTCATTTCCTTTCACAAAGCCCGAAACAAGTGTGTGTCCACCCTCAGGAGAGCCAGGAAACAATATCTCTCCGTTCTCAAGACTGAACTCTCTTATCTGTCTCCCTCTTCCAAATCCTGGTGGCGTCTGGTCAAATCCGTTTCTGGTGTTTGTTCCCCCTCCATCCCCTCCCTTACCTCAAACGGCTACACAGCTGACTCCACACGTGAAAAATCTGAATGCCTCAACTCTGTGTTTGCCTCTAAATCTTGTGTCCCAAACCCATCCCTCTCTGTACCCACCATACCCAGTCGTACCCAGCTGCTCCTGGACTCAGTGTCCTTTCCTCCTGACAAGGTGGAAAAGTTTCTGTCAACCCTCGACTCTGATTCTGCAACTGGACCCGACGGCATCAGCCCACGGGTCCTAAAATCCTGCTCTGCCGCTCTATCTCACCCTCCCTCTGTTCTCTTCACCCTCTCTTTTGCTCAAGGTCAACTGCCATCTGCTTGGAAATCAGCCAACATCACCGCTTTGCACAAAAAAGGTGCAAAAACAGATCCAAGCAACTACAGACCAATCAGCCTTCTCCCAATTATCAGCAAAGTCATGGAATCCATCATTGCTTCGGATATGAAATCTTTCCTCTTCTCCAATGGCTTGATCTCTGATCATCAATTTGGTTTCAGACCAGGTCACTCTACTCTGGACATGCTGCTTCTGCTGTCTCAACAATGGATGGAGGTCCTCAATGCCAAACAGGAAATTAGAGCTGTCTCCCTTGACATATCACGTGCCTTCGATACGGTCTGGCACCCCGCTCTGCTCACCAAAATCTCCTTCTTTGGTATCCATGGAAATCTCCACGCATGGCTGGCGGACTTCCTTTCTAGTCGTCGTCAACATGTGGCCCTGAATGGGTTTCACTCATCTCCTCTGCCTGTTCAGGCTGGAGTTCCCCAAGGCAGTGTTCTGGGTCCTGTGCTTTTTCTGGTCTTCATCAATGATCTCAATGACTCTCTTGAAAATCCTCTCTATCTCTTTGCTGATGACTCCACTCTCTGCCGCTCCATTCCTCTTCCCTCAGATCGGCAGTCTGCAGCCTCCTCACTCTCTGAAGACTTGGACAAAATCACAGACTGGTCCAACAAGTGGAACATGTCTTTCAATCCTGACAAATCTCACACTCTTACTATGTCTCTCCGAAAAGATCGACTGGACAACCCTCCCATCTACTTTCTCAACAATCCTCTCCAAGAAGTTCTGTCGCTCAAGCTTTTGGGTCTCACTATCTGCCATGATCTTTCTTGGGAAAACCACATTTCCAAGCTGGCCTCCAAAGCCAGTCGCCGACTGGGCATCCTCCGTCGTGCGAAGTCCTTCCTCGGCACACCTTAGCTCCTCACCACATACAAGGCTTTCATCCGCAGCTCAATGGAATTCTGTTCTCCCCTATGGGCCGGTGCTCCTGCCTCACACCTAGCTCGGCTTCACGCTGTTGAAACCAAAGCTTTCAGAATTATTGGAATCTCCCGCGATGAAGCTATCTCTGAGGGCCTTTCACTCACTCACCGCAGGCAGGTAGGTGGTCTTTCTGTCTTCTACCGACTCCTCTCCGGCCTTGCACCCCCAGCTCTCTCTGTGCTCTGTCCCCCAAATATTCCTGCAGGTCGCACAAGATCTGCCAGCAACCCTCTGATGGTTAAACTGCCGAAATATCGGCTCTCTACTCACCTTCGCTCTTTCATTCCTCTTTTCTCCCGCCTCTGGAACAAACTCCCTCACTCCCTTCAATCCCATTCCTCCCTCCAGGTCTTTAAAACAGCTGTTCACCACCATCTCTTATCTTCCCCCATCCAAAACCTTGATCTTTTCTACCCCCGCTAATTCACCCCAGATCCACCTTGTTTGAAATTCCAACTTCTTTCCTGGAAGTCCTGGCAGTGTCCATATGTGTTATACCTCTCCCACCCCCCCCCCCCCCCTTCCCATGCCCCTCCCCAAAGCCCTCGCCCTCTCTCAGATCTCTCGATGTCTCCATGTCTCTCGGTCCCTGCTCTCAAATGTTGTGTTTGTGTCCTTCCCCCTCTCTCCCCATCTTGTCTACCGCTCCCGATGTTATATGTTTTATGTGTCGGTTTGTCTTTCTGTGTGATTAATGTTCGCTCTTTCACGAGCCTCGATCTTGGATACAAAAAAAAAACAAAAAAAAACCTTAATCACCTGTGTTGTACCAATGTTTGTTCAAGGCATTAGAAAAATTGGGGTCTGAGGTGGTATGGTGGGTGGGGGGGAGGAGGGGGAGTTGCCCTCCAAAATGGTTGTTTTTGTTTGTTTGTTTAAAGTCTTATGATTATGTTAGTATGATTCTACATGCTGCCCTGACTTCTGGCAACCATTGAAATTGGTTTAAAATACATTTAGTTGGTGCAGTATGCTGTTTATTCTACCAGGTGAGTGCCAGGGGTATTGCCCCTATGTTTTTTTTTCATCTCAAGAATGCAGTTTAGCCTGGTGTTGGTTAACCGGTTAGGGTGCCGGCTTGGGATCCAAGGATCCTGGGTTCGAATCCCGGTCGATCGCTGAATTAACGCCAGGGGGGTTGACTCAGCCTGTCATCCTTCTGAGGTCAGCAAATTGAGTACCAGCTTGCTGGGATGAATGATCCTGGTGTGTACCCCAATTTAGAATAGGTACACCGTATCCCTGTGCATTGTGCAGAAATACGGTGTACCTATTCCACTGATATTACCACTAACATTACCTGATATTACCACTGGTGGCATCATGGTTCCACCAGTGGATCTGGAAGTTTTCGCTACTTGATTAGTCGCGATTAGATTTACTATAATATTGTCGTGCGACTCCGGTTAACATCAGAAGGTCGCGGATAGGCCTAAACGGATTTAATGGAGGCGACGGCCAATACGGATTTTGCTATGGTCGCACGGGAGGAAGAAGGAAAATGGGAGCTGCGGTAAAAGCTTACCTGGATCGCGCCGACAGCAGCTTTGATCCTGCAAGGAAATTAATTCAAGCGAACAACCAAGATTTTGAGTGGGAAGGGAAAATAATACAAGGGTTTATTACAAATAAAGACAGGGACAGGAAAATACGCACCGGTAATAAAATGTCCTAAATCGGGATCCCGCACACCAGACTCAACAACAGACACAGGAATGGATTAAAGGAAAAGAATTGTCTCGTCGTGTAAAATGGTGCGTGCGGCCTTATCTGTCCCTCGTCTTGTCTTTGGCTGCCGTCCAACACGGCTCCGTTCAGCCCCGATGCACCCACGAGGTCCCTCGCTCCAGCACCACAGCACCGAACACCGCTCCAATCACACACAGATGGCGAGCCAACGCCCGCGAGGTCCGTACACCGCTCCAAGCTTCAGGAGCACCGATCACACACGACAGCCAGGGAAGGACGTGCTGCAAGAGGAAGCTGCGCAAGCAAGAACCGCCCTACGTGCTACGAACTGCTGGATCTCCAAGAGGATGAACCGCAAGAGAGCAAATGGCGTTCGGCGCTCCCTTAAATAACCTTCCCGCGGTGGTGACGTCAGCCCTGGCACGCCACCCAATCAGTGCCCTCCACCGACTCGCCGGCTGGAGGTCCGCGCCTACCGCGCTGCCCCTTCACTCGTTCCCTGTTCCGTGGTCATAGCGCGTGCTAATCGAGGTGGATAGGCCTGGCGGAGGTGTAGGTGGTGGCGGCCATCATCGGTGGTGTCCTGGCCTGGTTTCCTTCCGAAGTCACTGTCAGGGAAGGGAATTATTTAATGTTGCACGAGGGACCTAACTACGTGTCTACAGGTGTGCATTGCCATACGGGACAAAGGTTTGGCTACCAGGTTGGACACACAGGGGCGTTATTCTTAATCCCTAACTACTTATCACTCGAACATTCTGGTATGTTCACAGGTATACTCTTACCCGACAAAACGCCTACACATGAAACTTGTTACAAGGTAGATTCCTTCCCGCGACAGACGAAACACGTTACCTATTCAGATCTATCTGGCTCTACATATTGCTACCCCACCGAAATAACAATATTAACGTTATGTTATCACCCTGTAAGAGGCGACTAAGGGTTGTCGTCAGGAAGGGCATTAAACATTGCTTCAAACAGGGAACCATGATTGTCAAACAGGGAACCATGATTAGCAAGGCTAAAACCCCTGTCCTAGCGGGGAAAAATGGCCTTAAAACGATCATTCATTCATTCCTGCAGTTTTACATGACACCTCAAAAAGATATCCTCAAACAATTTGACATTTTGCTTTGATAATTTAATTTTCGAAAAGAAAAAACAGCAAAACACTCGTGATTTGTGGATTATTGTCAACAGGTGAAAGAGCAAATCATACTGTATTTCCAAAAAAATAAAAAATAAACTTATTCTTTTGCAACTATCTTTCTCAAACCAGTTTTGATATCAAATTAGAAACTACCTGAATCTCAAATTCTGTTGACGCAGCAACATGGAAGTGAATCACCAATCTGCATGTGTTCTCATTTAAGGGAGGAAAAAAAAGTAAAACCGCAAATGAAGAGACGAAACACTGCAGAGGAGATTTCATAGATGTGGAGAATGAGGATTATGCTCGAGCGGTTAGGCCTGACAAACACGTGGGGAATGGGTGACCGGTCCCCACGCGGATGGCATGCCAGCAGATGCCTGGCACGAGGTAATGGAACCTTGCCTGCTGGGTACAGATGCAATCGACTGTGGCGCAGACAAATGAGCCTTTCTAATTATCCTTCGGTGGGACTGCTGACAAGGAATCGGGACATTTTACCTCCATTAGCCACTGCGTTACTCTCATTCTCCATTGTGATCACGAATTTGAGACTGGAAGCTAAGGTGAAATGATTGAGAAAATAAATAGTATGTGTAAACCAAGATCTGGTTGTCGTCATCTGATCTCTACTTCCTCTTTTACCTTACATCCATATTATATAAATACCATATTTTATTCCATTTTCTTCGCTGCGCTCATCTCTTCACATGCTTCTTGTAATTAAAGTCTTCTCTCGTTTTGTTACAACTTTAAGCATGCGACTTCCCCAATACCGACTCACCTTTTGCCCTTTTACACGAACCCCTATATCCCATTCACTGCATATCAGAAAGTCTGTGAACTCTATTCTGAAACCCAATTACTGCTGGTTATCTCAATTTCCATTCACTGACACTAAAGTACCATATACCCTTGAATTACATTGGCCAAAGAGTGAAAAAGATTTCCTTTACATTTACCTGTTTAAAACTTTGTAATAGAATGTGGGGCCTTCAAAAGGTTTACAAAATCAGATACTTGTCACACTCCAAGACACACCATAACAAAGCACAGATATAAATATACAATTACATATACGAGTAAGATACCCGTCCCGTACTACGCACCGGTGGGAGGGCAGAAGCAAACAGGCAATGCAGATAAGGCGAATGCTAAAGCATGAAAGCAATAAATTCCACATTCCTGTAGCACCTTCAGTCACACGTCAGACATGGACAGCAAGTTCGTGAAGGACTTCCATGAAAAACGTACCCGTTCGCAAACAAACGGTAACGTTCACGTATAGAAACATCGATCGTGGGTCCGTGGCGAATCTGCATATGGCGATCCACGAAGTTCATGTTTAGAAGGTAGAACCATCCCGGCATGTCGCCATTCACTTGAACTCGATATCTCTTTTTTCATTCCAAACAACATAACTCTAATCACAAATTAATCACAAAATAAACTTTTAACAACATTGTTAATGTTTCCTTCATTGTAAAAACTACCAAGTCAACAGTTAAAAGGATTTTGAACCGATAGGTGTTACGGCCTTGGCAAGATCGATGGGGACAGCGATCTGTTGGCTTATACACCGCCCAAATAGCTATGTGGAATTCTCTCATGTAGAGATTAAACTCATGTCGTTTGAACTTTGGCCGAGGTCATTATTTACTTTTAATGATGTTTATATACGAATCAAAAAGAAGATAATTGGTTTTGGGTCGTCCTTTCCGCATATCTTGTGGGTTTGTGAGTTGGAGAGACGACCATGATGGCGGGGAGGGGGTTGGCATTCTCTCAAGCAGGGATTCAACCCATGTCCTTATAAAAGGTCTTTGTCCGAGGTCACCGAGTCCGATCGGTGCAGCTGTGCAGCGATCGGTGCAGCCGTTTGTGTGGCACCCAGGAAAATAACATTATGAGGGAGTCTAAACCTGAAAATGCTGGAGGCCAAAGCTGAAATTGGAAAAACAGTATACCCTATTTTACTCCAGGAGATCCCAGGATTACCCACCCAAAATATCGTTGCGATCAGTTCAGTCGTTTTTGCGGTACCCTCGAACGGACGGACGGACGGACAGACGGACGGACTGACATTTGGTGAATTATAGTAAGATTCTTAATAATTATATTACATTGTAATGAAATTTGACCCTTAGTAATGGGGATGAGGACGTCAGGGCTTGTAAAAAGTAATTTTTCAATGTGATCCTATTAATTTGTATCCAAGTACGCATCGAAAGGTGAGCCAAACATCTGACCTCTCGAAGGGCCAGGGGAGGTCAACCAGTGGGTCAACGGGGGCCAAAATAAAAATTGCTGTAAAACCCAGTCATATTTGGGATAAAAATAAAAGTGTGAGAAGACGAACACTTCAGTCCAATTTTTCACTAGTTTTAATCAAATTTGCCCTAATTGTAAGGTCAGAAAGGGTAATTAGGTCAATTATTTAACATCAAGACTCTGAGGCATGTTGGGTATCAAAATGAATGTTTTGATAAGACAAATTAATTTTGACAAACAACCAAAGGTTTTACTACATTGCACAGTATAATAAATGTGATATAATTAAACATACTAATATAAACTATGGATTTATGAATTAAACATACAAATATAAACTAAATACTTCTTCTTTGCAAAGCAATTTTGTGCAAAGTAATGTGGTCAGAAGTCCGCTCCGAGTCCAGGAGGTCAGCAGTTCAAACCCAAGCTGAGTCAACCCAAGACTTTTTAAAAGGTACGTGCCGCTTCTTTGCGTGCCATTCAGCATTTGAAATAAATCGTACACCTGTTCCCAATGGGCATGGCAGGGGGAGTTATGTTATTATCCTCATTATTATTGCAAATTATTACCTCACCTGGAACGCAGTTCAGGGGAGTTTATACGATGGCGTGTCTTCCGTCCGTCAGAAAGTCAGTCCGTCCGTCCGTAAATACGTGAAACTTCTTCTCCGAAACCGCTGATGGGATTGCGACCAAATTTGGCACAAATTAGATTTGTTGTGTTTTGACTAAAGTTTGTTCATGGAATTAAAAATAAACGGGGTCTACCGGGGGTCAAAGTGGATCCAGGTTTGACCCCCAAAATAGGAATTTGCTTTTTCCGCTGAAACTACACACACGATTTCGATGAAACTTGACCACAACCTTCACCCCCCCATGATGTACGAACGTTTGTTCACGGCATTAAAAATAAATCTGCCTCTTTGGAGGTCTTACGGGGGGGGGGGGGTGATGCCCCCCAAAAATCAGTGTTTGCTTTCTTCTCAGAAACTACACACGCAATTCCGATGAAACTTAACCACAACCTTCACCACCCGTGCTGTACCAAAGTTTGTTCAAGGCATTAAACAAGACCAAAAGTCTAACAGCGGCGTAGCTGGGCTTGTAAAATATTATAAACCACAAACACACATGATTAGCTTTTTAAACAGTCGCTAATCTATATATATATATAAAACACAGTTGTGTGTGTGTGTGTGTGTGTGTGTGTGTGTGTGTGTGTGTGTGTGTGTGTGTGTGTGTGTGTGTGTGTGTGTGTGTGTGTGTGTGTAATGTTACCGATAGACTACTCCTAAACGGAGAGGCTTACGTGCTTGATATTTGACAAAGACATGGCCATTGAGGGTGGGACGAACAATGTTCGAACATGGCCGTCGAACATGGCCGAACTCAAAATATTTGACGATCCATATTTTTTATTCATATTTACCTCAGCGCACGGAATCAACGGAATCAGAGCAGGTGGGCGCTGATTCGCTCAGAGCGATCACGTGATGACGCTATGAACGCTATGAACGATATGACGCTATGAAAAAAAAAAAATCGCTATGAACGCTATGACGCTTTAAAAAAAAATCGCTATGACGCTATGAACGATATGACGCTAAGAACGCTATGACGCTATGACGCTATGAAAAAAAAAATCGCTATGACGCTGTGAAAAAAATAATCGCTCGCTTTGCCAAGGGGCTCGCTCCCCCCCCCCCCCCCCCCGTTCCCCTCCCCTCCCCCGCCCGGCAATGCCGGGTACTTCTGCTAGTGCTGTTTATAACATCAAAGAAAGACATTTGGAGGATTACCGACACCCATGAGGTACGTTTTACTGACAGAACTGAGGGAAGATCTACTGTAATCTATGTACCCCACAAGGTTTGGGGGTGTGCTCATTTACCAAGCAGCTAGCTAGCGCTTGCCAAGCCAGCCGTTCCTTAACGGTTTTGAATGGAGTGCTTGCTCGAATGCTTGAACCACTTGGCGATCTCTCCACAATTAACTTGGTAAATGAACACATACCCAATGTTCTTGAGACCCGACCATAGATCGACTGTCATCTATATACCCCAAAGAGGAATGACCTTTCCTGCCACTCCCGTGGTGACCGGGTGTACGAGTAAATTAAAATGTCGGTCGGTGGGGTCAGCCCTTGTGATGACATCATAGATGAAATGACATAATGGACACAAAACTGCCGCTACTTTAAAATGTAGAAGATTATATATTTTAACTTCCAGTAAGTTTGCATTCACTACGAAGGGATTCGTGTTACGATTAGATTTACTATAATATTAACGTTATGTTCGCATGATTTCAAAAATGATATTACCATCAAAAAATCGAGGCAAATTCCTTACTTTTATTCTCTGTTAATACTGCGGTTATTAGTCCCCTACCGGTGTACAATGGAGGGGACTATAGGTTTGCACGCCGTCCCTCCGTCTGTCAGTCTGTCCGTCCGTCACGCAAAGAACAGTTTTATAACGATACAAAGAACAGATACAACACGCATGTATGCACAAAGAACGTGCATACATGCGTGTTCAAGTTCGAACCTCACGACGTTTAGATCATTTTTGACAAAGTTATGGCACTTTGAACTTTGGGAATTCTGATAATTCTGATGATCCTTAACTCAGTGCCATTTTAAGTTTTAATTTCCTTTAAAAACCAATTTCTCTGCAATAATAGGACCGATTGAGATCAAATTTTCACCATAGGAGGGACTCGGTCTGTAGAATATTTTAATGGTAATTATGGAGTCACAGGTCACGTGGTTCGGCCGCCATATTGTTTTTCGTGAAAACACGAAAACCACTTTTTCTCTGCAACGGCTGAACAGATCGAGGCCAAACTTTGCAGGCAGAATCGCATACCCATGACGAAAAAAAAAGTCAGCGAGCATGATGTCATGCATCACATGGTTTCAGAGTTATGACGTTTTTAAGCATGAACCTTTAAAACCGAGCCGCTCCCTCATTTTTGATCCAATCGAGGGGAAACCTCACAGATCTGTTCAGCATGTCAGTCTACTAAAATGTCCTTTTGGAATTTGCGATAGGTCACGTGGTTTGGCAGACATCGTTAATTAAACGAAAATATTTAAAAATGGATATCTCTTGTTTATTCTAGAGTTCTCCTCAAGCCGCACCGCGCGCCCTCAGCCTCGTCTGCGAACGTCAAAAGCGTGACACGGCGCGTGCTTTCGGGAGGGGCGGAGCCAAGCCGAGCAACATATATATATACACATTGATCGTGAACCGGAAAATATAATAAATTACTGATATTTAGCGACTCGAAAGGTTCTTTATCAACAACTTTTTTGTCGTGTTTCTGCTGACCTGTCTGCAAGGTGTATAAATCGAAGTCCCGAGTGTGAATCACAGGTGAGCCCGTCCTGAGGTAATTAGCGATTGGGAACGATTCAGAACCTGTGGGTAAATAACCCTTTGTAATTTCCCCAACATTTTTCCGGATGACAGACTGCCGGTAGGGTACATGTATTGCAGCGCAATACTCAGAATGCTTGTTAATGTTAGTGCTGAACACGGCTTATCATTGATTCATGAACCATACACCGCTTCAACCCATTAACTTTATATTCATGATAATGGGATTAAAGTGCTATGGTTATATTTACTATATTATTATTGCTATTACGAAAACGATACTACTGAAACTATACACTACTGTAGAAACCTGGGCTTAATTTGTCCGGAGTGGTCCGAAGATGAGTCATAACGCCGAAGGCCTATACGTACCATATTGTTGGAAGATCCATAACGTCTATGCTTTCGATATTTGATGATCATTTTAACAATCGGTTTGTTTGTGTTTCACACTGAATGAAAAACGTTAAGGTAGAGCATGGCGATTGTGATATATGACAGGTTCGACTATATGTTTGGCCTGAACAAATTGGAATCAAAATGCCGGAGTGTGGAGAATCAGCCGCCGTACCTCCATAATGACATCAGACGTCCCCCAAAATAGGTATTTGTTCTCTTCTCAGAAACTACACACACAATTTTGATGAAACTTCACCACAACTTCATCATCCATGATGTACCAATGTTTGTTCAAGGCATTGGAAAAATTAGGGTCTGAGGATGTACACGGGGTAGGGGGGAGGGTGAGGTTGCCCCCCAGAATAGTTTTTTTTTGTTTGTTTGTTTAAAGTCTTATGATTATGTTCGTATGATTCTGCGTGCTGCCCTGTCTTCGAGGAACCATTGAAATTGGTTTAAAATACCTTTAGTCAGTGCAGTATACTGTTTATTATACCAGGTGAGCACCAGAGGTATTGATTGCCCCTATGTTTATTACTATTGCTTATGTTACATCAAGTCATTGAAAAGATCAGACCATGCCTCACCATTCTAAAAAATTACCTGTATTAAAATTTACTTTCGTGAGGATGTCGGGGGCAATACGATAAGCAAGTTGCAAAACACCTTCGGGAGGGGGGGATATTGTTTTTAACATTAATATATTTAATATTAATATTTTTTTAAAAATTAACCGTGGACGCGGAGCTACGATCCGAACTTGCGGACACAGAACATCGATCGGGGCCTGATACGGAGTGTCTGTCGACTTGGCTTGTTGTGCTTCATTGCTCGTCTCTAGTACTCCTGAGCTTGGGGGTTTCGTCCCTATTGCGGTTACGTCTGCCATGACTCGTTTAAACTGGATGGTATTCATAGAATACTTATTTTATACCCACTTGAGGTTTGCAGGGGGCCACCCACATACCCAGCGGAGGCTCTGAAAGGGACTCAACAGTCACAGATGCAACAATCCTTACTTTCTTTTCAGAATTGGACATCTGATAATAATATGAAACTGAATGCGTTAAAATGTTACACTATGACAGTTTTCTTCACAAAGCAGCCAGTGCAACACCAAACACTCTTTATAATTAACACTCAGTTACCCAGTGTGCAATCAATCAAAGTGCTTGGTGTGACAATACAGGAAAACTTGAAATGGGATGCTCATATAGGAGAAATGCTTTTAAAATGTAATAGAAAGTTGTATATTTTATGTAATCATAAATCGTACAAGTCAAAAGACGACGATGGTTCACAAGCGAGCGGTATTTAATGACAAAGGACGGACTATAACCGAAACAGGCCCGGACTGGGGGGTCGGGGGCCCACGTGGCAGGTGTCGGCCCCCGACATGCGGTGTACATGCCTATTTACAAAGGGCCCCAATGCGCTGCGTGCGCAGGCCTTTAAGAGCCAGCTGTACGTAATTGTGTGTGGTGCTGGCCCAGCAATGTCAAAACGAAGGTTACTGACCTTGAAATGAGATAGAAAATAATGTATAATCAGTTATGAGGTTAGTTAGCTACACAAAACCGAAAATTGCTGTCGATTCCGACAACTTTGAAAATTTGACCTTTGTGACCTTCAAAGGTCCAAGATTCTGAAATTTGTTGGAGAACTTGTATTTCATAATGTATGTGATAATATAAGATCATATACGACATTTCACCCGATCAGGAAGCGAACAATGTAATAAAACCATCAAATATCGACTTTTCTAAATTTTGTGACCTTGGGGCGAAAATGAAAAATCGAGCTCCATGGGGCTAGACACATGACATTGGCCTAACCAAATACGGAAACCCCTGTCAGATTCCACCAAACCCCTCGGAGAAGATGTAGCTAGAACTCGATTACCCCCTAAAAAGACATCTTTTTCGGGCGTCGCTCCGCCCACAATGGGCGCAATACGCCCACTCTAGGCAGGACACAACTAGATCATGTTATCAACCTCCCACCCAAGTTTCATCAAGATCGGATGATATCATCGGGGACTTATGCTGCGGACAGACAGACGCATACACATGACGAATATAGTGGTCACTGTTTGGTAACTCATGAACCAATAATTTACCCATCTGTGACCTTGTGCCAATTTATATTGGCTACATAAGACCAGTGTTGGAGTATTGTGAACCTGTTTTCAATGCAGCCTTAACTAAAGCACAAGTGGACAATTTAGAACGGGTTCAAAAAAGAGCCGGCAAAATAATATTAGGACAACATTACACATCTTACCATCTTGCTTTGGAAACATGTAAATTACAAACCCTGGAGGAACGACGATATATGTTGTGTGAAGATTTTGCATTTGCTGTTGAAACCCATCATTTGCATACATTGTGGTTACCTGCTATGAGAGACATACCTTTTAATCTCAGAAGAGCATGAAAGTACTCACAGTACAAATGCAGAACAAAAAGATTTCACACAAGTGCGTTGACATTTTTAATTGGTATTCTTAATAGTTTGCATGACCTCGTCACAATTCTTAAAAAGGTGATCATATGTGTTTATGTTTTGTAATATTTTCCCTGCTGGTAGAAGCTGTTGGTCCCACGAACCACCACAATAAGCTATTTATAAACATTAACACGGCGATTGTTCAAGGAGGAAAAACACCTTGGGAAAGGGAACATATTATTAACCTGCGCTCGCGAAGTGAAAAGCAGGTACGTGCATGTACATTTGGTTGCGCACGTGCATACATGCGTGTCTGCATTTTAAAAATACATTTTCTCGGCATCCTTTGGTCTGATTGACACAAATTTTTACCGGAGGAGCACCTTCACCGGCAGGATTTTTGAAAATTCAAAATTATGATGTCATAGGTCACGTGGTATGGACGCCATCTTGGAAAAACTTCACCACTATATCTCTGAAACCACTGCATGGAGAAAATTGAAACATGGCTCATTGTCAAGTACTCCCCATGGGGATTAAGATATGTTAATGATGATGTCATCGATGCCTTCAATATGACGTCATAATTTGACAAGTATAACACTTCATCTGATCAGTATGAATTTATATTTTCTCTGCAAGTCTTGGTCCGATGGACACTACATTTTCACCATTGTAGACCTCCCCCCCTCTAGCATATTTTAATGGTAATTATGACGTCATATGAGACGTGGTACAGGCGCCATCTTTGATAAACCGAAAAACGTTGCACCTCCATATCTCCAAAACCGCTCCTTGGAAAAAATTGAAACATGGCTCATTGTAAAGAACTCCACATGGTGAATAGGTGTTGTTAACGATGACGTCATTGGTTCCTTAATTATGATGTCATCATTCGACAGGGACAACGCTTAGTCTGATCAGTTTGAAATTTCTTGAGCATGATCTAGACAGAAATTATATCAGAGAATATCAATTTATGATGTCATCGCTCACGCGGTCTGGCAGCCATATTGGATCAAATAAAGAAAAACCTTCAAAAACAGAAGAGTTGGTTCTCACCAAGTTGACTGCGCAGGGTAAGTATTCTATGAATGTAGTTGGTATTAATTTTGTGTTGTTTTAACATTAATATTGTGCTTTTGTTATTCGAAGCGTCCTTGGTAAAAACATCACGATAAAACTATCTTAACACGGATATACACCTCGCCAAGCAACCCCATTGGCGGGGAAAACCCCCTTAGTGAAGAAAACCCCCTTGGGGAGGGGGGCAAATGAATTCGCTACAACCTTCAATGTGTGCCCCTTACTCCTCCTGTCAAGTTTGGTTGGAATTGGAAAAGTAACGACCGAATGTATCGCAGTGAAAAATAGTCAGACAGACACCAAATTGAGTATATTAGTATTATAAGACCATGGACAATCCACATAAATTGGCATCCATGGGGAGGAGGAAATTCATTCTTGGGAAATGCTCCACTGAGTGTGGCGAGAAAGGTGGTGCTGTGGCGGACACGAAAGCCCACTGGCGTGGTGACATCATTCCGCGCACCAAGTGGGCGGTGGCCACGCCCGAGGGGTAGGCGTGGCCTGAGGATATACACGGGGCGCGCAGCCCGGAGCGCGCTAGTGTTACAGTGAGCTCCTGAAATAAAGACGCTTATAAGTTACCGCTTGTCCGCTTCCTCCTTGCTCGCAAGCAGCGCGTGTAACGCCGCGCTTTACTGGTGACCCTCGACGTTGGATCTGCCGGAGCGATCCTTCCACACACGACGCCATTGCCAACAACGCAATGTCGATTAAACTTCCCGAATTTTGGGAGGCCCAGGCCGAAGTCTGGTTCATCCAAGCCGAAGCCCAATTTCAGCTACGGCGCCTCACCGGCGACGACACGCGCTACTGCCACGTCGTCGCCTCCCTCGGGCCCGGCACGGCCGCTCGAGTTGTGTCCGTCCTTCGCCACCCACCAGACGGCCACAAGTACGAGGCACTCAAGCGGCTACTCCTAGCCACGTTCGGCCTCACGGATGACGCACAGGCCGACCGCCTCCTGGATCTCCCCGAGCTCGGCGACACGCGCCCATCGGTCCGAATGGACCATATGCTGTCACTGTTGGGCGACGAAGCCCCCGGTTCTCTATTCCGGGCGCTTTTCCGTCGCCAACTTCCAGCGCAGGTTCGCCTCGCGTTGGCCGGGACCGTGCTAACGGAACCCCGAGCATTGGCAGCCGAGGCGGACATGTACTTCGCGGCTTCGGACACGCGGGCAGGAGTCGGTGCGGCTGTCACGAACCTCGAGGCTGATGTTTCTGATGATGCTGATCCACAGCATCAGCTTACACAGCATATGCAGCATGCTGATACGCACCTCGTGACCGCCGCCAAGCCCCGCCCACCGCCGCGGCGAAAACCGCCACCGCGGGGAAAACCGCCAACTCCACCGGCCTGGCGGAGCCAGCCGCACTCCTCCAGCTCCACCAGCTGGTGTTGGTTCCACGCCAAGTTCGGCCATGAGGCTCGGCAGTGTCATCCGCCATGCTCCTTCAACAGGTCGGGAAACGCCCGGGCCGGCGCTCAATAGTGGCGATGAGCGCCGGCCGTTCGAGCAGCCTGCTGTTCATAACGGACACCTTATCCGGGCGCCGTTACCTGTGCGACACGGGAGCGCAGGTGAGTGTCGTTCCCGCCGGTACGTCAGACAAGCATGCCGCGGGCGGGGGCCCCGCGCTGCTTGCCGCGAATGGGACGCCCATCCGTACATATGGAAAACGCTGCCTCTCTCTGCGGTTCGGAGGGCAGGTTTTCCGATGGACGTTCGTCACCGCCGACGTGCCCATGGCACTGCTTGGCGCGGACCTCCTGTGCGCTAATGGGCTCCTGGTCGACGTAAAGCGCAGACGTCTTGTCCAGGCCGAGACATTCAGCTCGCTCGCTTGTGCGCTGCCCAGCTCGTCGAGCAGCTCAACGAGCGGCTTGCCAAGCGGCTTGCCGAACGGTTCGGTTCCGGCCACGTTGATCTGTACGCTTCCGGCAGCGGATGAATTCACCCGCCTCCTCGCCGGCTTCCCGGCCCTCATGCGGCCCACCTTCTCGGCGGGGGCCGTTAAGCACGGGGTGGCCCATCACATCCCCACCGTCGGGCCACCGGTCTACGCCCGGGCACGCCGCCTCGCGCCGACGAAGCTGGCGGTGGCAAAAGCGGGGTTCGCTACCCTGGAGCGACTTGGCATCGTACGGCGCTCGGAGAGTGCTTGGGCGTCGCCGCTGCACATCGTGCCGAAGCCCGGCGGAGGATGGCGACCGTGCGGGGACTATCGCCGTCTCAATGACGCCACCACTCCCGACCGCTACCCCGTCCCCCACATTCAGGACTTTTCCGCCCATTTGGCGGGCATGTCCTTCTTCTCGAAGGTGGACCTCATACGCGGCTACCATCAGGTCCCCGTCAGGCCGGAGGACGTCCCGAAGACGGCGGTCATCACGCCATTCGGACTCTTCGAGTTCCTGCGGATGCCCTTCGGTCTGAAGAATGCGGCTCAGGTGTTCCAGCGACTGATGGACAGCATCCTGCGCGACTTGTATTTTGTCTACGTCTACCTGGACGATATCCTCGTCGCCAGCGTGTCCCGCGAAGAGCACCTACGCCACCTCCGCACGCTCTTCGAATGCCTGGGCCACCATGGCCTGATTGTGAACCCCGCAAAGTGCCGGTTCGGCGTCGCCGTAATCGATTTTCTGGGGCACCGCGTCACCAGGCACGGAGCCGTCCCCCTGCCGGCCAAGGTGGAGGCGGTGAAGGGGTTTCCGCGCCCCCGCACGATCAGAGGGCTGCAGGAGTTCCTGGGCATGGTGAACTTTTAACATCGGTTCCTGCCCCGTATCGCCCAGCTCCTGCGCCCCCTGCACGAAGCTCTCCGAGGTAAGCTGGGCAAAGGCGACGTTACCTGGACCGAGCAGATGGACACAGCGTTCACGGGCGCGAAGCTCGCCTTGGCTAACGCCACCATGCTCGCGCACCCGGCGCCCGATGCACCGATCGCCCTCACCACCGACGCCTCGGACTACGCGGTGGGCGCGGTGCACGAGCAATGGGTGCGTGGAGCTTGGCAACCGCTGGCGTTCTTTAGCCGGCAGCTTCGCCCGCCCGAACGCCGTTACAGTACCTTCGACCGCGAATTGCTCGGGCTTCACTTGGCGGTCAGGCACTTCCGCCATCTGCTCGAGGGCCGTGCGTTCACGGCCTTCGTTGACCACAAGCCGCTGATCTTCGCGATGGGCAAGGTCACCGAGCCATGGTCGGCCCGGCAGCAGCGTCACCTCTCGGCCGTGTCCGAGTACACGACGGACATCCGGCACGTCGCGGGGAAGGACAACCCGGTGGCGGATTGCCTTTCCCGGGCCGTCGCCCACGCAGTCCACCTCGGCATCGACTATGCCCGGATGGCAGCGGACCAGGCCGCTGACCCCGACGTCCAGGCCTTGCGGACCGCCGTCACGTGCGTCCGCGTCACCGAGGTGCCGTTCGACGGCGCGGGCGCGGCCCTCTTGTGCGACGTCTCCCTCGGGCGGCCTCGCCCCATCGTGCCCGCGGGCTGGCAGCGCCAGGTGTTTGACGTCATCCACGGCCTGTCCCACCCGGGCGCGAGGGCCTCCCAAAGGTTGATCGCCGACAAGTTCGTCTGGCATGGCCTCCGGAAGGCCGTCCGCGGCTGGGCCAGGACGTGCCTCGCGTGCCAGCGCGCCAAGGGGCACCGGCACACCCAGGCCCCGTTGGCCCCGTTCACGGTGCCGGAACGCCGGTTTGACCACGTCCACGTGGACCTGGTGGGACCTCTGCCCCCCTCGCGGGGTTTCACCCACGTCCTCACCATGGTGGACCGCACCACCCGGTGGCCAGAGGCCGTGCCCTTGGCGTCGACGACGGCGGCAGACGTCGCGCAGGCTTTCATCGCCACCTGGGTCGCCCGGTTCGGCGCCCCCTCAGACATCTCGTCCGACCGCGGCCCCCAGTTCACCTCGGAGCTCTGGGGGGCGGTCGCGCAGGGGCTCGGGGTCCGGCTGCACCGAACCACGGCCTACCACCCCCAGGCTAACGGCCTGTGTGAGCGATTTCACCGCTCATTGAAGGCCGCGCTCCGGGCCACCCTCCGCGACGGCGGCTGGGTCGACAGGCTCCCCTGGGTCCTGCTGGGCCTCCGGATGGCGCCCAAGGAGGACCTGCGCGCATCCGCGGCGGAGTTGGTCTTCGGGCAACCGCTGCGGGTGCCGGGCGAGTTCCTCCCCGACTCCACGGCACCATGGTCCGTGGCACAGCAGCGCTCCGCTCTGCAAGAGACCGCCCAGAGGTTCGCCCCGGTGCCAACGGCATGCCACGGGCACCCACCGACGCACGTCGCTCCGGAGCTTCGCACGGCGGAGTACGTCTTCGTCCGCCACGATGCCCACCGGACACCACTGCGGCCCCCGTACGACGGGCCTTTCCGCGTGCTGGAGACCGGGGCGAAGCACTTCACCCTGGACATCGGCGGTACTCCTGACCGCGTTTCTGTGGACCGCCTCAAGCCGGCCCACCTCGACGTGGACCATCCACCGCCAGTGGCCTGACCCCCGCGTCGGGGCCGCCCCCCTGCGGGCGGACCCCCGGCACCGCCCAGCCCCGCCGCCACGCCGCCCCCCGGTCCTGCACCCATCCCAGGGGCAGCCAGGGGCATCCCACCTGGCATCCCTGCACCCCGGACGCCGCCGATCGCCAGGGGGCGCTTCGGCCGGGTCATCCGTTTGCCCCGCAAACTGGCCCTCCAGGTGCGCGGGAATTCTGGGGGGGCGCGTGTGGCGGACACGAAAGCCCACTGGCGTGGTGACATCATTCCGCGCACCAAGTGGGCGGCGGCCACGCCCGAGGGGTAGGCGTGGCCTGAGGATATACACGGGGCGCGCAGCCCGGAGCGCGCAAGTGTTACAGTGAGCTCCTGAAATAAAGACGCTTATAAGTTACCGCTTGTCCGCTTCCTCCTTGCTCGCAAGCAGCGCGCGTAACGCCGCGCTTTAGTGCCATGGTTGTGGCATCACTAGTGGCCTGAGTGCACCAGGAAGTGACGACACTTCCCCCAATCTCAGTGGCGGTGTTTGGCTCATCTAACATTCCTGTGTTGTGTCTTGTATGCTGTCTGTATGTCCATGTATGTGAGATGTGTGTGCGACAGCTCCACTACGAGCCTGAGATACAACAAAAAATATAAAGATATATTTGCGCTCTTGTGTATTTCTCTATTTTCAGATAATGGACTGGACCCTGTGTGTTATCTGTCAAAGGGAGACTGGAAAGAAATGCAACTGTCCCCTCTCAAGCAATAATTCCACTCACCAATCCACATATATCAGGACTTTTTGACACGAGCACAGCAATTCAATGAGTTGTGTGTTTTGGAAGTAAAATTTGACACTGAATATTATGAATTGCATGGAAAGATAAAAGGGCATAATGACATGCATCATGTCAGGCAATTTTTTGGCCGACAAGCTTCAAAGGACAGAAGCCAAAAGCAAGACAGACTGGACTCGTGCCTTTCGGATGGACATGAAAATGGGCTCGTGTCTGCCAGCATTAGTTGGTTGGTGGATGTTAAAGTTCTCATGGTGTCCTTCGTGAAATGCAAGCACCATGGTCAAAATCCCTGCCTTAAGTACTGCAGGGAAGGCAATGGCAAACCACCAATCAGGGTCGGAATACACACACATACACATACACACGTACACACACACACACACACACACGTACACACACACACACACACACACACACACACACACACGAGTATGTATCCAATAAAGGGTCCGTATAACCGAACATGCATATAATGATAGCCTAATCGTGAGGATCCAGCAGAGGGCTGCAATGTTAATGGTTTAGATTCCAAGTTTCTGGAAATGAAGCTTATCCAGTTAAAAACTGGAATGGCACTCGGTGGAGCACGTACCTCCGCCAAGTTGAACTTGTATCCCACTGATATGTCAGATCTGCATCCGGACCTGAACCAAAATCGAATTGGCTTATTTTTCTCACCTCACCAACGTATCCTCCCAGTTTTGTCATAATCCATCCATAACTTTTTGAGATGTCGTGCTGTATATTCCTGCCCCAACTAAACTGCTGGGAAGGCAATGGAAAACTACCCAGTGTTTTTCCTTGTTCCAGAATCTGATAAGGCAGTCGACATCACGATGGCAAGGAATTAATTAATCCATTACAATATGCCACCCTGTGCAGAAATTACATTTTCAGAGGATGGTTTTCTTTTTGTTCGTTCCCCGTTCCCTCAAAATATGCCTTCCTTGAATTATTTTCCACTTGATGTCTCGTCTCCATCAGAAAGTTCTAATCTAGTTCAGGCCAGATTTATGGCATCGGAATTCACCAGATTATCCACTGATGCCGAACCTGAGTTACCTGAGTTTGAACCGACAAAACAGCTCAAAACAACTCGCACTGGTATGAACCAATTCCAAACGAGAAAGCATCTGAAGATGCAAAGCCCGTCCACGTCACTTTGTATTCAGAGGTCTTCTTTTTCTTCTATATGCTCCAAATAATGAAATCAGTTTGAAAAAGAATACAAAATGAAAATTGATGATTTATGCAACCTTGACCTTTTAGAAGAATTAACCTTTTCATCCAAAAAAACAACAATCAGCTTCTAGCTTTTGATTGGTGAACCAATTATGTGACCGAAAGTGCAAATTCTTAAAATTTAAGGTCAATTGGATGAAAATTGATTTTATTTGATGCTGACCTTTGACCTATTGACACTATTTATTTGCCTTCTCTGTATTATCATAACTAGCAACGGTACCAGCCCTATGGGTGGGGCTTCAATTGGGAGGCCCAAATGAAAAGGCTAAATATCAGAAATTGAAGGGTTTTTTTTCTTTTAAACGATTAAGATAAACATCCGTTAAATCTCGATCGGTGCAGCCGTTTGTGCGGCACCCGGGAAAATAACGTCATGCAGGAGCAAGTATCAGCAGGATGTGGCAGTGTGGGAGTCCACGTTTCTGATCCTCCTTCATGCCGAAGTAGCCCACCACTTCTCCAAGCATTCCGCTCTTCAGATCCGCCATGAGAGATTTAATCTTGATACTGAAGACGCGTGCAGTTAGTACTCCCTATGTTGTATGTACTCCCGTGTCCTCCAACAACCCGTTTCCTTATAAAAGGTCTTTGTCCGAGGTCACCGAGTTCGATCGGTGCAGCCGTTTGTGCGGCACCCGGGAAAACAACATCGTCACAATGAGAACAATGAACGTTATGCGAACGCGAATGTTATGCGGTAGTCCAAACCTGAGAATGCTGGAGACTAAAGCTGAAATTGGGAAAACTAAATAGCCATTTTACTCCTGGAGATCCCAGGATTATCCACCCAAAATATCTTTGCGATCGGTTCAGCAGTTTTTACGGTACCTTCGAACAGACAGACAGACGGACGGGCATTTGGTGAATTATAGTAAGATAAAGCTTTGGTGAAAATTTGATGACAATTTTTTTTTTTTTTTGTATACAAGATCGAGGCTCGTGTAAGACCTAACATTAATTACAAAAAAGAAACGGACACATAAAACATATAATAAGGGAAGCGGGAGACAAGATGGGGAGAGAGGGAAGCACACAAGTACAACAGTCGAGAACTGGGACATCGGGAGATCTGTGGGAGGGAGAGGGCTTGGGGGGAGGAGGCATGGGAAGGGGGAGGGAGGGGGAGTGTGAGAGGTAAAAAACACATGGACACTGCAAGGACTTCCAGGACAGAAGTCGGCATTTCAAAAAAGTGGATCTGGGGTGATTTAACGGGGGTAGAAAACATCAAGGTTTTCGATGGGGGAAGATAAGAGATGGTGGTGAACAGCTGTTTTAAAGACTTGGAGGGAGCAGTGGGATTGAAGAGAGTGAGGGAGTTTGTTCCAGAGGTGGGAGTAAAGAGGAATGAAAGAGTGAAGGTGAGCAGTGAGTCTTGATTTTGGCAGTTTCACCAGAAGAGGGTTGCTGGCAGAACTTGGGCGACCTGCAGGAATATTTGGGGGACAGAGCACAGACAAAACTGGGGGAGTAAGGCCAGAGAGGAGTCGATAGAAGACAGAAAGACCACCAACCTGCCTGCAGTCAGTGCGTGAAAGGCCCTCAGAGTCAGCTTCATCGCTGGAGATTCCAATGATTCTGAAAGTTTTGGTTTCAACCGCGTGAAGCTACGCAAGGTGCGATGCAGGAGCACCAGCCCAGAGGGAAAAGCAGTATTCCATTGAGCTGCAGATGAAAGCTTTCTATGTGGTGAGGAGCTCAGACGTGCCAAGGAAGGACTTCACACGACGGAGGATGCCCAATCGGCGACTGGCTTTGGAGGCCAACTTGGAAATGTGGTATTCCCAGGAAAGATCATGGCAGATTGTGAGACCAAAAACCTTGAGTGAAAGAACTTCTTCAAGAGCATTGTTCAGAAAGTAGATGGAAGGGTTGTCCAGACGGTCATTTCGGAGAGACAAAGTGAGAGTCTGAGATTTGTCAGGATTCAAAGACGTGTTCCACTTGTTTGAACAGTTTGTTATATTGTCCAGGTCTGAAAAGATTGAGGAGGCTGCAGACTGCTGATCTGAGGGATGAGGATTGGAGCGGCAGAGAGTGGAGTCATCAGCAAAGAGATAGAGAGGATTTTCCAGAAAGTCGGAGAGATCATTGATGGAGACCAGAAAAAGCACAGTGCCCAGAACACTGCCTTGGGGAACTCCAGCCTGAACAGGAAGAGGAGATGAGAGAAACCCATTCAGGGCCACACGTTGACTACAACTAGAGAGGAAGTCTGCAAGCCATGCATGGAGATTTCCATGGACACCATAGGAGGAGAGTTTGGTGATCAGACTGTATCGAAGGCAGGTGATATGTCAAGGCAGACAGCTCTGATTTCCTGTTGGCATTGGGACCTCCATCCATTGTTGAGGCAGCAGAAGCAGCATGTCCAGAGTAGAGTGACCTGGTCTGAAACCAAATTGATCATCAGAGATCAAGACATTGGAGAAGAGGAAGGATTTGACACCCGAAGCAATGATGGATTCCATAACTTTGCTGATAATTGGGAGCAGGCTGATTGGTCTGCAGTTGCAAGGATCTGTGTTTGCACATTTTTTGTGTAAAGCGGTAATGTTGGCTGATTTACAAGCCGTCTGGTCCAGTTGCAGAATCAGAGTCGAGGTTTGACAGAAACTTCTCCGCCTTGTCAGGGCAGAAGGGCACAGAGTCCAGGAGAAGCTGTGTACGACTGGGTGCGGTGGGTACAGAGAAATATGGGTTTGGGACACAAGATTTTGAGGCAAACACAGAGTTGAGGCATTCAGCTTTTTCACGTGCAGTGTCAGCTGTGTAGCTGTTTGAGGTAAGGGGGGGATGGAGGTGGAACAAGCACCAAAAACAGATTTGACCAGACGCCACCAGGATTTGGTAGAGGGAGACAGGTTTGAGAGTTCGGTCCTGAGAGTAGAGAGAGATCGTGTTTCCTGGCTCTCCTGGGGGTGGACACACACTTGTTGTGGGCTTTGTGAAAGGAAATGAGATTGCCTTCCGTTGGATTTGCCTTCCAGGAGGCGAAGAAAACTGCCTCACCACAAGATTCAGTGTACCATGGACTGGAGGAAGGATATGACAACTGAAGACGAGATGCGATCAATCTGTGCATGAGAGAGAGCAATTTACTTTGGAAGAATTCCCAGGAAGAGTTGATGTTAGAGGCGGTGGAGATGGGAGACCAGTCCAGATGATTGATGGCTTTTTGAAGACCGTGCCAGTCAGCCTGAGTGAAATGCCAGACTCGTCGACTCTGAGGAGGCTCTCTGAGAATGGCCAGAAAGATGTCCACTTTAACAAGCACATGATCAGAAGAACCAATTGGAGCAGAAAAAGAGCAGCAGACATTTGCAGGGAAGTTTGTCATAACCGAGTCTCGAAGAGAAGATACTCCATTGACTGAGATCCGGGTTGGGAAATTGACATTGTATCAGTCCCAATGAGTCACAGAAGTCCGCTGAGGTTCCTGGTGAGAGAGGAACCCACACCCAGCCAGCTGGCATGATGACAGTTGAAATCACCACATATGAGGAGAGAGAGTTGGAATGAGTCGATAGAAGTTGGTCCATGTTATCAGACAGCGAGATGTAGATGGAGTCATGACTGTTTGGTGGACGGTACAGAACACATATGAACAAAAGGTGGGAGCAAAGGGGGAGCCGTAGTCAGAGGTACTCCTGGGGGTGAGGTGGAGAAAGGGCAGTGCAGGGAGAGCAAGGAAGAGAGTTTTTGATAAAGATAGCAACCCCACCTCCAGGACGAGGCTCAGGTCTATTATACCAGAGAAGGGAGTAACCCGGGAGGGATATTAAGGAATCAGAGTCATCTTGAAGGAGGAAAGTTTCTGTTAAGTAGATTAAGTCTGGATTGTCAGAAGCAACCTGTATGGAGAGATCAATCAGGTTGGAGCGAAGGCCCCGGATATTTGAGGTCCATCCCGTTAATGAGGAGAGAGGGGGAGCATCAGGTGCAGGACAGGGGAGGGGAGGGATAGGGTAAGTTGAGAGGTGAGAGGGGGAGGTAGGGAGAGCTGTTGATAGTGTGTCAGAGATTTCAGAAGAGATAGGAGAAAGGGAAGGATGAGGAGGACAAAAGGTTTGATGGTGATTGGATGAGGCACAATGAGGTGTTGTTTGAGGGGGGGGGCAGAGTGAGGAAGAAGATTTGAGGAGATAGAGGTAAGAGTTGGAAGGGAGAGGAAGTGGGGAGGAGGACGTTTTGAGGAGGAGGGGTGAGAGGGGAGAATTGGAGAAAAATGGAGTGTGGGTAGATTTGAAGGGGAGGGGGGAGGGAGGAGTTTTGAAGGGGAGGGGTGGGGGGATTTAAGAGGGGAGGGGCGAGTTTGGGAGGGGAGGGGTGAGGGGGAGATTTGAAGCAGAAGGGTTAGGGGGGAGTTCAGGAGGGGAGGGGTGAGGAAGGAGTTTAGGAGGGGAGGGGAGAGATTTGAAGCGCAAGGGTTAGGGGGGATTTCAGGAGGGGGGGGGGGGTTTAGGAGGGGAGGGGTTAGTCGGGAGTTTAGGAGGGGAGGGGTTAGGGGGGAGTTCGGGAGGGGTGAGGGGAGAGTTTAGGAGGGGAGGGGTGAGTTTGGATTTTAGAAAGTGTTGGACGATTAATTAGAAAGTGTTGGACAATATATAAAATGGTAAAAAGTTATGGTCCAGACAGACAGACAGACATAAGTGATTACAAAACTCTGTCTCCTGCTGTGCAATGGACGGGCTCACTCGTGGAGACAAGGCTTGTAGGTCCTTACAACTTGATCTCACCAAGAGTCTGGTTCTAATATATTAGCAATGCCTTCCTTGCATGCTTCCTAATTCCGTTGGGCAAAATATTGTCATTAAACGTGAACCAATGATACGAGCAAGAGGTCAACATGTCCGAATTAACAAACCTCTTTGGATCATTGTCCAGAAACAAGTCTCATGAAGAATATCTAAATGTTGGCTGCTTTATTACCTGGATTACACAATTCATAAACTATCTTTGAATCACTTTCTCAATATCACTTTTATCATAAACCATAACCTAGTCGATGACCTCTGGGTCAAAGTCTCCCGCAATCAGGAATGCCTCCTTCACACTG
>NC_136268.1:73499596-73677096 GCF_964187855.1 Myxine glutinosa
TGCGCCCTTTAAACCCACCTCGAATGGTCACGCTCAGAGAGCTATTCAGGTGATAAAGAATGGTCTCAAGAAGGGGAATGGCTGTTCGTTTTTGCACATCACATTGTCACGTGTTTTGTTTGCATAGAGGACACGCTTGTGCACAACCGTACTGTATGCACACCTACACAAATGATGTTTGGTAGAATGGTAAAGACACACTTTAGCATCTTTCCATCTCAGCATTTTAAAGACACACTTTTTAACTCAACTGGACTTCCGTCCAGTTGAGTTCATCACATACTGAACTCTCCGTCGTCCGTCGTCGTCGTCATCGTCTGTCGTCCGTTAACTTTTCGATGTTAACACTCCAGCGTCCACAAATATCAACCGATTCTGATCAAACTTGACATCCAGCATCCCTACCCCAAGGACCAGGTTGGTATTACATTTCAGCCCGATCCGTTTTAAAATGGCGGACTTAGGCGACCATTTTGTTTTTGGTCATGAAAACGACGTTAACACTCTGGCGTCCACAAATATTAACAGATTTTGATCAAACTTAGAATGTTTAACCCTGACCACACAAGGTAGGTTGCATTTCAACCCGATCCGTCACAAAATGGCCGCCATAGGCCGCCATATTGTTTTCAGCTCCGAAACGACGTTAAGACTTTAACGTCCACAAATATTTATGGATTAGGCTTATGGAATATTTCATTTATCTAACAACTGACCTACTTTAAAGTTGTCCAATCAATTCAGTTGAGTTCTGCTTCCCTGGAAGCTCTAGTTTGTCTATGGAGTGGTGAATCTTGCAAATATTGTTTGTATGGTTCACCTGACTGCACCTGGATGGGTTTGAGGGTAGAGGAGAAGCAGTTGAAACTGGAATCCTATCCAGGTTCCTCATGATGACTCCATCTTTGTCTTTTTGCATTCCTCCTGATACTCCAGTGCTGCATTTGGTCAATTAATTATTTGATTAGCCCTGGTCAATCCTAATGGTGTGTCTGGAGTTACTGACCACGAGATAGAGCAGAAGTTGTATCACGGCAGGACCTCAGCTCCATGTGTCATCAATGTGCTCGATCCTGTGTTCGTATTGAATCCCGGTCGTGGACCCACAACCCACATGGCTCACTGGTGACGTAATCAATCAAATTGGTAATGCTTTATTTGTTGTGAAATTATCTAATGGACATGCAGTACATAAATATATTTACCAGCTCCACCTAAGGCATTGTGAACCCCATTCTCTAAACTATCTTGAGAGGGTTGAAATTGAGCCTTCGGTATCTATTCCAATGGTGAAGCCAAGTACCAACCCCCAAAGTGTCTGAACCCAGTCGCAGAGTGTTGACCTTCACCTCCATCGTTGCCTGAGTCTGCTTTCCTCAACATCCCACAAACACAGTCGCCTCCTACACGATGCTCTGCTTACATGTGTAAGGTAAGTCACCTGAGCATTTATAATTGTGATCTCTGTATCATGTACTGTTGCACAGTTATTTATGGACATTTTGACATGTTCCGCATTTTTCCCAAGTGAGCATACGCAATGTAGTACTTTCGGAGAATAAACTAACCAGTCAGATCTTAGGTGTCGTGGTATTCCACCCCATGACCCTGTGGATACGCCACAGAGACAAGTGTTCCATCAAGCTGCATATGAAGGCCTTGCACTAGGTGGATAAAAGTTCAGATGTGCCAAGGAAAGACATTGCATGATGTAGGATGACGACTCAGAGAGTGTGCAACTTAGATATGTGGTTTTCCCAAAAATGATCATGGCTGATCATGAGGCCCAAAAAGTGTGTGAGATTGAACCATTTTGAGATGATTGTTAAGGAAGTAGGTGGGAGGGTGCACCAGACTGTCTTTCCGGAAAGACAGAGAGAGGTGTGAGATTTGTCAGGATTGAACAACATATTCCAAGTGTTGGACCAGCTCGTGATTATATTAAGGTCTACATAGAAGGAAGAGGCTGTTGCAGGCTTATCTGAAGGATAAGAGATGTTACATCAGAAAGTGGTTTTCCCCTTTTTTCCATATTTTCCAAAGGAGATTTTCCAGATAGTCAGAAAAATTGTTGATGAAGATTAGGACAAGGACTGGGCCCAAGACACTGCTTTGGGGAACTCCATCCTCAAGGTTTCTAAATCAACCTCTTATGGTTAAACTGCCAAAGTCTAGGCTCTCTGCTCACCTCCACTCTTTCATTCCCCTTTTCTCCCGCCTCTGGAACAAACTCCCCCACTCCCTTCAATCCCACTCCTCCCTCCAGGTCTTTAAAACAGCTGTTCACCACCATCTCTTATCTTCCCTCATCCAAAACCTTGATCTTTTCTACCCCCGCTAATTCACCCCAGATACACTTTTTCGAAATTCCAACTTCTTTCCTGGAAGTCCTTGCAGTGTTGATATGTTTTATACCTCTCCCACCTCCCCCCAAGCCCTCCCCCTCCCACAGTTCTCTCGATGTCCCTGTTCTCAAATGTTGTGTTTGTGTCCTTCCCCCTTTCTCCCATCTTGTCTACCACTCCCCTTATTTTGTGTTTTATGTGTCGGTTTGACTTTTTGTGTGATTAATGTTAGCTCTTTCACGAGCCTCGATCTTGAACACCAAAAAAAACAAAAACAAATGCTCGACAAAAAGAGACAATAACAGGATCCCGTTGAGAGCCACAGTTGGTGCCCACAGAAGTCAGTAACCATGTGTGGTGGTGTCCTTGAATGGCATCGTCAGAGAGTTTGGAGAGCAAGCTGCGTGCACTGTGGCACAATGCACGTGGTTTACTGACCCCTACCGGAGGGAAGGGGTATTACTAGGCACGTGCACGAAATACATTTCAGAGACGATCTGCAAATCATGAAGGCATATTGTAAGGAGAAGGTTGGAAGGATGTTGGGGTTTCCTTGCCTATATTTATAACTGATAGTAAAGTGGACCAAAGGCCCAAAGCACTTTTGCTTTTGCACGATCATCATGTCCACTGTCCACAAGTTACAATTCCATTGCATTTTGTTCCTGTGAGGGTTGATGATGCCCACGTTTAATTCGTGTGTTAAAGGAATTGGCAAAGGAAGGCTAAACGTTGGACATTGTTGGCATCCATAATATGTAGATGGCCGTTTATTGTACTGTGCAATCCTTTCAAACACAATCACATCCAGCAAAATCAACAACTTGAGCAATATAATAATTTGAACACAAATTTTAAAACTGCTTCCATCATGATTGTTTGACAAAATCAATGACATATTGAGATTTGTAATTCAAATTGGAACCATTGTCTTGTATAATAATGCACAAACACATTGATGGCCAGGATGTAAAGACATTTTGACCTTATACCCGTTTTCACCCTTTTTAGAAACCTTGATAAAGCAAAGAGAATTGTCATTATAAAACAATCATCTCATGAGACTGTTCAAATAATCACATTTCTGGTTGTTGCTGCTGTTGCACGATCTTCAGAGAGTTGTAAACTCGCTCGGCCCGCAGTTCTGCAATTACATCACAGCCATTTGTTAGTTGTTTACAATAAATAAACTTACGAAAGCATTAGCTCTTCAGTTGGCACAATTAAGAGCATCTTTTAATCAATCAATTCAGTGTCAAGTACCTATCCTTAAGATCTATAAAAACGAACGACTTATACACTCAATTATATGATGATGTTTTCTAAATGTTGAAATGCTAGCCATCTCCCTAATACATCGAAGAAGCACGATTATGATTGCTGGAGACACAGATTGGCGAAGAATGGACTTTCACGAGAGAGCATGTACAAGATCTGAGTCTCTGACGATTTATACTTGCGTGCCCTTCCTATATAAAGAAGGTAATACACATGAAGCAAGTGAACTACCTGGTCAATTTATTTATTCACTTGCATATAAGACCCATCGCTTCTCTGATGGGAATACCAGTCTTTGTGTAATTGCTAAAAAAACGTTTGTTGTTAAAAATTGGGAGGGGGGGGGGGGGGGAAGGGGTCGAAATAAAATAAATTAGGTGGTGTATCGATACCAGCCGAGCTATGCACTCGCTTTGCGGATGGGAATATTAAGAGAAGGGGGAGAGAGAAATAGGGGAGGAGGGTGGGAGATAGAGAAGGGGAGGAAAGGGGGAGAAAAAGGAGCGGGGAGGGGGGGGGGTGGTTGCGTGTCGCAAGCTGGCATTTGTAGTTTCGCCACATGTGCCAATACACAAACCTTCCTTCACTTTTTTGTTTTGAAATTTTTTGCATCACAAACAAATCCACCGTCAAATCCACAGGGAAATCCATGAATCCACTGTCATTGGTATCAGTGAAATCCATTGATCCATTAATTCTCAAGTTAAAACATGACAGACAGACACGGCATCATTTATAACATATATATACACAGTCATGGCCATTTCTTCCAGAAAATTGTTAAAATAAAAAATATATTTTAGTATTCACATATGTATTTCTTTGGTTTGCAGTGGAAAAAAAAAAAAGCTGAAAAACTACTAAATCTTAGCTTATTTCACACAGAAATCCTAAAAAGGCATGGACAATATTATTGGCACCTTTTAGAAGTTGTGAGAAATAATTAGATTTCAAGCAGGTGATTCTCCTTTACTTTGGAATTGAACTCACCTGTGGTGAGTTGCAGGTACCTGCAACATAAAAATCACTCATTCAACCAGTTTGAATAGAGAAAAGGAGTCATTCTGCTGTTTTGTGTCACTGTGTGTACCGCAATGAGCTTGGAGAAAGAAAGAAAAACAGAGAATTGTCTGAGGAGGTCAGACACAACACTGCAGCCAACCTCCCTGGGCATGGTTAATGTTATCAGAAAGTTTAAGGCCCATGGCACTGTAGCCAACCTCCCTGGACGTGGCCGCAAGAGAAAACTTGATCGAAGATTGCAGCAATGGATAGTTCGAACGATGGAGAAAGCACCACAATCAACTGCGAAACAGATTCAAGCTGATCTTCAGACACAAGGTACGACAGTTTCAACTTGCGCCATCCGTCACCAATTCAATGAAACGGGGTTCTATGGTAGGAGACCCAGGAGGACCCCACTGCTGAGAGAGAGACATAAGAAAGCCAAAATGGAGTTGGCAAAACACACCTGAACAAGCCAAAATCCTTCTCGGAGAATGTCCTGTGGACAGATGAGACAAATTAGAGCTTTTTGGTAATGCACATCATCTCTTGTTTATAGAAAACAAAATTAAGCCTTCAAAGAAAAGAACACCTTCTGCACATTCAAACATGGAGGAGGTTCAGTGTTGTTTTGGGGTTGCTGTGCTGCCTCAGGCACTGGGTGCCTTGAATGTGTGCATGGCATCATGAAATCAGGAGATTACCCAGGCATTTTGGAATGCAATGTTCAACCCAGTGTCAGAAAGCTGGGTCTCCATCGAAGGTCATGGGTCTTGCAACAGGACAATGACCCCAAACACACTTCAAAAAGCACCCAGGAATGGTTCAAGACAAAATGCTGGACTGTTCTGAAGAGGTCAGCAATGAGTCCAGATTTTAAAGACCTGGAGGGAGGAGTGGGATTGAAGAGAGTGAGGGAGTTTGTTCCAGAGGTGGGAGAAAAGAGAAATCAAAGAGTGTTTGGAATATTTGGGGGACAGAGCACAGACAGAGCTGGAGGAGCTAGGCCGGAGAGGAGTCGGTAGAAGACAGAAAGTCCACCAACCTGCCTGTGGTGATTGAGTAAAAGGCCCTCAGAGTTAGCTTCATCGCTAACCATCGTTAGTTGGAAAGGCATCGTTAGTTAGTTAATTCAGAGTTCTATGTTTTAAGACAAAGTATCCAATGCCATCATTATTACTTGCACCCGTGTCTGCAGTAAGCGGTGCAATTTCGCAGTATGTGTGCAATCCATGCAAGTTACAGGAATTCCAGATGCTGACAACTTTAGACCCGTTGGAATTACCCTTCCTTTGGAATTACCCTTTAGAACCCATTAAAATTACCCTTTAAAACTCTTCAGAATTACCCTTTTGGAATTGCCCTTTCGAACCCTTTGGAATTACCCTTTTGAACCCCTTAGAATTGCCCTTTAGAACCAATTAGAATTGCCGTTTATAACCCCCTGGAATGTCACGTCTGAACCCTTTAAAATTAAACATGGTGGGTTAGAAAGGTTCTTCTTCTTCATATTTTGACGGACGGATGGAAGGAAAGACATCGCCAAATATTGAACCGGCTTCACCGCTTTAAAATACCTGAGGGGAAGATTTTGTGCCTTGTCTAGTCTTTTATTGGTTTCCCTTTGTTTCAAAATTATATGTTTGTTTTTTACTTTTCTGCTTTTTCTAGTCTTGTGTTCGTATATATTTTTTCGAAATTATGTCTTTTTAAAAAACTTTTCAGATCAAAAAGCAGATGTAACCAGCATCATGTCAGCAAAGAAGAGATGTAACCTTGTTCACAGTGAGAGTCTGCAGTCATCTACATCAACACCTGATTCTATTGATAACAAAGTCGAGTCCTTACGCTATTATTATATAGATTGGACACTATGTGCTCTGTGCCAAGAACATTCTAACACGCCATGTCAGTGTCTGGCAAATTCTAAACAGACAGATGCTGGAGCTGGTTATGAGTCTGGGTGACAATTTGACAAATTTCCATGATCTTGGCGAGAAGCCAGTAGATTTATGCCGGCTTGATGAAGATGATGGGCTTGCAGCCACCCTGTCGAGAAATCGTGCTCGATGAAATGCATCATGTCGCTTGAAGTGTTCTACCAGTCGCCTGGCAATGTTACAAGGAACTTTTACATCGATAAGTGAGGTAGGAGGAGGTCCCCTGATGAAAGGTGACACATATGTCCAGACAGACCTCCCCATTGTCTCATATGTTTCTTTTGCGCCAAACCTGGAACAGTCCAACCCTCTCCATGAATCTATGACAAACAAGCATTCTGAGTATTGCGCTGCAATACATGTCCCCTACCGGCAGTCTGTCGTCCGGAAAACTGTTGGGGAAATTACCAAGGGTTATTTATCCACAGGTTCTGAATCGTTCCCAATTGCTAATTACCTCAGGACAGGCTCACCTGTGATTCGCACTCGGGACTTCGATTTATACACCTTGCAGACAGGTCAGCAGAAGCACGACAAAATAAGTTGTTGTTAAAGAACCTTTCAAGTCGCTAAATATCAGTAATTTATTATATTTTCCGGTTCACCATCAATGATCGATGTGTATATATATATGTTGCTCGGCTTGGCTCCACCCCTCCCAAAAGCGCGCGCTGTGTCACGCTTTTGACGTTCGCAGATAAGGCTGAGGGCACGTGGTGCGGCTTGAAGAGAACTCTAGAATAAACAAGAGATATCCTTTTCTTTTTTTCTTTTTTTCGTTTAACGATATCTGCCAAACCACGTGCCCGATCGCAAATTCCAAAAGGACATTTTAGTAGACTGACATGCTGAACAGATCTGTGAAGTTTCCCCTCGATTGGATCACAAATGACGGAGCTCAGTTTTAAAAGTTCATGCTTAAAAACGTCATAACTCTGAAACCATGTGATGCATGACGTCATGCTCGCTGACTTTTTTGTTCGACATGGGTATGCGATTCCGCCTGCAAAGTTTGGCCTCGATCTGTTCAGCCGTTGCAGAGAAAAAGGGGTTTTTGTGTTTTCACGAAAAACAATATGGCGGCCGAACCACGTGACCTGTGACGTCATAATTACCATTAAAATATTCTGCAGACCGAGTCCCTCCTATGGTGAAAATTTTATCTCAATCGGTCCTATTATTGCAGAGAAATTGTTTTTTAAAGGAAATTAAAACTTAAAATGGCACTGAGTTAAGGATCATCAGAATTATCAGAATTCCCAAAGTTCAAAGTGCCATAACTTTGTCAAAAATGATCGAAACGTCGTGAAGTTCGAACTTGATCTGTAACTTATCATGAGGAAACCATGTACCAAATTTGAAATCATTAGCTTTAAGCGTCTAGAAAAAAAGTCCAGAAAACTGTTCTTTGCGTGACGGACTGACGGACGGAGTGCAAACCTATAGTCCCCTCCGGTGTACACCGGTAGGGGACTAACAAGCATTCTGAGTAATGCGCTGCAATACATGTCCCCTACCGGCAGTCTGTCGTCCGGAAAACTGTTGGGGAAATTACCAAGGGTTATTTACCCACAGGTTCTGAATCGTTCCCAATCGCTAATTACCTCAGGACGGGCTCACCTGTGATTCGCACTCGGGACTTCGATTTATACACCTTGCAGACAGGTCAGCAGAAGCACGAGAAAATAAGTTGTTGATAAAGAACCTTTTGAGTCGCTAAATATCAGTAATTTATTATATTTTCCGGTTCACGATCAATGATCGATGTGTATATATATGTTGCTCTGCTTGGCTCTGCCCCTCCTGAAAGCGCGCGCTGTGTCACGCTTTTGACGTCCGCGAGACGAGGCTGAGGGCGCGCGGTGCGGCTTGAGGAGAACTCCAGAATAAACAAGAGATATCCTTTTTTTTTTTTCCCCGTTTAATTAACGATATCTGCCAAACCACGTGCCCTATCGCAAATTCCAAAAGGACATTTTAGTAGATTGACATGCTGAACAGATCTGTGAAGTTTCCCCTCGATTGGATCACAAATGAGGGAGGAGCTCGGTTTTAAAGGTTCATGCTTAAAAACGTCATAACTCTGAAATCATGTGACGCATGACGTCATGCTCGCTGACTTTTTTGTTCATCATGGGTATGCGATTCTGGCTGCAAAGTTTGGCCTCGATCTGTTCAGCCGTTGCAGAGAAAAAGGGGTTTTTGTGTTTTCACAAAAAAACAATATGGCGGCCGAACCACGTGACCTGTGACGTCATAATTACCATTGAAATATTCTACAGACCGAGTCCCTCCTCTGGTGAAATTTTTTTTATATCTCAATCGGTCCTATTATTGCAGAGAAATTGTTTTTTAAAGGAAATTAAAACTTAAAATGGCACTGAGTTAAGGATCATCAGAGTTATCCTAATTCCCAAAGTTCAAAGTGCCATAACTTTGTTACAAATGATCGAAACGTCGTGAAGTTCGAACTTGACCTGTAGCTTATCATGAGGAAACCATGTGCCAAGTTTGAAATCATTAGCATTAGCTTTAAGATTCCTCATGTATAACAACATAGAAAAGGATAATTTATTCATTTTTATATATGACATTATGCCGAAGATATTAGATTTATTCGATTTTTCAGTTTTGGTGGTGACCATATTTGATTTTAGCCCTTTATGGGCATCAGTGGAAAACTTCAGCTTGGCACTATATCTGAAATAGTTTAGTACATATCATATATGATCTATGACAAGTTTGGTGCTTTTTAGTGCAACACCAACAATTCATGTAAATTTTGTCACATACCTGCCCGAATAAGAGGCGAATGGGGCATACCTCTAAGCTATCCTACCAGTCAATATGCTTTGACAAATACAACTTGAACTTAAGTACTTACCCAGGTGGTAGTATTCATAAACGATTACGAAGGCACTCTTTATCTGCAAAATAGGAACCACACGTGTGGCTGAAATGGTGACACAGATTTCTTCTTGGATCTGAAAAAGGAAGGATGTGAACCATGATAAGGAGTGAATATGAAATAACCCCATTTACATGCCCCCCACTCTCCCACCAAAAAAAAATCTGCTCACCTTTTCTCCTTTGTCCCTAAACCCACTCGTCTGTGGAACTATCTTCCTCTATCTGCCCTCTCATGCTCACTCCTCTAGTCTTTCAACGCAGCTGCTCTGCCTCAAGATGTCTCCCATTCCTGTTTTATCTCTATTTTCCCTTGTCCCCATATCCTCTCCTGCCCACCTCTACCCTTCCCCCTGCTGTTGGTTTTAACCTCTGCCATCCATCTTTCCCCAAGTCTTTACCTCCAACATACAAATGGATTCAAGGAAGCGTTTTCATGGTGCTGAAACGTTATCATGACGACATGGTTACCTCGTCAAAATAAAGGATGACTTTTCCATTTTCTACTTCCATAAGTCTTGCAATCCTCGGTTTCTCAAAGTTATCTTCCAGCGAGAAGCCACTCAGCAGGTTTACCTCCATGACAACCATCCCACCTTGCGCCTCGTCCTTTCGACTGCAAACAAAAAGACTGCCTTAGTTTTCTAACTGAAGCATGATCCATTTTCAAAGTGCCTCTGGCATGCCATGTCGAGGCGGAAATGCTGCTTTGTTAGTTGGCGGAAGTAACAGGACATTTGTGAGAAAAGTGGCTGCAAACGTTTTCATGTGGAACAAAACCAGCCCCATATGCAAGAGAATTATCAGCATAATTTAATCAGAAAAAGTTTTTCAATTGCAGATTCTAACCCCAGCTTCTCTTGCTGGCATATTTGTGTCACCGTTGATGTGATGCAGTATTCATTTAGAAATTGTCAAAACAGGAAGTTGAAGATGTTTGTTGAAATACCTTGTGCAAATGGTGATGGAGTAATGATCTGAAACTTCCACGTTGTCTTTCATTATCACATTCATTTCATAAGCCTCCTCCTGGACCTCTTTAATTGGTATGGGTATTATATTGTACATGACGTTCAACTGAAGATAGAATAGGAACATGGGGTAGAACATAATTTGTAAACACGTAAACGAAAAAACATGTTTTAGGGCTACACACTTTTTTTTTTTTAAGTGTTAAACTTTTTTTTTAAATTATTTTTTTAAATTACATTTTGATAGATGAAATGTACCAGAAAAGAGGACCGTGGGCCAAATTTCAGCTTTCTAGGAGGTATGGAACCTAGAAAACGAACGGCTCAAAGATTTGAAACGCGACAAACAAACAAAGTTCAGATGAAGTTAAATAAAAGTGTGTAAAAGAGAGGGTTAAGCTGGAGATGTTGTCAATTGTGCTTGTAATAATAAAGATATCAATAACAGTTACAACAGCGGAGTGTCAATCATTATAGTATACATAAATCAAAAAAGAGTTACAGCTATATTCCTGGAAATTAAATCATTTTACCACAACTACTTCTTTATTGGCCCCAATTAATCCCACCTTTGTGAGGGAGGTTTGACCCAAGTCTTTCACGGGCCGGCTGGGCAGGCCTGACGTTCGACTAGGGTTGATTTGGGCAGGAATTTATAATTCGAGTAGGGTGTTGAGCGATAACTCGCCGACTCTTCGCCAAAGACCGTGGGAGCTTTAACATCGACCAGCAACTAATGTTGGCATGCGGACACCTGGCTAGAATGTTCAGTCCAAAGGGCGATGCACTGTGATGGCTTATAGTCGGGTCAGGAACCAAACCCAGATGAGACAGTGGGTTCACCACCTCTGCCCCATTCTGTTAGACCAAATTAAAATGTTATTAAAAGCATTAAGTTTAATAGATGCCAGAGCAATTCAAGCCAACCATCTTGATGATTTTTTATCATGTATCATGACAGGAGGCTTTGATAACAATGATCCACTTGTGTTATTTCACACATGAATATGTCACACTAGATTTTATAAAATAAAATACAGAAAAAGAAACAAGCACCCATCATATTTGTCATAATACTCCAGGCAGTGCAGATTATATTGCTAATTACACGCAGATAATTTAACCAGGAGACCAGCATACAATGGCCTACTCTTTTTGAATGATATTGTGAGATCGCTCGTAGCCACAACCTAAATACAAATTGGATAGCCGGCTTTACGTCCTCCTCGAGAGGTGCCCACTGGGATCAAATCACAATCTTAAAAACAGATGGGACAGCCGGCTTTACGTCTTCCTCCAGAGGTTCATACTGGGATAAAATCTCAACCTAAATATAGATGGGACAGCCAGCTTTACGTTCTCTTCCACAGGTCTCCACTGGCATCAAATCTCAACCTAAATACAGATGGGACAGCCGGCTAAATGTCCTCCTCCAGAGGTCCCCATTGGGATCAAATCTCGATGATGCGAATGAATGGCAGTCATGTTACCAAATGAGATTCTTCGACTAATGAGTTCTAAAAGTTACTATAAAGTTAAACTTCTCTTCTTTAGAAAAAGAAAACATTATTTCGGTGCTAAATAAACGAGACTACTCAGTTTATGAATACGAGGTAGACGGAGCGGAGACACACTCACTTGAACAAATGCTACTCCAGTTCCACTGGTTTGGATGTTCACCACAAGGGTCTTGTGTTGTTGGGACACCGGAACCTGACAAATAATCACAGTCGTATAACTCTGACTGGTGGATTGAGTTCATAAATAATTTCAAAACATGATCGAAATATCCTTTTCATGTGCGATCAACTAAAAAGTCTACAGTTAGGGTTAAAATATTACTTAATTGCATACCTCAGTCTTATGCAATACCAGAAGGTTATTTTCATTGATGTTGAACTTCGAAGGTGAGCTCATGTCTGATGTGCTGATGGACATGAGGAGATTTGGTTTCCCTCCCGATACTTGTGCTGCAAAGAATGACATGGCTTCCAAAGCAACCACTGTATCCTGTAACGAGGAACACACACATAAGGTATCATCATTGGTGTTTGAAAAGCCATTTTATCATACTGATGATGTGCCGTCAAACCAATTTACTTTGATTACCAAAGTTTCCATGTCAACTTGGACATCCAATAAACCAATAAAAGGTGTGACACCTTCAAAATAAGCTGGTGTACCAATACACCACTGTCAGGTGTGTGATAAGTACACATTTTTGAGTCTGTGTCCATGCAGGGCAGAGATATTATACCTGTGTGGAGGTAAAGCCACCAAAGCTGTTTCGCTGCTGCCCAAGCCATCGAATGATTGGTAGTCCTTTCTCCATACGACCAAGCTTGAGGTGTGCCAGTAAAGCGTAGGCCGCTGTTTCGATGCTGGATGAAGACTTTTGCTGTTGTCTTATCAGTGGTCGACCCGTTTTTGGCCAGTACATAACGCCATCTGTCACACATTGTGAGATACAAAGTCAAGTGCATTTTCCTTTTAAAAGACCAATCACAACCTGGTGAAAACTTTTTGCATTACCCAAACCACACAACTCAGAAAAACAAACAGCGCTGTTGAGTTTTAGTGATCCGCATGATATTGCAGAGGCAGCGCACTCTGAACTGTCTCCCCTGGGTTTGAATCCAAACCCGACTGTATACTGCCGGATTGGTACTTCACAAACAGGGTGTTGCATAATAAAGTCTGCCGTCCCACTGGTAGACGTCAAGTTGATTGTCCCCTCTGCTGTTAGTTGGTGGATGTTAAATGTCCCACAAAGTTTTTCATGAAAAGCAGGGTAGTTATCGTCGGCACCATGAACAAATGAGAAATTAATTCCCAAACCACCTTCAGTCGAACGACAGGCATAGCCAGCCGGATCGTGAAAGACTTGGGCCAAAAACTTTCACCAGCCAGCCCAACGAGAATGTAGGAATAACGGGATGTTAATTAAGTAGAGGTGGTTTGTTGAGATTTAGCTGAACACCACGTAATATGTTTTACAAGAAACGACACATTTGTGAAGTCTTATCAACACACAACTGTGAGACATCCAATCAAAGACTTTGGTGTATTACCATTAACTGGTGAGGTACCCGTGCTACGCACAGGAGGGAAGCCAGAAGCAAACAGACAATGCAAAAACGGCGAATGCTAAAGCATGAAACCAATAAATTACACATTCCTGTAGCACCTTCAGTCGCACGTCAGACATGGACAGCAAGATCGTGAAGGACTTCCATGAAAAACGTACCCGTTCGCAAACAAACAGGTACGTATGTTCCATTCTCAGTCAATGGCGAATCTGCATATGGCGATCCGCGAATTTCACGTTTAGAAAGTAGAAACCGCCACGGCATTTCGTCATTCACTTGAACTCGATATCTCTTTTTTTCATTCCAAACAGCAAAACTCCAATCACAAATATATATTAATATAATAAACTTTTAACAACATTCGTGACATAAACAAATATTAAAATCCTGATGTGAAGTTCCGTACGGTTGGGTGAATACAATTACGAATTCAAACTCGTACTTGTATTCACTCAATTCCAATCATCCATTGATACTTTAACAAAACAATTAACACGATTAACATTTAACGATTAAACATTACGATTGAATGACGGTTGTATTGGGATATTATCAAACCCGCGCATTGCCGTAATCTGTCCAGTTCCGCATTCACGGCAGGTTCATAATTCTCATCAAAATCTAAACAGTAATTGTAGAATTTCAATAAAAGCCACATCACTGTTCATATCGGTAAATATTATTCCATCGTGTTTGGAAAAACTGGAAAATTGGGGAAAAAAATTGGAAAAACAATATAGCCTATTTTACTTCAAGGGGTCCCAGGAATACCCACCCAAAATATCGTTGTGATCGGTTCAGCCGTTTTTGCGGTACCTGCGAACGGACAGACGGATGGACATTTGGTGAATTATAGCAAGATGCTGCCATCCTAAAGTTTTGAGAACAAGCTGTGCAATAGGTATAGTGGCCTCCTCTATTGATATCATCATGTAAATGAAATAACTACTCCATTGGTGATGAAATTTTGCAGCTTGTATTTTGCCAGTTACTCCATATCCATCATTTTGCTCTCTCTCCTTCGTTGCTTCTCCTGCGTTTACCTCTCTATCATTGCCCTAGTAACGTTCACCTTCCCATTTGAATTAATGTCCGGTGAGCACATGCATCAAATAAAATCTTGTCTCTCAAATGTCATTACCACGTGATGCGATGGCCGTTACTTAGAAAATTGTCACCGGTTCACTTCCTATGAAGAGTGGTTGATTAAGCTTGTAAATAACACTGGACAACAAAGATTTTGCTACTGGGGTAAAACATATTGTTATGAATTTTGGGGGTAGAGTGATATATAGATCAGGTAGATCTGTGTAGGTATCATGCTCCGACTGTCATGAAGAAGAAGAACCATCTCGATTAACATAAGCAGGGACCTGTCTAGCCCGGATGTCGGATTAAGTGTACCTTTGTGATCATACAAGGATGATCCTTGTGCTAACTAGAGTAGGGATTATGCTAATTCCCCTGTTCGTGAGACCTGTGATCTATCCATTGTCCCGTATGGCAACGCACATAGACACTAGGCAGGCCCATTAGTTACACCACACATACTAATTAATTCCCCCCACAATAAAACTCACCGGAAGCCAGTTCTGAGCACTGCTGATAGAACCGCAGCCAGCGACATCACCAACTTGCATAGCAACATTCATTGTTCAGGCCGGCTGAGGCCATGCCACCTTGCAATGGATTGGTCGAGGGGTTTGATGGGAAGATCACACCATTGGGCCAGGTGGCGACCAACGAGAAGGCAGAGTAAGGAGGGACTCGTGATTGGTCAAGGCAGGGGCAAGAAGCGGGCCACTGATTGGTGGAAGGAAGGCCGAGGGGGAAGCAGAGCGCCGGTTGGCCAGGTACCACCGATGACGTCAGGGGCAAGTAAGAAGCGGCACGCTGATTGGTAAAGAGAGAGAGCTGACGTCACAAGATGGCCGATAAAACATCTCGCTGGCCGGCATTTTGCCCTTCTCGTTTTTGCATCGCTTCTCATTTGGACCTCCCTCTCGTTTTGGATCCCTTCTTGCGTTGGACCCCCCTCTCGTTTGGACTGTCTTCTCGTGTTGGATTTCCCTTGCGTTCTTGACCCCGGAGAGAGGGTGGAGTGCTGACGATTCTCCTCCCCTGTGTTCACGCACAAGCGTCGAGCGTACAAGCGAGGCTGGCCTAGCAGCGCGCGAGCAAGGGCACGTCAAGGCCTGGTTCACACCAACGACTAGGCAGCCTTCTTCCAGCCAACGTCTGGACTGCGCCTGGGGCCTGACGATCCCTGACACACCTCAGCGGAGTTGAGATAAGCCCACACACACATGCATGACCCCTTTATTTTCAGTTAAAATCTCCCTTGTGTGATTTAGACGTCTGGTGTGGGAGCGCTCCATTTTAGAACATTTATTTACCGTAGCGTTCTTGTTCTCGGGTTCCGCTAAATAAACCTATTATTTTTGTACATTTTAAATTTGCCTCGGTTTCAGTAAATTTGCAGGGTGAAGATGCCTGCGCAGTGCCCGTACAGGTGAGTCGGTATTTTTCTTCCTCCTCGCATATCATCCGCCATCAATTTGAGTTGAACGCCTCCATAACGCTCGTTTCCATCCGTGGCTCACTCTCGGTCTTAACTGAGAGCAGTCACACGACAATATGTTCTAGACTAAATCGAGTATGCTGATTCTAAATCTGACGTAAGAATTTTCTCAGCACGTCAGGATTTTGAGTTATACATATCGTCCAATTACAGTAGCTTGCCCTGGTGGGTGATTTTGAGTGATAATAAATTATTATTTTTTGTTTCAGTTATAGCAATATAACTGTTGTAGAATATTATTTGTCATATAAAGAGCTTTAGAATACACTTTAAATTATTTAAAATGGATGAAAACTGACCAAGCTATGAATTTTAAAGTAAAACTTTCCACGCAGCATTACAATTTTTCGTGCCGCTTCCGTTCTGAGAGGAGTTAATAACTTGATGCTAAAATGTATAAATGCAATCAATGTATATATTTTAAGAATGTATCAAGTTTGGAATTCATATCATGCTCATAGTATCTATATATTTTCAGGTTATAACCTAATATATTTTTCTGTATATTTTGAGGTTAGGCAAATGTTGCTACAGGTATCATGAATAGGCGAGGCTGTGTGAATCACCCTGATACCTTTTGTTATATCTGCGGGAAATACACTCCACGTAGCCAGCGCAAGAACCTTACCAAGAGAGTGTAAGCTGCTTCCAAGTATTATTTTGAATGTAAAGTTGGAGACCAAGACCAGAGCTGGGCACCTCATGCTTGCTGCACCGTGTGTGCAACTCGGGGCTTACACAGTGGTTGAGTGGAAAAAGGAAGGGAATGCCTTTTGCTGTGCCACTGATATGGCGTGAGCCAAGGAATCATCACTCTTACTGCTACTTTTGTAGGACAAATATTGCTGTTTATCAACGAAAAACAAGTCAAAATTTGCATATCCAGAATGTAAGTCTGCTCTGAAGCCGGTCGGTCCCCATGACCTGGATTCTCCTGTGCCAGTTCCACCAGAAGCTGCTGCAGATGAAAGCGTTGACAACTCTGACGATGCTATGGGTGATATGGATGAACTGTAGAACCTGAGTCTGAAGAAAAGAATCCACACTTGCTAAATCAAGAAGAGTTAAACGATCTGGTGAGAGATCTGTCATTGTCAAAGGAGAAGGCTGAAGTGTTCGGCTTCAGACTACAGCAATGTTGTAGCTTCAGACTACAGCAATGTTGTAGCTTCAGACTACGGCAATGTTGTAGCTTCAGACTGCGGCAATGTTGTAGCTTCAGACTACGGCAATGTTGTAGCTCCAGACTACGGCAATGTTGTAGCTCCAGACTACGGCAATGTTGTAGCTTCAGACTACGGCAATGTTGTAGCTTCAGACTACGGCAATGTTGTAGCTCCAGACTACGGCAATGTTGTAGCTCCAGACTACGGCGATGTTGTAGCTCCAGACTACGGCGATGTTGTAGCTCCAGACTACGGCGATGTTGTAGCTCCAGACTACGGCGATGTTGTAGCTTCAGACTACGGCGATGTTGTAGCTTCAGACTACGGCAATGTTGTAACTCCAGACTACGGCAATGTTGTAGCTCCAGACTACGGCGATGTTGTAGCTCCAGACTACGGCAATGTTGTAGCTTCAGACTACGGCAATGTTGTAGCTCGAGACTACAGCAATGTTGTAGCTCCAAACTACAGCAATGTTGTAGCTCCAAACTACAGCAATGTTGTAGCTCCAAACTACGGCAATGTTGTAGCTCCAGACTACAGCTACTTCTAGAGGAAGGAACCACAATTTCCCTTCTGAACACGTCTGAACAGTGGGGCCTACACTGACGATATTGCAATGAAGAGTGTACACCTGAACTGTTGGAGCCTACACTGACTATATTGCAAGGAAGAGTGTAAACTTGAAGTGTCGTTTCTGAATCACTCACAATGGGGCAGATTTCCCCATCAAGTTTACACCCTTCTTAAGATTACCATGTTCTCATGTTTTATTAACTTATTTTTCTGCAACTTGTTTATGTCCTTGGTTTGTATACAACACATTATACGTGGAGATCAATCATTGTTATCTAAATATGACGTGAAAGTATTCACTAAGCAGTGATATTAGATGTACAATGTGGCGATCTGCAATAGTAAAGTATCTCATATCGCATGCCGGGTATCATTAATACATATACATATTTTGAAAACCTGACGTGCTGGCTAAATTCTGATTACAGATTTGAAATCAGCAGCCCAGATTTAGCTAAGAACACCTGCATTTCCCTTAGTAGGAGATGAAAAGTTTTTTGTTGTTGTTGCCCAGCGTAATCTGTGAGAATCCATGACACACAAATGGGACCTCGATCTAAAAAACATCCTGAGTTTCACAAGTATAATCCATGGGACTTGACATGTATGATTATGTCCTCCCCAGCAGTGAATGACTGCCACTCGGCCTATATGTCTGTGACTTTGTGTCGGCTTGAAAAGGCATTTTTCGAACCAGTAATTTGATTTTTTTTTTTTTTAGAACAAGTAATACAAGTAATATTCTCCAGGTTCACCTGCTGGCAATGGCTGGCAAGAGTACTTGGTGTCAGAAACAACTATAGTCAGAAAGAGTTTGGTAATGTATAATTAGGGTGAAAGGTCAATACGTATACTACGCTCGAGCTTCACTCAAGGTCTGCATAAGCTGCAGTGGGTCAGAGTGAGAGGGCAAGTTGGAAATAACAAAACTCTTTCACAAAAAACCTAGCCTGTCTCCCATCCCCCATTTATTATATTTAAAGGTACACTTCCTCAGCACCATCACGAGATTGGCAACTCTGTTCCTATGACAAGATAGAGCAGGAATGAACGACTGCACTCATTTTATGACACTCTCACACGATAGATGGTTCAAACAAGATAGCGAGACAACTTGTCTACCTTTCTGGATAGCGTGGGTGTTCAGTTTATCCAAGGCGGTTGCAGCACTCGTGCTTCCACTTAGCGTCAACGCATATGTCACAATGGCTAAGGCTTGTACGTCCTCAATACCATTTGTCAACATACGTTCGAGATATTTCATTGACGTATCAACACTGCAGGCGACCTGCAAACAATAAAAGCAAATTACCATTATTGTGACAATTACTCTTTCTCTTTCTTTCTTTCTTTCTTTCTCTCTCTCTCTCTCTCTCTCTCTCTCCCACCCCTCTCTCTCTCTCTCTCACATCCCTCTCTCTCTCTCTCCCATCCCTCTCTCTCTCTCTCCCATCCCTCTCTCTCTCTCTCCCATCCCTCTCTCTCTCTCCCATCCCTCTCTCTCTCTCCCATCCCTCTCTCTCTCTCTCCCATCCCTCTCTCTCTCTCCCATCCCTCTCTCTCTCTCCCATCCCTCTCTCTCTCTCTCTCCCATCCCTTCTCTCTCTCCCATCCCTCTCTCTCTCTCCCCCATCCCTCTCTCTCTCTCTCTCTCCCATCCCTCTCTCTCTCTCTCCCATCCCTCTCTCTCTCTCTCCCATCCCTCTCTCTCTCTCTCCCATCCCTCTCTCTCTCTCTCCCATCCCTCTCTCTCTCTCTCCCATCCCTCTCTCTCTCTCTCCCATCCCTCTCTCTCTCTCTCCGATCCCTCTCTCTCTCCCATCCCTCTCTCTCTCTCCCATCCCTCTCTCTCTCTCTCTCTCCCATCCCTCTCTCTCTCTCTCCCATCCCTCTCTCTCTCCCATCCCTCTCTCTCTCTCCCATCCCTCTCTCTCTCTCTCCCATCCCTCTCTCTCTCTCTCCCATCCCTCTCTCTCTCTCCCATCCCTCTCTCTCTCTCCCATCCCTCTCTCTCTCTCTCCCATCCCTCTCTCTCTCTCTCCCATCCCTCTCTCTCTCTCTCCCATCCCTCTCTCTCTCTCTCCCATCCCTCTCTCTCTCTCTCTCTCCCATCCCTCTCTCTCTCTCTCCCATCCCTCTCTCTCTCTCTCTCCCATCCCTCTCTCTCTCTCTCTCCCATCCCTCTCTCTCTCTCTCTCCCATCCCTCTCTCTCTCTCTCTCTCTCTCCCATCCCTCTCTCTCTCCCATCCCTCTCTCTCTCTATTACACCCTATTTCACCCTTTGCAAACAATGGAGAGATGACTCGAACCCAAGACAAACCAAATGCAAAAGTCCTAAGTTAAGTGAGAAATCCCAATTGTACAAGCCTAGACAAGACAGACTTTTCACAAAATAATTTATATTGCAGCAGTTTTAAAGTCGAATTACATATCTACAGTTTATACGACGATTTTATGACATCGTGAGGCTCATTAAAACGTGAAATTACACCCACTGACAGTACGAGAGAGATAACGTGCCGACATAGGGTGTTTGAAGGTTAGGTAGGTAAGGGAAGAAACACTCAAAAATAAGATGTGCCAATATCATAAAAACAGATGCCATAATTACTGTGGTATAGCACATACAGTGCCTTCAGAAAGTATTCACACCCCTTGACTTTTTTCACATTTTGTTGTGTTATAGCCTGAATTAAAAATGGATAAAATTGATATTTTTTTGGTCACTGATCTCCTAGTCCGGCAGCTAAGCTAAATATAGCATAACGATTGTGCATTTTGTGAGGAAAGCACCAAATGTGGCACACTAGTAGACTATCATATTATGAAAAGATCTGGCTATTGGGCCATCTCAGATTCAGAGATTAGATTTTTTCAAGATTTGCAGATTTTGCAGATTTGCAACCTGAGATTGCAACGCCAGGGACGGCCGACTCCTTCCTGCCCACGTCACCCGCACAAGAAGAGCTCATCAAATCACTGCAGCGGCACTGCACATGCTGCAACACCGTGCGTATGAACGCCACTGTATGACATATGCTGATGATGCAGAAGACCTGCCTGAGTTCGAAGACTGGCGTCACCAGAGAGGAGAAGACATTCCCAACTTTCAGTACTGGGCAACTGTGCTGGAACTAGAGATGTTGGTACTGGTCTACGTGCGTTCTCTGCGGCAGGCTTCATTCACGATGTACCTTGATGCCCTGACGGAACTGGTCCCATTGTTCCATGCCTTAGACCACACACACTATGCCAGGTGGGTCCCTGTTCACCTGAGGGACATGGTTGCACTCCCAATGAAGCACCCAGATGTAGCCAGAGAATTCAGGGCTGGCAACTTCACTGTACAGAAGATGAAGAAGGTGTTCTCTTCGATCCCAATCGAATCGAAATCTTGCAAAAATCAAATCTCTGAATCTGAGATGGCCCAATATCCAGATCTTTTCATGATATGATAGTCTACTAGTGTGCCAAATTTGGTGCTTTCCTCACAAAATGCACAATTGTTATGCTAAGTTGCCCCACTATCCACAAAATGTCAAAGTGTAATTTTTTTTTTTAAAGAAATTTTTACAAAATAATTAAAAATGAAAAGCTGAAATGTCTCGAGTCAATAAGTATTCAATACCTTTGCTATGACACTCCAAATTGAGCTCAGGTGCATCCAATTTCCTTTGATCATCCTTGAGATGTCTACACAACTTTATTGGAGTCCAAATGTGGCCAATTCAATTGAATGGACATGATTTAGAAAGAAACACACCTTAGTATATGAGGTCCCACAGTTGACAGTGCATGTCAGAGCAGAAACTCCACCATGAAGTCCAAGGAACAGTCCGCAGAACTCCGAGATAGAATTGTGAGGAGGGATAGATCTGGGTAAGTGTATAAAACTATTTCTAAGAGTGTTGAAAGTTCCCAAGAGCATAGTGAGCTCCATCATTTGTAAATGGAAAGTATATGTAACTACCCAGACTCTTCATAGAGCTGGCCGTCCGGCCAAACTGAGCAACCGGGCAAGAAGGACCTTAGACTGCAGGGAGGTGAACAACAACCCAATGACCACTGACAGAACTATAGAGCTGAGATGGGAGAACCTACCGGACAGACAACAGTCTGCAGCACTTCACAAATGTTGGCTTTATGGGAGAGTGGCCATATAGAAGCCACTCCTGAGAAATGACAGAACAATGAATGGTGCCAAATACAGGCAAATCCTTGAGGAGAACCTGCTTCAGAGTCCAAAAGATCTTAGACTACAGCAAAGATTTACATTCCAAGAGGACAATGATCCCAAGCATACAGCCAAAGCAACACTGGAATGGCTTCAGAACAAGAAAGTGAAAGTCCGTGAGTGGCCCAGCCAAAGCCTCGTCTTGAATCCCAATGAGAATCTGTGGAAACACTTTCTTTTTCTTTTTTTTCTTTTTCTTTTTAATACAGAATGGAGGCTCGTGTAAGAGCTAACACATTGAACAAGAAAACATGCACAGACACATAAAACATGCAATGAAGGGAGCGGGACACAAGAGGGGGTGAGAAAGGGAAGCATACAAGCACAACAACAGAAGAGAACAGGGACGTCGGTAGATCTGAAGAAAAAGGAGGGCTGGTGGAGGAGGGAGGGGTACACGGTATAAAGCAAATGAACACTTCTAGGAATTTCAGGAAAGAAGTTGGGGATTGAAAAAGGAGGATTTGGGGTGTTTTAAAGGGGGTAGAAAAGATCAAGGTTTTGGATGAGATTCAACCATGAGAGATGGTGTTGAACAGCTGTTTTAAAGACCTGGGCGGTTGATAGGGTTAGGTTATTAGGGAGGGAGGAGAGGGATTGAAGAGAGTGTGGGAGTTTGTTCCAGAGGCAGGAGGAAAGAGGAATGAAGGAGTGAAGGTGAGCAGAGAGTCTTGATTTTGGCAGTTTCACGAGAAGAGGGTTGCTGGCAGATCTCGTGTGTCCTGTAGGAATATTTGGCGGACAGAGCACAGACAGAGCAGGGGAACAAGGCCGGAGAGGAGTCGGTAGAAGACAGAAAGACCACCTACCTGCCTGCGGTGAGAGAGAGAAAGGCCCTCAGAATCAACTTCATCGCGGGAGATTCCAATGATTCTGAATGCTTTGGTTTCAACCATGTGAAGCCGAGCTAGGTGTGAGGCAGGACCACCAGCCCAGAGGGGAGAGCAGTGTTCCATTGAGCTGCGGATGAAAGCTTTGTGTGTGGAGAGGAGCTCAGAAGTGACCAGAAAGGACTTCACACGACGGAGGATGCCCAGTCAGCGACTGGCTTTGGAGGCCAGCTTGGAAATATGGTTTTCCCAGGAAAGATCATGGCAGATAGTGACACCCAAAAGCTTGAGTGACAGAACTTCTTCAAGAGGATTGTTCAGAAAGTAGATGGGAGGGTTGTCCAGACGGTCATTTCGGAGAGACAAAGTGAGAGTGTGAGATTTGTCAGGATTGAAAGACATGTTCCACTTGTTTGACCAGTTTGTGATATTGTCCAGGTCTGCAGAGAGAGAAGAGGCTGCAGAATGCTGATCTGAGGGATGAGGCATGGAGTGGCAGAGAGTGGAGTCATCAGCAAAGAGATAGAGAAGATTTTCCAGAGAGTCGGAGAGATCATTAATGAAGACCAGAAAAAGCACAGGGCCAGAACACTGCCTTGGGGAACTCCAGCCTGAACAGGAAGGGGAGATGAGAGAAACACATTCAGGGCCACACATTGACTGCGACCAGAAAGGAAGTCTGCAAGCCATGCGTGGAGGTTTCCATGGATACCATACGAGGAGAGTTTGGTGAGCGGGGCAGGGTGCCAGACCGTATCGAAGGCACGACATATATGTCAAGTGCACGTGCATGACATATGTCAAGGGAGACAGCTCTGATTTCCTGTTTGGCATTGAAGATTGCTGTTCACCATCCTCCCCATTCAACAAGACAGAGCTTGAGCAAATCTACAAGGAAGAATGAGAGAAACTCCCCAAATCCAGATGTGCAAACACAATACAGACATACCCAAGAAGACTCAAAGCTACAATCACTGTCAAAGGCTCGTATATTGACTGAGGAGGTTGAATACTTTTGTAAATTTAATATTTATGTGTTCAATATCTAATAATTTTGTAAGGATTTCTAAAAAAAACTTCCCCTTTGATATTATGAGATATTATGTGTAGATCAGTGACAATAAAAATCTCAATTCAATCCATTTTTAATTCAGACTGTGGCACAACAAAATGTAAAAAAACTCAAGGGGTGTGAATACTTTCTGTAGGTGCTGTATGGTGGTGGCCTAGTCGTGTAGAGATTAGACTGGCATATTGATGGTTGTGGATACAAATCCAACAAAATTATTACGGATTTTGATTCTAAACTTTGAGAATCTCAGCTTAGTGTAAGGAGAGTTTACCATGTCTGTTGTTGGACTGTCAATAAAAACTCCACAAGCTCATGAATGACCTTGAGGGAGGGTTTAATATGCCTCTCCTTTCTGATTTGATTGATGCCACTATGGCATCTTAGAATGGGAGATACAATACTACCTATGAAAAGGCAGTCCCACCAAAAATCCTTTAAACTGAATACAAAATAATACACAGTACAGAAAAAAGCAAAACCCAAAACATTATAGGGTTTGCCTTCTTGGGGTATGTAACGGGCTTAAAATCATACCCGATCGATATGAGGGTCGGACAGCAAACCAATAAGGACGAATCCAGTGAGAGCGGCCGGGCCTGACGACGATCCCAGCAAGTGGCTATCCAGCAGGCGACCAGGTTCTCTGTACTCTCCGCTTGAGGTTCTCTGTCGCTTCAACCACATCAATGTTTTATTCACAATGTGTGGATCAATGTACATGTGTGTGCGTGCCTGCGTATAACACTTGAGCACAAATGCTGAAAGCCTGGTGGAAGGGATGGTAAATGAAATGGACAAAAAGATGGAAGGAAATAAAAAAAATCCACTAAGGTAAACGTTCAAGGGTATGGTCTGCATTTTTGTAAGCATCATCAATCTCAGCCCCAGAAAGAATGTATTATTTAATGTGAGTGTCACAAAAGCTGCAGTTGGAAAAGCATTATCATCTAGTCACTTACTCTCATGGGAAAACGATACGATATTACATTGATTGGTGTTTCCCAATTAACCAACAGAGTAAATTTTAATCGTTTCACAAGTGATATGTTCAAGTTACATCGAGTCCACGTGGAAAAAATATTATGTATCAACTTAATACTTTGCAGAATAGGATAGAAGGATTTTCACTCTCCTTGGAGCTTTTCAGCCCGTGTTTGAATCCCAACACGGCTATAAACCATCACCGTGCAGTCGTGCATGCTTGGTGATATGTCAATGCATGTGCCATCCATCAGAGGATTGTAAAGCCAGAGGATCCATCTGCCAGGACAGGTTGTTGGTGGATGTAAAATATCCCATGGTGTCTCTTGTAATGAGTAGGTGAGTTATCGCCAGCACCCTCAACAGATTACTAATTCCTGGCACTACCTGCAGTCGAACATCAGGCTTAGCCAGCCCATTTATCAAAGACTTGGGTAAAAAAAAATGTTCCCCAGCCGACCGCACAGGGTGGCAATAATAAATTGAGGCTGCTAATGAATACGTAGTGGTGGTAGTAGTAGTAGTAGTAGTCGTAGTAGTAGTAGTAGTGGTAGTCGTAGTAGTAGTTGATTACTTAAATAATCTTTATTTATTATTATGTTTTGAATTAGTCATTTAAATTAAATTGAGCTCACACTGAAATAAGTTGATTAATATTGGGATTAAATCAAAAAGTATACTTACATTGAGAAATGCGCAATATATGTTTACCTTAAACTCAAACCCAATCAATTAAATTTAGTATAAAAAGCTAGTCATTTAAACAGAGACAGCTCTGTATAAATCACCAGCTTTTTAAATTAAAAGAACCAAAGGAAGACAATCACTGATGCATGATTAACTAGAAGAGGATGAACAGTTTATGTTTTGTATCCCACTGATTGGCTGGATCTGGATTCGGACCTGAACCAAGATATAACTGTCTTGTTCTTGTCACCTAACCAACTCATCCACCAAGTTTCATCTGAATCCGTCCACAACTTTTTGAGATATCATGCAATGTATCGTTTTTGGCCCTATCTCTCAATGTGGAGGAGCGAATCACTTTGAAAAATTATCAAATTCTCGGGATTCGGATCCTTACCAAAATCGAATCGATTCGTCCTTGTGAAACTCCCAACCTGCTCACCAAGTTTCGTCCAATTCAGTCCATAACTTTCTGAGATATCGTGTTAAACATCGTTTTTAGCCCTTTCTCTCGACGGTGAAGAATCAATTTTAAGAATCTTGGATCCGGATTTGGATCTTCACCAAAATCGAATAATTTTGTCCTTGTCACACACCCAACTTGTCCACCAAACATCGTCCGAATCCGTCCAAAACAACTTTTTGAGACTCAGACATGAAAAAATATCCTCCGCCCCCTCTCATTGGTGGAGCTAATGATAAGTCTGTCGTTTTAACGGACCGTACGTTGACTTAGAATTCATCACCCCGACTGCACATGCCCAGAGAGGAGTCGAATAATATTTTAATCTGTCTGCCTGCCTGTCAAACAAAATGGAAAATCATTCCCAAAAGGAAACTTACTGTTTTAAGGGCATCATAAAAGACACATACAACAGGCATGACTAACTAGTGTGACATATTAAATAAGGTGATGTAATAGCCATTGGAGAAAATGGCGGTGAACCCATAATTTTTTTTATCTATACACCTCAAAACCTCCTTAAGCCATTTTTTAAATTGAATTATATATTTGACCACTGTTTATTTTATTTGATCACATTTGAAGATTTTATATTGAACACATTTTATGAAGCAGACACTGTATAACACAAGTCGCCATCGTAATACTTCCAAGAACCTCCAGTTTTGCAGGGGTGTGTTCAGTTACCAAGTTTCTGGTAGAGAACGCTCGCCAAGCACTTAAGTACTCAATCAAGCAAGAACTCCATTTGAAACCGCTGATAAGGAACGGCTGGCTTGGCAAGCGCTAGCTAACTGCTTGGTAACTTAACACACCTTGGTACTTAGACAGAATTAATTTATTTATACGGCTTTTACAATCAGTATTTTATATTAATTTAATTATATACTTCAAGACTGTAGTACACAAATTGCCTCCTTTATACTTTCAACAACCTCCAGTTTTGCAGTGCTTCAATTTAAATAAAGGTTCAATGGGGTGGTGTATAAGGGTGGGATTCAGGACTGCTTTTGGACTACAGTACTTCAATATCACTAAACATCCGGATTTAACGATCGTTATAACAATTTATTAAAACTGAAGTAAAATTGAAGTAACACTGCGTGGGGTATCGTGTTTTATGAACTCTTTGGTTTGTATCAGTAATTTTTTTTGTCTGACTTGGCTGTGCCATAATGATTCACGTTATCACCATGAGTGCAATCCTATTGGTTCACGAGTTATCAAACAGAGTCACCACTATATTCGTCATGGGTGTGTGTCTGTCTGTTTGTCTGTCCGCAGCATAACTACCCGATGATATCCGATCTTTATGAAACTTGGGTGGGAGGTTGATATCATGATCTAGTTGTGTCCTGCCTAGAGTGGGCATATTGCGCCCATTGTTGGCGGAGCCACGCCCGAAAAAGATGTCTTTTTAGGGGGTAATCGAGTTCAAGCTACATCTTCTCCGAAGGAGTTGGTGGAATCTGACAGGGGTTTCGGTATTTGGTTAGGCCAATGTCATGTGTCTAGCCCCACGGAGCTCGAGTTTTCATTTTCGCCCCAAGGTCAAGGTCACAAGGTCAAAATTTAGAAAAGTCGATTTTTGATGGTTTTATTACATTGTTCGCTTCCTGATAGGGTGAAATGTCGTACATGATCTTATATTATCACATACATCATGAAATACAAGTTTTCCAACAAATTTCAGAATCTTCGACCTTTCACCTTTGAAGGTCACAAAGGTCAAATTTTCAAAGTTGTCGGAATCGAACCGAATTTTCGGTATTGTGTAGCTAACTAACCTCATAACTGATTATACATTATTTTCTATCTCATTTCAAGGTCAGTAACCTTCGTTTTGACATTTCCAGGCCAGCAACACACAATTACGTACAGATGGCTCTTAAAGGCCTGCGCACGCAGCGCATTGGGGCCCTTTGTAAATAGGCATGTACACCGCATGTCGGGGACCGACACCTGACACGTGCGCCCCCGACCCCCCAGTCCGGGCCTGTTTCGGTTGTAGTCCATCCTTTGTCATTGAATACCGCTCGCTCGTGAACCATCGTCATCTCTTGACTTGTTGTTTTTAACGCCTTTAAAACATTTATTTCCAACTTTTCAAGGCAGGCTTGCTTTTCAGATATGGAGATGCCAAGCGGAATCATATTTTCTATCCACAAAAGCACAGACTATTTGTTGGCTGATCTCACAACAACATCAAAAAAATAATGCTGCTGCAGCTGTTTCTCACCATGTGCTTCCAGATTCATCAGAATCGCCAAAGGCACTGAAAGAGCCATCTTGCCGCTGGAAAGTCAACTCACGCTGGTAGCCTGAGAAGGGTTAAGAAATGAAAGCTACATTTCAATCACTGCTACTTTGCATACATAATACCTAGATGGTCCTAAAATAATCTCTTGAATGGCTACTTAAACAGTTCAAAGCTGACACATTTTCCTTCCTTCTAACTATCTTGTTACCTTGTGCCATGTATAACAGTGCATTCCGACGGATAGCTTCGGCAGCTTGTTGCGTGGCTTTCAGATACTGCAGGACGTAAATGTTGGGAGCAAAATTGACCATGTTCTGCTCTCCACAGCCATAGGGCATCTTTACAAGTTTTCCCAGACCCTCAATAGATGGCCCCATAATATCACCTATCGAGTGGGGGAAAGGGGAGAAAAGATTAAATCATAATGTCAATCAAGGATACAGGGTGTCCATAAAGCCCTTGAGCAATTTTATCACTTTTGATGCAGTGCACATGATATAAACAAACTATAAATGGCATATATTATATATACACAGTACTACACTCTTTTTTTTTCCAATATTCTACACTCTTTTAAGGCAAATTCAACCTCCCCCACCCGATGTTGCACCGCCTTTTCTCGATTGATGGGATAAGTAGCTCAGAGCTTGTACTCTGAGTGAAACCAAGATTGCAACACAATTAACCTTTTTACAGTCCATTAAATAATTAACATTTATAGATTAACTTAAACTTTTCCAGTCACTGAGGACGGATACTTTTGAAATCAAAATCATCAAGTGTTGTAAATGTTAATGTTGTTGTTGTTATTGTTGTTGTGAAATCCACAAGTCCACTGTGCTTCTTTACCAGTTGACATTTTCTGAGGAGCAACTTCTACATCAGTGGTGAAGTCAATCACCACAAATCACCACATTTGGTTCCCTAACAACGACGACTAAATCTTTCACATATCACCCTGAACCAGCAAGATGAGACTCCCTGCCATTATGCTTTGAATGCGTGATGGTCTTTGAATGATGGCTTCCCAGACAAGTGGATCGTTAAACGTGGACCAATTGCTCGGCTGCCTCGTTCGCCAGACCTGTCCCCATTCGACTACATTTTATGGGCTATGTAAAACTGTTATTTAGTCGTAAAAAAACACATTCCTTGGATGATATTAGGGCTACGGTCACAAATGTAATTTAGGAAATTACTCAGCAACGACTGGAGAATGTTTCCAACAATTAACAATTTGGAAAATCGGATTGAACTATGTATTATAATACGAGTCGATGGCGGTTATGTTGAAGTCTATAAAAATTAACGATATCGAGTAAAAACGTGATTAATTATTACCTTTCCATCAAACATTTATACTTTGTTTCTATCATGTGCACATCAAAAGTCACAAAAATTAAAAGTTGCACAAGGACTTTATGGACACCCTGTATTATATTATATGCAGATTCGACTTTTCCTGTTTGTCATGTTCTTTTCACAATATTAACGAGATCTCATGTTGTCATTGTATAAAATTCTGAACTCATTTTAAAATGTCTGCACTCGATTCATTTGTAAATTATCTTATGTTGCACCTGAAGCTGTGACAAAAGCTGTTTCGCTGCCAGCCACCACGTTGGATGGGAACGTGAACTCCAGAGAACTGCGAATATTTGCAGAATTTGCATCAATCAGCAAAGCCTTGCTGAAAATCTGTGGCAGCCCTTCAGACTGGAGAGAGAAAATTCACGTCATGGTAATCCCACTGTGCCTCTCCACAGTACCCCAGATATTACCAGCATCACAATGAGACGGTGATTCACATCATTAATGTTCAACCCATTAAAATCTTACAAAGAGCTATTGAAAGATCTCTTTTGCACTTTGGCCCGGGCTAGTCTGACTCACATTCGTTCAGCCTGAGTTGCTTTTCCATTATGAAATATCATTTATCTCAATCAAGTGTGATCAATGACTTACAGTGCCTTTAGAAAGTATTCACACCTCTTGACTAGTTCACATTTTGTCGTGTTACAGCCTGAATTTTAAATGGATTAAACTGAGATTTTTTTGTCATTGATCTGCACATAATACCACATAATGTAAAAGTGGAATTTTTTTAAAAGAAATTTTTACAACTTCATTAAAAATGAAAAGGTGAAATGTCTCGTGAGTCAATAGGTATTCAGCCCCTTTGCTATGGTACTCAAAATTAAGCTCAGGTGCATCCAATTTCCTTTCATTACCCTTAAGATGTCTCTACAACTTGATTAGAGTCCACCTGTGGACAATTCACTTGGTTGGGCATGATTTAGAAAGAAACACACCTTTCTATATAAGGCCCCACAGTTGACAATGTATGTCAGAGCAGAAACTCTACCATGAAGTCCAAGGAACTGTTTGTAGAACTCCGAGATAGAATTGTGAGGAGGCATAGATCTGGGAAAGGGCAAAAAAACAACTTCTAGAGTGTTGAAAGTTCCCCAGAGCACAGTGATCTCCATCATTAGGAAATGGCAAGAATATGGAACATTCCAGACTCTTCCTAAAGCTGGCTGTCCGACCAAATTGAGCAACCGGGCAAGAAGGTCCTTGGTCAGGGAGGTGACCAAGAACCCAATGACCACTCTGACAGAACTACAGAGTTCCTTGGCTGAGATGGGAGAACCTGCCGGAATGACAACAGTCTCTGCAGCACTTCACAAATGTAGTCTTTATGAGAGAGTGGGTGGGCGGAGGCCACTCCTGAGAAAAAGGCACATGACAGCATGACTGGAGATTGCAAAAAGGCACATGACAGCGTGCCTGGAGTTTGGAAAAAGGCACGTGAAAGACTGTGAGAGCATGAACCAAAATATTTTTTGGTCTGATGAGACAAAAATTGAACTCTTTGGCATGAATGCAAAGCACTACCTTTGGTGGAAACCAAGCACAGCTCGTCACCCATCTAACACCCTCCCTACCGTGAAGCATGGTGGTGGCAACATCATGCTATGGGGATGCTTTTTAGTGGCAGGCACTGGGAGACTTCTAAGGATAGAGGGAACCATGAATGGAGCCAAATACAGATAAATCCTTGCAGAGACCCTGTTTCAGAGTGCAAAGGTCCTTAGACTGACTGCATTGAAGATTTACATTTCAACACGCCAATGACCGCAAGCATTCAGCCAAAGCAGAACTGGAAAGGCTTTATACTAAGAACGCGAAATCCTTGAGTGGCCCAGCCAAAGCCCAGACTTGAATCCCATTGAGAATCTGTGGAAAGACTTGAAGATTTCTGTTCACCAATGCTCCCCATCCAACTTGACAGAGCTTGAGCAAATCTGCAAGGAAGAATGAGAGAAACTCCCCAAATCCAGATGTGCAAAGATGATACAGACGTAACCAAAAAGACTCAAAGCTTTAATCACTGCCAAAGGCACTTCTACAAAGTATCGACTCAGGGGTTGAATCAGGGGCGGATCCAGGAATTTCAAGATGGGGGGGGGGAGGGTGCATGAAACTATAGCGCTGGGGAGGGGGGGATAAAGGGGGGTCTAGGGGTCCTCCCCCAGGAATTTTTTTTTAAATGATCGTCAGAAACGGCATTTCGTGCGTTCTTGGAAGTTTCTGCAGTTCCTTGCATTCTTCCCTGGTCCAACAGTTCAGCAGATTCGCACCCCCTGCACCCCCCCCCCCCCCCGGATCCGCCCCTGGGTTGAATAGTTATGTAAATTTGGATATTTCTGTATTTCATTTTTCGTTATTTTGTAAAGACTTCTTAAAAGAAAATTCCACCTCGACATAATGGGGTATTATGTGTAGATCAATGACAAAAAAATCTCAATATAATCAATTTTAAATTCAGCCTGTAACATAACCAAATGTGAAAAAAGCCAAGAGGTGTGAATACTTTCTGAAGGCACTGTATTTCGCCTGAGAGGATGGGGTCGACATAATACACTTATCTCTTAGCAGTCTTGTGAGAATTTGATTCCTTGCCCAACTACTGTATAAACTATCGGATTGTTGCTTCACAGGCAGGGCATTGCATTCCAAAGTGTATTGCCCTTCAGGTGGACGGTAACTTGGTGTCCAATCTCCTAGCATTAATTATTGGACGCTACAAGTAACTTATGGTGTCTTTTGACAAAGAGTAAGTAAATTATCGCCAGCAGCTTGAACAAATTACAAATTAGTGCCCCAAAATACAGGGGGCACTACATCACATCAGGGTATTGTCATGTCGCTCATAAATGATGCTACCTGAAGGCTGATCTCGTAAATTTATTCCAGTCCCAATATACATATGATCGAACGACGAATGGCTTCTTTAAAAGCCCTTGTGACAACACACGACTATTGGGTGTACGTAACACGAGCCAGAATGAAGGCAGAATTCTGCTGCAATATAATTTTAGCAACAAGTTTATTAATTTGAACATTGCTCAATTCAAAATGGATTATCAATGCAAGTCATGAATTTGGGGAAAAAAAGAATGTGTTGTCCTCTCGAGTATAGTACTCTGTTACATCATGACAAAACAAATTGCTGCCACCTCCCATGCCATCCAGCCTCAAGCTGGACCACTTTAGATGTGACGTGGCACTTCCAGCATGTGAGGGAGCTTTAGATCAGTTGGTAAGAGATACATGATTGACCCATAAGGGTTCAAATGAGAGTAACCAGCCCCAGCCATGTGAAAAGGGATACTACCAGTCTAAATATCTTGCTCATTTTTATGTACCTTGACCAGAAGATGCTTAGTGATAGCATCAGCAGCCTCATTGGACTGGGCTTTGACAGTGATGGGAACTTGGCCCAAGCGGCGTGGAGACAATGAGAATGTGACGGTTACGCCATCCTCGCTGGGAACAGTAACAGTATGCTGTGTAGCATCGATGTCCCATGAACCAGATTTCTCCATAGTCACAATAACCTATAAGGATTACACAAGTGAACACGGAAAATGTGAGAAGCACCTGTAGTTAGAATGTTTTTATTAAAAAATTAAAAAAGAATCTAGTTTTTTTGCATAAATGATTCATATAATTTACTCATATCCTTTACCCTCAGGAGATGGTCCCTGGTCCTAACAATGTCCATTCTGCTGAAATAGCGGTCTAGCTCGCTCTGTAATCATTCTGGTAGCCCTATGCTGTACACCCTCGATTTTTTTTTTACTTATAGTACTTAAAAGAGCCTGATGTTGGCTTAGCGGTTAGGGTGCCGGCTTGGGATCCTAGGATCCTGGGTTCAAATCCCGGTCGATCGCTGAATTAACACCAGGGGGGTTGACTCAGCCAGTCATCCTTCTGAGGTCGGCAAATTGAGTACCAGTTCACTGGTAATTCCCAGTGTGTCGCAAGAGGTGACCAATAGGGTTGGCGGCAGGAAGGGCATCCAGCCGTAAAACATTGCTTCAAAAAGGGGACCACGGTGCCCGAAAAAGGCCAACCCCTGCTCTGTGGGGAAAAATGGCCTCTAAAGGTGGTTCAAATGGGTTTTTTTGTTTGTTTTTTGTATACAAGAACAAGGCTCATGGAAGAGCAAACATTAATCACACAAAAAGTCAAACAGACACATAAAACACAAAATAAGGGGAATGGTAGACAAGCTGTGAGAGAGGGGGAAGGACACAAACACAACATTTGAGAGCAGGGACATCGAGAGAACTGTGGGAGGGAGAGGGCTTGGGGAGAGGTGGGAGAGGTATAAAACATATGAACACTGCAAGGACTTCCAGGAAAGAAGTTGGAATTTCGAAAAAGTGTATCTGGGGTGAATTAGCGGGGGTAGAAAAGATCAAGGTTTTGGATGGGGGAAGATAGGAGATGGTGGTGAACAGCTGTTTTAAAGACATGGAGGGAGGAGTGGGATTGAAGGGAGTGGGGGAGTTTGTTCCAGAGGCGGGAGAAAAGGGGAATAAAAGGGGAATGAAAGAGTGAAGGTGAGCAGAGAGCCTAGATTTTGGCAGTTTAACCATAAGGGTTGCTGGCAGATCTTATGCGACCTGTAGGAATATTTGGGGGACAGAGCACAGAGAGAGCTGGGGGAGCAAGGCCAGAGAGGAGTCGGTAGAAGACAGAAAGACCACCAACCTGCCTGCGGTGAGTGAGTGAAAGGCCCTCGGAGCTAGCTTCATCGCAGGAGATTCCAATGATTCTGAAAGCTTTGGCTTCAACAGCGTGAAGCCGAGCTAGGTGTGAGGCAGGAGCACCGGCCCAGAGGGGGGAACAGTATTCCATTGAGCTGCGGATGAAAGCCTTGTATGTGGTGAGGAGCTCAGGTGTGCCAAGGAAGGACTTCACACGACGGAGGATGCCCAGTCGGCGACTGGCTTTGGAGGCCAGCTTGGAAATGTGGTTTTCCCAAGAAAGATCATGGCAGATAGTGAGACCCAAAAGCTTGAGTGACAGAACTTCTTGGAGAGGATTGTTGAGAAAGTAGATGGGAGGGTTTTCCAGTCGGTCTTTTCAGAGAGACATAGTAAGAGTGTGAGGTTTGTCAGGATTGAAAGACATGTTCCACTTGTTTGACCAGTCTGTGATTTTGTCCAGGTCTGCAGAAAGTGAGGAGGCTGCAGGCTGCCGATCTGAGGGATGAGGAATGGAGCGGCAGAGAGTGGAGTCATCAGCAAAGAAATAGAGAGGATTTTCCAGAGAGTCGGAGAGATCGTTGATGATGACCAGAAAAAGCACAGGGCCAAGAACACTACCTTGGGGAACTCCAGCCAGAACAGGAAGGGGCAGATGAGAGAAATCTATTCAGGGCCACACGTTGACTACGACCAGAGAGGAAGTCCGCAAGCCAAGCATGGAGATTTCCATGGATACCATAGGAGGAGAGTTTGGTGAGCAGAGCTGGGTGCCAGATCGTATCGAAGGCACGTGATATTTCAAGGGAGACAGCTCTGATTTCCTGTTTGGCATTGAGGACCTCCATCCATTGTTGAGACAGCGGAAGCAACATGTCCAGAGTAGAATGACTTGGTCTGAATCCAAATTGATGATCGGAGATCAAGCCATTGGAGAAGAGGAAGGATTTGATATCCGAAGCAATGATGGATTCCATGACTTTGCTGATAATTGGGAGCAGGCTGATTTGTCTGTTGTTGCAAGGATCTGTTTTTGCACCTTTTTGTGTAAAGCGGTAATGTTTGCTGATTTCCAAGATGCTGGCAGATGACCTTGAGCAAAAGAGAGGGTGAAAAGAACAGAGAGAGGGTGAGATAGAGTGGCAGAGCAGGATTTTAGGACCCGTGGGCTGATGCCATCTGGTCCAGTTGCAGAATCAGAGTCGAGGTTTGACAAAAACTTCTCCACCTTGTCAGGAGAGAAGGACACAGAGTCCAGGAGCAGTTGGGTTCGACTGGGTCAATGTTACAGGGTTGATGTTGTGTGGGATGATTACAGGCCAGATTCATTAAAGGCACAGACCAGAGAGAAAAGAGGGAAAGGAATCTGTCGAAGGGTTGAGCCAAAGACTGCAGTCCTGAAAAATTGGCAAGAGTTCTTGCGGCTCTCTGATAATAAGAAGGAACTGTTCTCATTCCCCAGCAGATAAGTTGTCAACATTCAAACAGAGAAGCAAGTAATCAGTACGCTGAATGAGGATGTTGTTTGTCGCCAGCCAAGAAACACGGGAGGTTTAGCCCCTTGTACACACGAGGAAGCAGACAGCCGTATGATGCTTCATGTTGCTGATGCAGCTAAACAACACAACACTGTTCTCATCCGTACTGTGGACAGTGATGTAGTTGTTCTGGCAGTGTATGTATTTCAAAAGCTTCAAGTGACACTGGATGCTCTATGGGTGGCATTCGGCACAGGCAAGCATATGCGCATGGTACCAGCTCATGATATCTCAGCTGCAATTGGTCCTGAGAAGTCTATTGCACTTCCAATGTTTCACGCCATTACTGCGTGCGATACGACCTCTTGCTTTGCTTGCAGAGGAAAGAAGACTGCTTGGGATACATGGAGCATGTGCCCTGAGGTTACAATGGAGTTAATGAAGCTGATGGAACAACCACAAATGTCAGATGTTGATGCTGCTATGGATGTTCTGGAGCGATTCGTCTTACTTCTTTATGACCGAACAAGTTCTAAACACCATGTTGATGAGCTCAGGATCGACCTATTCACACGGAAAGGCAGAGACGTGAGCAACATTCCACCGACCAAGGGTGCTCTACTTCAGCACACTAGATGAGCAGTATACAAGGCCGGTCACATCTGGAGTCAGGTGCTTGAAGCAAAGGTTACGCCTCCACAACCGGACGGATGGGGATGGACTCGTAGTAGTGATGGAAACTGGGATGTTCTTTGGAGCAGTCTTCCTGAAGCCAGCAGAGTTTGCAGAGAACTTATTTGATGCGGTTGTACCAAAGGCTGTCAAACAAACTGCAAATGCACAAAAGCAGCTCTGCCGTGTACAGCTTTGTGCGAATGTGGGGGTTCTTGCCATGATTAGTTCATGTGATATCTGGCATTTCACATTTGATGGTAAGCCTCACTGACTCATGGCACATTAGTATCGACAACAATAAGTAACTCGGTTTCGTATTCGTTTTGACTGTTGTTTTTTTTATAGCACAATACGTTTAATTTACGGTACAGGTATCTTATATTTCATCAATACAAAATAAAGCAATACGAAGACCACCAAATGTTGTGTCTCTGTAAACTGGAAAAGGGTAATGCTGATTATACACTGCCCGGGTTTGTTGTGCCAGATTTCCATTGGCTTTGTTTGGGTCGAGTCTTATTCACAATGAGGGACCCCAAAAAATCTAATCATATATCGAATAGCAGTTGAGGTTTAATCAAACCCGTCAGAACGCACAGTACATCAGAACGCATGGTAATCAAGCATTACATTGTGTTACACCAATGAAGCGTTAAGTTATGCAAACTACTAAAAAAATAGCGTTACGTAATTTTTGAACAGCCACACATTGGGGTTAAGCACTCCATGACCGTGTGAAGAATCAGCTCGTTCTGCACGATATAACCATGGGGATGGTTACATGGATAAGAGCTAGGTGTCGAGTTAATTTTTTAATAGCGCATTAAATGTGTGTTTCCAAATTGTGCTGTTCATATTTTAAGAGTACTTTAAATGCGTTTTTCCCAATTGGCCCATTACCGGATTTTGTCGCAGGTTGTAACAACAGTGCAATCATTGTTGTTATACCTATTTTAACCACAAGTTGATTTAAAAGCCTTGAATGTTGAATATGTCCAAGACAGCCAGGCTATTGTAAGAGTGTTGTGTGCCAATCAGTCAGTGAGTTCTCAAATCTGGTTCTAAGATCTACTCTAAACCATAGACAGTGGTGAGGCTCTGCATCATTAAAATCTCTGTCGTGCTTTTCTCATGATTTAATGAGATTCTTATCAAATTCTCAAAGGTTGTCATGAGAAATGAATCGGAGATTTTATTAAAATAATATCACATTTAAGAAAAGCACCAGTAAAGCACCAGGTAGGGGGCACTGAAACACATATGTGGGAGTGACTGCCCTCCTACAGTATCGTGATAGACCAAGCAGACATTGTTTACATATTATTTTTGAGGTGTGATTAACTGAAATTTATTCATAAATCACCACATTCGTCATTTCATTAAAAAAAAATCTCAAATCCTTACCTGCTTGTTTTCTTTTAGGTGGTTGAAGATGGTGACCTTCAAAATGAACATTTCCCCGCGTATGATAGAGTATGGCAGGTCGAGGGAAATGAAGAATGGTTGGAAGGCAACCATCTGTCGGAGATGCCAATTGCAGTAACTGTGTTACTCTCAATCACGTTTCACATCTAAAATATTTTTTCACATGTCAGATGCTCCAATTTTGAAATACCTAATCTAAATTGGATATATATTTGTTATTCATTGTAAACTGTCACATTGGCTTCATAACAAATAAATGAAATATCTAACTTTACAATTATACAAATGAGTTATGTATGCTTTGTATTCATTCTTAGCGACTCCACAAATGCTACACAAGATGTCGAAGAGTACTTGGCGACGAGTTCGGTGGTGCATGGAGAGAGTGATGGAGCGCATGCAGACACAATGACTGATTTATTACCGTGCACTCGCGAAGCGAAAAGTGGGGTTAAGCATTCAGTTGCATACGTGTGCCATGTGCCGTACGTGTGCCGTGTCTGCATTTTAAAAATTCATTTTCTCGGCAAGCGTTGGTCCGATTGAAATAAAATTTTCACCATAGGAGGGCCTCCTCCTGTAGAATATTTTAATGATTATGACGTCATAGGTCACGTGGTAAGGCGCCATCATGGAAAACATCTCTCACCTCTATATCTCTGAAACCACTCCATGGAAAAAATTGAGACCTGGCTCATTGTCACCGACTCCCCATGGGGAATAAGATATGTTAATGATGATGTCATCATGCCTTCGTTATGAAGTCATAATTCGACAAATACAACACTTATCCGTCCAATCATCATTTTAAAAATGTCAGCAACTGTTGGTCTGATGGACACGAAATTTTCACCATAGGAGCGCCTCCTCCTTTGGAATATTTGAATGACAATCATGATGTCATAGGTCATGTGGTACAGGCGCTATCTTGGAAAAACCAAAGATGTTGCACCTCAATATCTCCAAAACCGCTGCATGGAAAAAATTGAAACATGGCTCATTGTAAAGAACTCCATATTGGGAATAGGTGTTGTTAACGCTGACGTCATTGGTGCCATAATTATGACGTCATAATTCGACAGGGACAACGCTTAGGTTCGAAATGGCAAATGGCACGTACGGCACGACAGGGTTCGAAATGTATTGAGTGCGATCTATGCAACAATTATATTAGAGAATATAAATTTATGACGTCATCGCTCACGTGGTCTGGCAGCCATATTGGATCAAAGAAAAAAAATGTTCAAAAACAGAAGAGTTGGCTCGCAACAAGTTGACTGCGCAGGGTAAGTATTCTATGAATACCATCTAGTTTATTGTAAGTACTGTACTGCACAATAAAACCTGCACATTAAAACCTGCAATAAAACCATAGATTGTGTATAAAGCAAGTACACATAGTAAGGGCAGGGTTTTACCTCTTGTCTCTGAGCCAATCCAAGACCCAGATTGGGACCCAGTGAGAAAGCACTGGCCACCCAACTGGTCATTGTATCAGGTACTGTTGCTGTAAATTTGGCGAAAAGATTGGTCCTGCAATGATAAAAATAGCGTTTTTCATATTTGTTACTCATTCAAAGAATGATTTATATTTATTATTTTTTGTATTCATATTTTATCTGGTTAGAAATGGAATACAATTTGTTTGTAATTGTAATATGGTTTGTACACAACTGCATGTTTTTGATTTAAGGGTGCACTCACCTGTTTGGCATCAACATATGAACAAAGAGCTTATGCTGGGATCCTGGGTTTCAGTCGCATGTACTTCAATGTATTTGTCCATTGTCTACTCGTGTCCTTGTATTCCATTTTAAAGTAGAATGACACTCAGTAATGTGCATACCTCCGCCAAGCTGAACAGTGTACGTTTTGTATCCACTGATAGGCCGGATCTGCTTCTGGACCTGAACCCAAATCGAATTGGCTTGTTCTTGTCACTTAACCAACTCATCCACAAAGTTACATCATAATCCGTCCACATCTTTTTGAGATATCGTACTCTCAGACAGACAGACAGACACAAACAGACAAACAGGGGTGAAACTAACCCCGTTCACCTGTGGTGGCAAAGGTAATGACACCGATGTATTTTAATGTCTTCCTCACTCATATGATTGCATGTACTGCACAAACTCTCCTCTGTCAGCCAAACACTGCATAGATCACTGTAAAAATAAACTTTAAAAATATTCCCAAGACCTGTATAAGGACATTCATTATCTTTTCTTAGACAGTTTTTCCTCTGAACTAATACAGAAAAAAACTTCGATGAACCAAGCTCACTTGCAATGCTTGCGTATTATGTCATAAACAAGACTGAAAGTCTAACAGCAGCATAGCCGGGCTTCACAAAATATTATAAACCACAAACACATATTATTAGCTGTTTAAACCATCACTAATGCTGTTTATAACATTAAACAAAGAAATTTGGAGGAATCCCAACATCCCTAAGTTAAGCTTTACTTACATAACTGAGCGAAGATCTACTGTAATCTATATACCCCACAAGTGTTGGGTTAATAACATGCTATCAAAAAACCGAGGCAAATTCCTTACTTCCGCAGTTGTTGGTACCGTACACCACTTATCATCGATTTATGAACCATACACCGCTTCAATCCATTAACTTTGTATTCACGACATTGGGATTAAAGTGTTATGGTCATATTTACTATATTATTATCCTTTGGGGATATACGGGGGAGGGGGGAAAGGGGGGGGGGGTTGCACTCCAAAATAGGTATTTGCTTTCTTCTCAGAAACTACATATGCAATTCTGATGAAACTTGACCACAACCTTAATCACCTGTGTTGTACCAAAGCGTGTTCCTGGCATTTAAAAAATTGGGGTTTAACTTCTAAGGTGGTCTATGGGGGGGGGGGGGGGGTGGGGCATTCCTCCCAAAATAGGTATTTGCTTTTGTCTCAGAACCTACACACATAATTTTTATGAAACTTCACCACAACCTTCATCATCTGTAATGTATCAATGTTTGTTCAAGGCATTGGAAAAATCTGGGTGTGAGGAGGTACACGTGGAGGGGGGTAGGGGGGTGGGGATGGTAGATCTTGATGATCATTCTAACAATCAGTTTGTTTGTGTTTCACACTGAATGAAAAACGTGAAGGTAGAGCATGGCGATTGTGATATATGACAGGTTTGACGATATGTTCGGCCTGAACGGCATTGGAATCAAAACACCGGAATGTGGAGAGTCAGCCGCCGTACTGCCGTAATGACATCAGACGTAATCACATCACCCTGTCATGTGACCAGATGTTCAGCTTAGAGTGGTATACGTTTGAGGGGATATACATACATGCATACGGAGGGACACAGACTGTTCTAGACGGCTTTGCCCTATGGGCTACGCCATAAAAATAATCAGAAGAGCACAAACCCTGTGACGGCATCGTCCCATATCCAAGTCTCTGGAAACAATGTCCGTACATGGATTGGTTCAGCCATCATGTGGGATGCCATTGGTGGACCTGGTTCACCTCGGACTCCCACTAAATGATCTGAATAGGGAAAGAATGACACAAGATAGGATTCTGATTAGGGAAAGAAGTTGAACTTGTCATTTGAGGAGCCATGTAGTAAAGTAATGTGGGTTGGGGGAGCGTGGGGTGGGGAAGGGCGGGGGGGGGGAGGGGGATGAGGGTGTGCTTCAGCTGATTTTAAACAAGATAAATTAAAGAATGGAAAGTGGAGAAGATGGTGAAGCGACAGATGGGGTTATGGTTAGCGTTAGAGTGAATTCTGAGGAGGGAAGCGGGTGTATGGGAAAAATTACTCAATTACTGTAGATCTTCCCTTAAGCTAAGAGTAAATACGAGCTGCCATGAAATACCCAAGTGCCATGGGAAAGGTACACTTGCGCTAATAAATAGAAAGGCAAAGATCTGATGTAGCATACATACACATAATATAAATTTCAACAAATAAATTAAGTTCGTGGCATGTTTTCAAAAAAAACAGGGATGCAATGTTCTATTAAATGACATCAATTAACAGAGTAATATCTTAATGCAAACATTTTAACTCATTGCATACGGTATAGCTGTATGTATAATATTTATATATAGTAATTAAAATAATTATGAAAACACAAACAACATAAATATAGGGACCGCAAACAATGAGTCATTAATAATAATAATAATAATAATAATAATAATAATAATATAAGTTCCCTAACAAGGAACCTGGACACAGGAGGAAGCCATTAGGCCCATCAAGCCTGCACAATGGTTGCCACCTATAGATGTTCGTCCATGCTCTACCACTATTAAATGCTGAGCATAAAGCAACCCAGATCGAAAATCCCATAGAAACCCACAGAGACCAGTCAGACATTTATATGGGTCTCTAATGGGAATCACGGTTTCTATTGGTTTCTACAGGAAGCAGTAGAGTTTCCAGTAGAAACCGAACCAGATTCGTTTGAAACCAATAGAAGCCATTAGATAATGATGTGGTCTGATCTGAAACCCACAAAAACCAATAATAATCTTTAAGTTCAAATGGTCCTGTAGAAACCATCAAAGTTAACTGGTCTGAAAACCCACAGACCAACCAAAATACTTCAATTATATTTTGTTACAAACAAATGCAAACCACACAGTTCCATATTGAATTGAGTTATAGCCATGTTCTGTCATGCATTGAAGGTTCCCAAGAGCACAGTGGTCTCCATAATTCTTAAATGGAAGAAGTTTGGAACAACCAGGACTCTTCCTCAAGCTGGCCGCCCGGCCAAACTGAGCAATCGGGGGAGAAGGGCCTTGGTAATAGAGGTGACCAAGAACCCGATGGTCGCTCTGGCTGAGTTCCAGAGATCCTGTGTGGAGATGGGAGAAACTTCCAGAAGGACAACCATCACTGCAACACTCCACCGATCTGGGCTTTAAGGCAGAGTGGCTAGACGGAAGCCAAACAGTTCAATCTTGGTTTCATCAGACCACAGAATCTTGTTTCTCACAGTCTGAGAGTCCTTTAAAAAAAGAGAAAAAGCAGTAAGGTGCTTTTTTGCAAACTCCAAGCGGGCTTTCATGTGTCTTTCACTGAGGAGAGGCTTCCGTGTAGCCACTCTGCCATAAGGCCCAGATCAGTGGAGTTTTGCAGTGATGGTTGTCCTTCTGGAAGTTTCTCCCATCTCCACACAGGATCTCTGGAGCTCAGCCAGAGTGACCATCAGGTTCTTGGTCACCTCTTACCAAGGCCCTTCTCCCCCGATTGCTCAGTTTGGCCGGGCGGCCAACTATACGAAGAGTCCTGGTTGTTCCAAACTTCTTCCATTTAAGAATTATGGAGGCCACTGTGCTCTTGGGAACTTTCAATGCAGCAGAATTTTTTTTGTAGGCTTCCCCAGATCTGTGCCTCGACACAATCCTGTCTCTGAGCTCTGCAGACAGTTCCTTCGACCTCATGGCTTGGTCTTTGCTCTGATATGCATTGTCAGCTGTGAGACCTTATATAGACAGGTGTGTGCCTGTACAAATCATGTCCAATCAATTTAATTTATCACAGGTGGACTCCCATCAAGGTGTAGAAACATCTCAAAGATGATCAAAAGAAATGGGAGGCACCTGAGCTAAATTTCAAGTGTCATAGCAAAGGGTATGAATACTTATGTCAATGTAATATTTCAGTTTTTTCTTTTTAATAAATTTGCAAAACTTTCTAAAATCCTGTTTTCTCTTTGTCATTATGGGGTATTGAGTGTAGATTTATGAGGGAAAAAATGAATTTAAACGATTTCTGCATAAGGCTGCAACACAACAAAATGTGAAAAAATTGAAGGGGTCTGAATACTTTCTGAATTTTTTTTTTTTTTTTTTTTAAATACTGAATCGAGGCTCGTGAAAGAGCTGACAACCACGAGGGAAAGACAGCACATGGGGACCACGAGGGAAAGACAGTACAGGGGGAAACATTCATTAAAACACATTCAACAAAAAGACATCCAGGAACACAGGACAGGGGGACCGCGAGGGAAAGACAGTACAGGGGGAAACATTCATTAAAACACATTCAACAAAAAGACATCCAGGAACACAGTACAGGGGGACCACGAGGGAAAGACAGTACAGGGGGACCGTGAGGGAAAGACAGTACAGGGGGACCGTGAGGGAAAGACAGCACAGGGGGACCACGAGGGAAAGACAGCACAGGGGGAAACATTCATTAAAACACATTCAACAAAAAGACATCCAGGAACACAGTACAGGGGGACCACGAGGGAAAGACAGTACAGGGGGATACATTCATTAAAACACATTCAACAAAAAGACATCCAGGAACACAGTACAGGGGGACCGCGAGGGAAAGACAGTACAGGGGGAAACATTCATTAAAACACATTCAACAAAAAGACATCCAGGAACACAGTACAGGGGGACCACGAGGGAAAGACAGTACAGGGGGACCGTGAGGGAAAGACAGTACAGGGGGACCGTGAGGGAAAGACAGCACAGGGGGACCACGAGGGAAAGACAGCACAGGGGGAAACATTCATTAAAACACATTCAACAAAAAGACATCCAGGAACACAGTACAGGGGGACCACGAGGGAAAGACAGTACAGGGGGAAAGACAGTACAGGGGGACCGTGAGGGAAAGACAGTACAGGGGGACCACGAGGGAAAGACAGTACAGGGGGACCGCGAGGGAAAGACAGTACAGGGGGACCACGAGGGAAAGACAGTACAGGGGGACCGCGAGGGAAAGACAGTACAGGGGGACCGCGAGGGAAAGACAGCACAGGGGGACCGCGAGGGAAAGACAGTACAGGGGGACCGCGAGGGAAAGACAGCACAGGGGGAAACATTCATTAAAACACATTCAACAAAAAGACATCCAGTAACACAGCACAGGGGGACCACGAGGGAAAGACAGTACAGGGGGACCGTGAGGAAAAGACAGTACAGGGGGATCGCGAGGGAAAGACAGTACAGGGGGGCCGCGAGGGAAAAACAGGGGGGCCACGAGGGAAAGACAGTACAGGGGGAAACATTCATTAAAACACATTCAACAAAAAGACATCCAGGAACACAGCACAGGGGGACCGCGAGGGAAAGACAGTACAGGGGGACCGCGAGGGAAAGACAGTACAGGGGGAAACATTCATTAAAACACATTCAACAAAAAGACATCCAGGAACACAGCACAGGGGGACTGCGAGGGAAAGACAGTACAGGGGGACCGCGAGGGAAAGACAGTACAGGGGGAAACATTCATTAAAACACATTCAACAAAAAGACATCCAGGAACACAGCACAGGGGGACCGCGAGGGAAAGACGGTACAGGGGGACCGCGAGGGAAAGACAGTACAGGGGGAAACATTCATTAAAACACATTCAACAAAAAGACATCCAGGAACACAGCACAGGGGGACCACAAGGGAAAGACAGCACAGGGGGACCGCGAGGGAAAGACAGCACAGGGGGACCGTGAGGAAAAGACAGTACAGGGGGACCGCGAGGGAAAGACAGTACAGGGGAACCGCGAGGGAAAGACAGTACAGGGGGACCGCGAGAGAAAGACAGTCAATGTATATGAATGCACTGTATATGTGATGTATATGTGATGTATATGTGATGTATATGTGAATGCAAGTTATTTGCCAATCCAGGAGCCAGATAGTTTCGATGGCAGAGCACTGGTACAATCCACCAGATGACCTGGGTTTAATTCCCAATCGGTGCATGTAATTTTCCCACATATGTCAATTACATATTTTGAATCCTGTTCATTTATATATTGGTATTATATTGGTCTCCTACTGGTCCAATTGACCTATTGGATTTTTATTGGTATTCTCTATTGGTTTTCTATGGGAATTTCGACCTGGGAAGGAACCAGCACATACCATTTATAAAGTGTTTGGTCTGACTTGGCCAGGGTTAGGTTCGAATGGAATGGCCGCCCTCCCATACTCAGAGCAGACGTTCTACCATTACACCACCGAGACGTGTTATTGTTTCAACTACATTGTATTATTTCCTCAATAACAGAGTAATATCTAAATGGAAACTAATCGTGTTTCCAGGAAAGGGAACTTCATTACAAATAGAGGGCCTGTGTATTGATTTGTGTACTGGTGGATCCCTGTGCACATTCGGTGGTGGTAAGGTAAGAAGCAGGACAGCATTTCTGGACAATAGATGTGTGTGTGTGTGTGTGTGTGTGTGTGTGTGTGTGTGTGTGTGTGTGTGTGTGTGTGTGTGTGTGTGTGTGTGTGTGTGTGTGCGTAATTTCTGTTGTGTGCATGGTTTCTTCTTGTCCTTCGTCTGTCCTTCTTTCTTTCTTTCTTTTTTTCTTTTTCTTTGGCTACGTAGCGGTGAATCTTGTTTTTTGTAAGGTTCACCTGGCTGCACCTGGATGGGTATGAGGGTAGAGGAGTAGTAGCCGAAACCCGAATCCGATCCACGTTCCTCCGGATGCCTCCATAATTGTCTATTTGGGTTCCTCCTGATACTCCAGTGCTGCATTTGGTCAGTCATTTGATTCCCTCAAATAAGTAAAGGTGCTTGGCTGCTGTTTATAACTCAAGCAGAATCAATAATGTTCACATGTGAACTTTGTGCAGGCCAAGCCATTGTTGTGAGTGTTCCTTCAGCATCTTCATCATCACGATTGGCCTGTTCGGTGTCTGCATCTGAGCACCTATGGCCCAAGATGCTGTGATCGCAGGTTCAAATCCTATTACTTTGTGCATTTGTCCATCGTTTCCTAGTTTCTTGCAAGGAATATCTGCACACCTTTCTCCAAGAGTGTCATATAGTAACAAAAAATAAGTTCACACCATCTGCTGTACACAGGATCATTATCTTTCTGGAAGATGAATCCTTCCTGCATGAGTTGTGCTCCTGAGGATTGGCATGCTGGATCACAATCCTCCTGCATTTGTCAGCAGTCAGGGAGCCATAACGTTTGTATCGATTAGTGGCGTTGCTGGGTGTGATTCAGTCCAAACTAGTACTGTTCCCTCTACCATGCTTTTCTGTATGTGCACTGCGATTGCAATTACTTTCTCCTCTCTGTTGTCAAACAAACTGGCATCGATTGCTGCCGAATATTTCAAACATTTCAAACTTTCACTCATCCATAAAGAACACGTCTCCAGTTTTGTTCGCTGCCATGTTTGTAGTCCAATGCCTATATTTCAACTTTTCCGCAGCAGTGGTCTTTGAGCACCTGCATGTCCATTTAGACCAGCTCATGATGTATTTTAATGTTCTCAACATAGCATTTATACCTGCATTCACAGCAAGGACATTGACAAGATATGTATTTGACCATTATCTATTACATCAAGAAAACACCCTGACATATGTAACACCATTTACGGAGGGGTTTGGCTTTCTACTTTGATCACTTATATTATGAACAGTGGCAGTTTCGAACATGATCTACAGAATCTTGAGTGCAGCTCCTACTAGAAGTTGGAGTGTCCTTCAACATCCAGAACTGACTTGTACGTGCTTGTGATTTGGTATTTCAGTCCTGGAAACAACTAATCAAGTCACACAGCTACTACTGCAAATAATATCACTGCATTTCCCTTAGTGTCGCACTTTCTGATTGGTTGGACGACAACAAATCAGAGTAAAGGACATCAACATGTACAGTAACTGTACTTTGATGTTCATTTTCACGAAAATGAAATATGGATTGAATGTGCATTTTTCATGAATATGGATTGGCTCTCTCAAAGTACAGTGTTTCATTTTTACATACACTATTTACTCAGTATCCATATATTATTTCAAATTGTGTATGTAGTCCTATTTTCCTTGATCAATCATCTGATTAGTCACACCAATTAATTTGTTTTAGGTCATAATAAATAGTTAGCAGTTATAATCTTCTATTATTACTAATAATTCAATGGCCCCAGTTATTCTAAACTTCTTCAGGGGTTGGCCAGATAAGTTGTTTGGCCCTTGTCTTTCACGAAGCAACTAGCCAAACCAGACATTCGATTGGTGATTTGGGCAGGGATTTGTAATTTGTTTAGGGTGGAGGCAATAACTCACCTACTCTTCTCAAAAAGACACCATGGGATATTTATCATCTGCCAGCTAGCGTGAGCAGAAGAGACACCCATCTTTACATCTATCTGAAGGACGGCATATTTAGTGATGCAACCTCTGCTAGTGAGCCAGCATTCCGACAATTTATAGTCGGGTCGGGAAAGGAACCCTGACTAGACAGTTCAAAGGCACTAACTCTGCCACATTCTGTCGGATTACTTAGTTGTTATAATGTGTTTCAATTGAGTCTTACATGCAATTCTTATTTATCCTTTGAGCACATTTTTGGTAATTAACAAATTATTGAAATCAGAATGCAATGACATCTTGTACTTAAATATAATCATCACAATCCAATAAGATTTGTACTCGTAGCCTTTATAACAAGCAAGGCGATGTAATACCTTTCATCATATAGATGATAGGGGTCAAAGTCGGAACTTTCAAGTCCGTGAGTACAATCACACCAGCTTCCTGCAAGAACATCAAATAATTTCAAGAATAAATAGATCGCTCAATATTTTCAACAGTAATGAGATGTTAAATATAAAGTTGACCCCAGCTATTTGGCCTTCCCTTTAAACAGTACACTCTTTTATTTTGGTTTCTGAGTCAAGGAATATTATTTAAAATTCCTGAAAATGACATCACTGTTATAGAATGACCATCAAATGTTGTAAAACATAAATGATAAATTACTTTGTTCAAGACTTAGTTCAAGTGAACACCTGAGTGAAATTGTAAACAAGGAATTCATCTTGGGATCATATTTACCATAAATACTGAAGCAGCATCTTTACCACCAGGAAGCCAAAGGCGTGGCATACCCCATCCAAAAAAAGGTGTGGGGTAATTCCCAAACTGAGCTATCTCAGAAATAACCTGCAAACACAATCAGAAAAGATCAGAATGTTTATGGTGAGTGAACCAGCTTTTGGCCAATGGATTTTCACAACCGAATGACGAGTGAGGTCAAATAACCGTCATGGGAAAGAAGGTGTAGCGACGTTTTGGGCGTGCGCCATTCTTCAAAGTAAGAGAAGAGCCAAAGTTGGCTTTGAAGAAGGGCGCACGCCCAAAACGTCGCTCCAGATTTCTTCCCACGGCAATTAGAATAGCACTCTCAACATTCGGTTGAGAAAATGAATTGTCCCTATTTTTCTGTAATTTCAAAAAGAGCTGGCCATTGTGTATGGGAACTCTTGCCAAATTTCAAATTTTTACCATCTGGTTTGCAACATTATTTGCCACTGCTTGTGTCAATCGTGCTCCCATCAGGATTTTTGTTAGTGAAATGAAGACAGTGTTTCTCTCACTGGAAACCTTAGGGCCACTTGGCCCTACTAGATTTTGATTACCGAAAACTTTATGTTCCAAAGCCAATCCAATGCAGAACCAAACCCACCATCTCATTCAACAATGCAAATGCTCAAGGCCTGACTTCATAATGTTATCTGCATGTGATGTATTGAAATAAACATGTTTTGAAGCTAATGAGTAACCTCCGTAAATTGCTCGAAATAGTACTGTCTAATTGTGAACTCTTTATTTGTTTTCTCTATGAATTACATGTAAAACAAGAAAGAGCAATCAGAGATTGCAGACCCTCGCCAGGACGTGTTTTTAGTGGTTTTTAAGGCATTTGTGTTAAAACAAATATGGTGGCCGAACCACGTGACTGATGACGCCAACATTATTTTTTTTTCTCTCCACCAATTTATCCCTAGATGACGCTCAACAAATTTCATCTTGATCAGATGAAGTTTTGTACTTGTTGAATTATGACGTCATAATGGAGGTACCTATGACATCATCATCAACATATGTTATTCCGCATGGAGCGTTCTTTACAATGAGCCATCTCTCAAGTTTTTCTTTGCAGCATTTTCAGATATAGAGGTGCAAAGTTTTATGGTTTTTCCAAGATGGCGGCCGAACCATGTGACCGATGACGTCATAAGTAGCATTAAAAAATTCTGTAGAAGGAGGTGCACTCATGGTGATAATCTCCTGTCAATCGGACCAACGGTTGCAGAGAGAATCATATTTATTCTGTGCGGACAAACAGATAAACAAACAAACAGACAGACAAACAAACAGACAGACAAACAAACAGACAGACAGACAAACAAACGGACTCAAATGCAATACCCTCTCCTCCGGCGAGGGTAACAACTGGATAACAGATCTGCATTTATACTGAGGATTGTTAACTACTTCATCATGACCTGAGAAAACCACTTGAGGATAAGCATATGATGGCCTTATTAAAAAAAAAAAAAATGCAATAATGGATCAGGATTGATGTGGTTATTGAGCATTTTCAAACATCTGGCTTTGGAGATGATATTTTCCAATTTCAATCAAGTACATGTGCAACTCAGGTGAGCAGAAATGCTGACCAAACTGACATCGCCATTCTGACATGTTGTGAACTTTCTAAAAGCGACAGTCTTCAATTCCTTCAACCAAGGGCAATGCCCTTGTTCCATAAAGCTGCTCAACTGCCACAATTTGGTGAATGAAGTATCATTGCTTATGTTCTTTGTAATACTATAAGTTGTATAATTACCCTGGCCTTACCTTCTCCTGTGTGATGTCATTGCCATCTTTTAGGAGCAGCACACTCTTATCCACAACCAACAGGCCCACGTAGGCCTGAGCCTCTCCTGTTGTCACCTGGAGACTTACATTGTTTGTTGGTGCTGCTTGTAATTTGCTCCACTCCATCTCCACCTGTATGTGGATGCATTTTTTTAAAGTATCTAACTAAATTGAATTATGGCTTGGTATTTATGACTATTACGTTCTACCTAAAATGTACAAAAAAATGTTAAGTTTCGAACAACAAGGTGAGACAAATTGCATAAATGTATTCCATAGAGGCACAAAAAGCTTTTCTTGATAATAAAAATTTTGTCTTGCAGCTATCGGTTAAAAGAAGCACCGTCTTCTAGAATGCTGAACTGTCATTCATGTTTAGTTAAAAGGTTCAATCATTCAGGGACTGGATGGAAAAGTAACTCAAATTATAAATAAAAATTTGAGAACAGAAAAATTACTTTTTTTGCATACAAATTCTCAGCTAATGGAAAAGGAAAAGAGAAGTTAGAGAGCAAGAGGGTTACTACACAGACATTGGGGCTGTGGAACAACACACACACATGGATAAGGCATTTACTTCATAATAGTATCTCAAGTATACTTCCATAAAATTAATCCTCACCTTGTTGTCAAAGATGCCTTCCACAGCAAAACTTAGGCCATCGTTCACGACTTCGCCATCTTCTCGGACATAGTACACCAGCAGTTTTGAGGAAGGTGCCCACAGAGCTTGCGGCACCAGCTGGAAGGTCCCACAAGCACCCTGGCTCAAAGGTTTATCCACTACCTGCTGCTGTATTTGATCATTCTCACATGTCACTTGCCCAGCCGCAACTAGGTTTCCTCTTGAAAGGACCTGTAAACGATGCATGGCCTCATTCGCTGCAAACCATATAGGATTAATTGAAAAAACAATTATAAAACATTCAGATTGGTCTGTTTCGCATGGTCATCAAGACACAACGTTAATGATGCTGTGTTCCCAGGTTCAAATCCCATATCTTATGTTTCTTTGTCCATTCATACTCTGTTGCCATTTGTAAAAGTACACTGATGTCTCATAATGTCCTTGTCCTGCATGCAAATTACGCACAGCCCTGCCATGAGCCATATAATTCTGCAAAAGCAAGCAAGTATTAAAGGAGTATATCTCTTACAATATTAATGTGCTTGCTGAAGATATATTCGAAGTATTTAGATGTGCAACTCAGAACACAATCTCAATAAATAAGGAAGTTAATTGCTGAACCACATTAGTTATATTTATTATTTAATTCAAAACATTAATGGTAAGAGGCAACCGCACAATCAAGGTTAGGTGAACACAAGGGTGAAGTATGGTTACCTGGTACATTATATTCTGGGAAATGCTTGTGCCTTCAATTGTAAACCTCATCGGTACACCTGCCTGCAAGAAAGAACAAAAAAAAATTTAAATTAATATCATATGATGATGATGATCATGATGACCACTCCTGTATCTTCAGATGCATATGGCTGCCGAGGCAGTTTTTTGGCTATTGGGCACAATCCTGGTCGTGTCGCCACTCCTACACAGGGCACTCGAATGGCACATTCATCCAAGTAAGCTGGTACTCATTTTGCCGACCTCGGACGGATAACGGGCCGAGTCAACCCCACCTGGTCTTAATTCAATGACCGACCGGGATTTGAACTCAGGACCCTATAATCCCAAGCCAGCACCCCAACACCAGGCTTGTGATAGTTGATGAGGACAGAGTTATGTTAACTGCTTCTGTCAATTGCAAGTGATACAGTGCATTCAGAAAGTATTCAGACCCCTTCACTTTTTTCACATTTTGTTATGTTGCAGCCTTACGCTGAAATCGTTTAAATTCATTTTTTCCTCATCAGTCTACACTCAATACACCATAATAACAAAGAGAAAACAGGATTTTAGAAAGTCTTGCAAATTTATTAAAAAGAAAAAACTGAAATATCACCTTTACATAAGTATTCAGACCCTTTGCTATGACACTTGAAATTTACCTCAGGTGCCTCCCATTTCTCTTGATCATCTTTGAGATGTTTCTGCACCTTGATTGGAGTCCACATGAAAGCCCGCTTGGAGTGTGCAAAAAAGCACCTAAAGGACTCTCAGACTGTGAGAAACAAGATTCTGTGGGCTTTCATGTGTCTTTCACTGAGGAGAGGCTTCCGTCTGGCCACTCTGCCATAAAGCCCAGTCCGGTGGAGTGTTGCAGTGATGGATGTCCTTCTGGAAGTTTCTCCCATCTCCACACAGGATCTCTGGAGCTCAGCCAGAGTGACAATCGGGTTCTTGGTCACCTCTATTACCAAAGCCCTTCTCCCCCGATTGCTCAGTTTGGCCGGGCGGCCAGCTCTAGGGAGAGTCCAGGTTGTTTTAAACTTCTTCCGTTTAAGAATTATGGAGGCCACTGTGCTCTTGGGAACCTTCAATGCAGCAGAATTTTTTTTGTAGGCTTCGCCAAATCTGTGCCTCGACACAATCCTGTCTCTGAGCTCTGCAGGCAGTTCCTTCAACCTCATGGCTTGGTTTTTTGCTCTGATATGCATTGTCAGCTGTGAGACCTTATATAGACAGGTGTGTGCCTTTCCAAATCATGTCCAATCAATTGAATTTACCACAGGTGGACTCCAATCAAGGTGTAGAAACATCTCAAAGATGATCAAGAGAAATGGGAGGCACCTGAGCTAAATTTCAAGTGTCATAGCAAAGGGTATGAATACTTATGTAAATGTGATATTCCAGTTTTTTCTTTTTAATAAATTTGCAAAACTTTCTAAAATCCTGTTTTCCCTTTGTCATTTTGGGGTATTGAGTGTAGATTGATGAGGGAAAAAATGAATTTAAACGATTTCAGCATAAGGCTGCAACATAACAAAATGTGAAAAAAGTGAAGGGGTCTGAATACTTTCTGAATGCACTGTATACTTTTGTCTTTAGGTGGATAAACACACATTTATTTCATTATGTCACCCTTTAATTTGCACATATATTTATATGTACACAGCCACACACACACACACACACACACACACAGCAGTTAGGAGCAGTGGGGCCAAATATGGACACAACAAGCAAGGGACTGAATGAACAGCAAATATAAAGAGAGAGGAGAAGAGGAAACACAGCAGCCTTCAAGTAAGAGGAGTGCGGTTGAGTTAATTTCGATAGAAAAGATTATGGAACCATATTGCATACTTGCATTTGCAATCAACACCATCATATACCATGATGGCCTTGTCATGTTTCATTGATGATGCAACCAGCAAACCCATTTTTCAAATGAATCCTGGGATTTAGAAACCCAGTATACCTGTATGGTACTGCATTTGATTCCATTTGATGTACCATACTCTTTACAGAGCGTTGGTGCTGCCGAAGCAGTTTCTTGGCAAGGGTTATACTGGGTGGTTTGCCCTTGCTTTCCCAGAGTCGTTCGTCCATGCTGCATCCCTTTAAATGCTGAGCATCACGTACCATTTTAGAAATCTTTGGTATGACTCGGACGGGGTTTGAATTGAACCACCGACCTCCCGGACGTAGAGCGAATGCTCTAACCATTTCACCACTGAGTGTGGTTATGGGACTGGATGGGATCGGATTATAATTTCAACAAATAATATTTTCTCTGGAAGAAAAAATGACAGGTGTTTGATAATTATTATCAAACCTTTAAAACTTAAATGAAAGGGAAAAAAAAATCAGTGAAAACAAACAAACAGAATACATCTTGAATATTCTGGGGACTGGGGCATATAGTGCAATCATACATGAACAGTAAAGAGAACAAACATTTAAGTCGATGGTTAAATCAAAAATTCACATTTGCTTGCCTGTGCTGAGGTAGAATCGGTAGTGACTTGTATAAAAGAATTTGATGGTGACCGTCTCTCCAAAGTAACATAGTGCTGCCTTTCTGTGCTTAAAAACGTGGCCTGAAAAAAGGAGAGAAACATTTCCTTGAAGATAAATATTCTGATAAATAAACAAGATCAAGTAAATGGAGTATATGGTCCAAAAATTATATGAACGAGATACTCACAATAGTCCAAGGCACGACAAAAATAAATAACAACGTGTAAATTATTGATACAAAATACATTAAGATATTTTATTATTAAATATACATAGAGACTTGCGTATTGAGAAATATAATAAACGTTTGTGTGTCTTGGACGACTGGGAGTATCCCATCCAAGGACGTTTGGAACACCCCGTCAAAGCCACAGGAAATTTAAGGAAAGACACCCTACTGCTACTCCATCACCCCTACATTCTTCATTCCCTGCTTATTGAGTAATTAATTGCAAAGGAAGTACAAGAGTGTTAAAAACAAATAAGAACAGGAGAGTGGAGAACAAGTGCAAAGTAAGAAAAAGGTTTGTAGTGATTTTTAAAAAACTAGGGCATGCCCGTACTATATATAAGCTAGGACGTGCCCGTACGTGGGTGCCCGTTCCTTGCCAAAAAAAAAAAAAAAAAAATATTTGTGTAGGGGTGTGTGTGTGTAAACATCCTAGGGCGTGCCCGTACGTGGGTGCAAAAAAACATGCGTGCAAACAACAACAACAAAAAAAAACTTTGAAACCACGTGGCAGTAACGACCACAGAACCCCCCCCCCCCTCTATTTACATGAATGGTTTGGTCCATTCGCAACGACCACAGAACCCCCCCCCCCCCTCTATTTACATGCAATGGTTTGGTCCAAAGCGAACGGCTTGCAGTGTTTGGTAAAGAAATCGCCATAGCTCGGTAACTACTTCTCCGATTAATATGAAACCTTGAAAAGGCACATCCTCGGGTCCCCAGCAATATACCTGGCAAGTTTAAAGTATATCGGACCGGTAGTTGTCGAGAAACAGCGGTCACAGACAAACATACACACATACACACATACACACAGAGATTAATGGAATTATAGATAGATGTCACCTCCATATCCTTCTTTCACTTATGTTCTTACAGAGAACTGTGCAGAAAATATTTATTGTCCTATTTTACCTTATTAAAGGCTATTTAAATATGTATGAAAGGAGAAAAGTTCCACATCAAGGAGAAAGACCTCCTCTTCCCCCTCACCTGCCCCTAAAGGTTTCCCCCTCATCCCACCACCTTCCCCCCCCCCCCCCAAAGCTTGCCTCTAGTCCCACCGCCTCAAAGCTTCAGCCCTCGTCCGGAGCCTCTCAAAATTCAGAATGACTGCTCACATCCACTCATTCATTTCTCTTTTTCCCCACTTGTGGAATTAACTTCCACATTCTCTTCAATCTCTGTCTTCCATCCAGGTATTCTCGACAGCTGTTCTCCACGATCTTAGATCATTCCCCATCGAAAACCATGATATTTTCTATCCCCATCAACCCTCTCCCCAAGCCCACCTCTGCCCAAGATTTCCAAATTTCCAGGTTTTCCTTCCTGACAGTTTGCTTCTGTATCGATCTTGTCACCCCCTGTGTACTCCCCTACCCCTTATTCCTCCCCACATCCCTTATTTGTCAAAAGAGTCCTCTATTTTGTCACTCAACCATGCTGTTGATGTCTCCCCTCTCTTTCTGCAGTTCATTTTGTTTTGCGTCCTGTTGCGTCGTGTGTTCTAGCTCTTCCACTTGGCGTGACTTTGTTTTTCAAAAAAGTGGGGTGTTAAATAAACAACTACAGCAGCCCTTGGTAGAGGGTATACCTCCACCAGGCTGAACATTTTACATTTTGTAGCCCACTGATAGGTCGGTTCTGCATCCGGACCTACAAAATCGAATGGGCTTGTTCTTGTCATCTACCCAGCTCATCCACCAAGTTTCGTCTGAGGTATATCATAAGAGCTCCAAATGTATACCATACGAAACAAAGCATCTCAACTCTGATGAAATCAAAATTATATTTCATCTTCACCTCAGCAGATTTAGTACCAAGGTTATTGCAGACACATTTGGCTTTGCAGTTTCATAAGTCTATGCCATACTATGACTAGGTATACCGTTACCTATGAACCAATAGCATTCTCCCTCCTCTGAGGGTCGGCAAAGGCAGCCCGATATAAAAAAAAAAGTCCAGATAAATGTAAAGCTGATCCTCCGTCCTGTGGGTTTTGGAGTTGTTTTTGGGCTCTTCCTACGGTCCCCTGATGTTGCCCACCACTGGTAGGTATTGCCAACTTACTCGAAAAGTTAGGGAAGGGTTAAACTTCCACCCTTTCTACGTAGATAACATGTATGTGACAACTTTTTGATTCTGTCGACTAAATCTTCAAATTCTTCTCAGCGATGTCAAATTCTACCAAGTTCAGCAAACTGAAATAGATTAAGTAATACGTTATATCTATAACTTTTTAGAATATGAATGTTAAGTAATTACTTGTAAAATGCAAGTGAATGGGATGGGAATGTTAAATATATAAATTTGTGATATTGTAAATCTGGGTGTTCGGATAGATGGCCTTGTGAATACAATTATTATAAACTTTATATTCCTTTGCCTTTCAAGCTAATTAATATCCAGCATGATATGTCCTCTATAAAGCAATGAGATGACTTTACTTCCTGTGTCTGTCCTTATTGGTAATGTGGAACACTCTCAAAAAGAATGTTTTATTACGTAAACCTTTTCTGTAATTAATACGCAATATTCATTACTTCTCTGTGTGTTAAAATGTCTAAAATGAGGTGTGGAACATACCTTGAGGGACAAAGACATCGTTTTTGGCTTCACTCTTGCATTCATCTTCACAAACCCATTTGGGGGTATGATGAACGTCTTTATTTCTTCATTTCTGGTGCCCCACTCATCTTTTTGCATCATCAAAACTCTCAAAGTTGCCTTTAGGTCTTGGGGTAGCAAAGGTGACTCGTCGTATTGGGTCACTCGCACCTGGAACAGTCGACGAAGATTACGTACAGAGGATGTTAAGTGAAAATTATGTACAGAAGACTTTGGCATTTGCAAACTAGCATATTTCATCAGTGCCTCATTTTTCAATCATTGCCTGAAGATCACTTAATGATAGTGAATCATTTATTATCATCAAATATGACTCATATATATATATATATATATATATATATATATATATATATATATATATATATATATATATATATATATATATATATATATATATATATATATATATATATATATATATATACGTTTCAATAAGGGAGAACTTTATTCTGATTAAGTAATGCTAACTACAAGTAGTATTAATTATTTTAACCTTGCTTTAAGGTAGTAGGCCGACAAGAATTATGCATTTACAGCATACATTTTGCATTAAATGTTCCACAGTTTCCCAAAACAGGTGTTAGGTCTGACAGAATGGCCTAGATTTAGGTGCAGTCGCCGCTCAGCGGCCTAGTCTGGGTTTGAATCCTGGCCCACCTTTCACAGGCAGGGTAATTCACCAATGTGTTTGCCCATCCCTCAGATGGATGTTAAACTGTCGTCCCGTCTCGCCAGTACCAAGGATAAATGACATATTCCTGCCCTATCCTACAGGGGGAATTGCATCAGCAGCACAGCCGCACCCCCTAGCCGGTGATGCAGCACAGAAGCCAAGAAGAGGCAGCATTTGTGATGTAAATCAATGTACCGAAGTACATTACAACAGTAAACTTTATTGAGCCTTGAAAATAAGTTTTCTTCGAGGAAATGCAGTTCTGAAAATAATTTCATTGACTTGTAAAAGGAACTTTGGAAGTTGTTCCAGAGCATTTGATTCAATGAACAAATCAGTTTCTCATTCAATTCTCACTATTAAACCCAAAAGGACTGGCAAGAAGACATGACCATGGCTGAGAAAAGAAGGAAAAGATGTCGAGGAAGTAGGAGGGTATGGGTAGAAAAAAATGAACCACAGTTCCGCCGTAGTTGATTGTAAATACTCATGGTGTGCAAAGGGCTGTTATCATTGTTCATAAAACTACTAATTTAGTTTAGCTCTAGACTCAATGGCCTAATGGCTTTATGCCTTTAGCAATTAATATGCTTTGACATTTTAAAAAGTTTAAGATCGATACAACAATATCTGTTCTGATTTGCAAGCAGCATCACATGTGCAACACTGATGATAGGCCTGAAAGATAATGTCCCTCATAACAAGTGAATCCTCTTGGATTGCGCTGAGGTTCGGGCATGGAATTTCTAGGAGGAAGTATAATTTGTATGCAATGAAAGTACATGTAATATGGGATCGAGTAAGATCGAGTAAGCTTCACCAGTGCGCGTGCGCGAATTTACGTCACGTCGGCAGCGAGAAGGCGTTCCCCAACACGAACCAATCAGGAACTGCCACGCCCACTTATATGATCTCAGAATTCCTGTGACAGGAATTAGCGTTACACTGGCTGGAAGTCATTCGCTAGAGGCGCTTCCTCAGCGCCAATCACCAGTGCGCGTGCGCGAATTTACGTCACGTCGGCAGCGAGAAGGCGTTCCCCAACACGAACCAATCAGGAACTGCCACGCCCACTTATATGATCTCAGAATTCCTGTGACAGGAATTAGCGTTACACTGGCTGGAAGTCAATCGCTAAAGGCGCTTCCTCAGCGCCAATAATGCAGTGAACGCCATGACACCCGTACTTACGTAGGCTGTATACATCAGGCCAGGTTTGAAAATGTTTGGAGTGTTGAAGAACTCTATTTTAATTCGTTTTTCAGGTACATGTATGTCCATCTCTGATTCTGCATTCTTTCCTGGATTGAGAGGATAAAAACATACCATGGATTACCTTTCATCGCCCAGACAAGAATGTATCACATCATAAAATCTAATAGTTCTGACAAGTAACATTGAGATGATTAATCAGATTTTTATGCCTACGTTATGATGGAAATTGTCCAACAATATATGGATTGTGTTTTTTTTTCTAAGAAGAAACAAGTACATGCACGCATTCCTTTTCACTATGAAACTACCGAGCACCTTCACCAATGGTTATGAGGAGGACCTCCTCACGTCATTGACTCATAAAGGTGCCGAAGCAGATTCATTGGCTGTGCATTTAAACCCTGGATAGGTCAACACTCCGACTCAGGATACTTGACCGACTCACCTCCAGAAACCTTTTTTTCGTTGCAGACCTCAGAAGGATGACGGGCTGAATCGACCCACCTAGTGTAATTTTGCCACAGCTTTGACTTGAACTCATGATCTTAATATCCTTGGTCAACCACCTTCAGCATGACGCCACCACAAAGTTTCTTTCAGCAATGAACCAGAAATATATTATGTTGGCAACATGATGGAATTTAGACTTCATGCAAAACATCATATGCCCCCTATATTCTAATTTACTTCACGACCCTCCCCTAACTCCATTCTCTTACTGATTCTTTACTCTCTTCCTGTACCTCCTTTCCCTCTCAACCCCCACCACCCTCCCCCACCCCCTCCCCATCTCACCACCACACTTTCATTCCATTTTATTGGGGCACTGAGACTCAGTTATGCTCGCAGACCAACTCAACTTGACACTTCTGACCTACCAAAATCAGACTCTTAGTTTAGTCATTCACCTTTGTCGCTCCATTACAAGGCTCCGAAGGAAAACAAACAAAGGAGGAAGACAAATGTGAATCAATCTGTCAACGGAACCCGATAAAGTCCGTATGCGTTCATATGCGATCATTGTTATCACACTCTCAGATATGTCTGTACCTCTCGCGTTATTGCAAGGGAAAGGTATTCCAACATGGCGGTTGCTTGCCGTGTAAGCACGTGCAGCAGCTGCGCTCCAGTTGTATATACAGCTCGGTGAACACACCTCAGCACATGTGCTTGCATGCCCCTAATGCCGCCTCGGGATATAGAAGCAAGGCTGTGAGCTTGCAATATGCATGCATCACATTGTTAGCCGCATGCTAGTTAGGCAAATTCACAGTGTTTAAATAACTGTTATTGACAGTGTTTAATCAATTGAGTTTAATCAAACTCAATATTTTTTAAAACTGAATGTTCATCAAATAAAAATACTCATGTTTTACAGTGACATGTACTTTAGTACTATTTTCGAGATTTCATGACTCAATAATCTCGTCAATAGCTGAAAATAGTGAAGAGCGAACAATTGTTTTGGAAAATACAAAAATGGGTTAATATGTGAAGAGATTTTTCTTCAGAAAACATATTATTTTCCTCATATTATTTTGCTGTAAGTTAGTAGGTAGATTATTGAATATATATATATATATATATATAATTTCAAAACACACTTGGTCACAAGTGTGCCTCACTGAACGGGTCCTCAGTCGAGGTCCTCAGTATCATCCCGTTTCGGTCCTTCAACCTCAATACGGTCAGCTAAGGTGGGCTAGCAGGGGCACATACGCCTCCACGTGCAGCAACTACACCCGGATGCGTACATACCCTCACCCCCAGCCAGTGAGAACACAGACTACAACAACAAAACCGCCTCCACTCCTAGAATCCACAGCCCCTCATCCACTCACTCACATACCAAAAAAAACCAAAAAAACAAACAACTGACCACCTACCCTTACAACATGCACCGCTCAAGCAAAAACACATTCATGTAAAACCACACCCACTCCTGCAACACACACACACCCACTCCTGCAACACACACAACCACTCCTGCAACACACACACACACACACACACACACACACACACACACACACACACACACACACACATCTCCATCTCTCTTCTGTGCTCAGTCACTACCCCTTTAGGCTGAAATGAACCACCACCCACAACCTCAACCTACACCGTTCGACGTGCCTCCATAAACTTCCTCCATATCCAAAGTGAGCCTTTCAAGGCAACCTGGGCAACTCTGTCACACATCCTCCTTCTTTCTGTTCCACACACTCCAAGCCGAGCAAGAAATGCAGAAAAGGAATTGCCAATATACCCTCTACACCCCACCTCAAATGGCTCACAAGAAACTCGCCAAGTTACAACCTGTATTAACTGTTCTTTTCCACTAGTGTGAGGAGGTTGATCATTACAGCAAGCAAGAAACAAATAAACAATTCAAAACTGAAATAACAACTGCCATTTGATATTCGGTTATCAACTCTTAACAATATTGAGTTTTATATTAATTGTAATTAATTTCATGATAACAAATCAGATGAAAATGCGGTACCTGTTAAATCCTCCACGACCTCGGCTTCAATTTTCATGTTCCGAGGGAACGCGCCATTTGTTCTTGAAATAATTTCTTTGTAGGTGAACTCAAAGCCAACAGCACCATAAACCTAACATGCATACCAACACGCAAGTGTTTTTACAGCCAAGTCAGTTGAAAGATAACTCATCGTCAATGAGAGGTTTCACAAGAAGGACATCAAAGGAAAGAGAGCCCAGCAAAGGGCTTGAAATATGATTTCGGGAAAGATTTCCCAAGATGGGACAATTAAATGTTTGATGGTGAACAACAGGAAGTACCATGTACTTGTAAACAAGTCCTCAACTTCCACAATCTTCTTTGAATGCATCTCATTTTTAAATACTCCAGCTCTCATTTGTGGATATAAGAAAAAAAAGATTACGAAGGAAAATTACAATTACAATGTTACAAATATGCTACGCCCAAAATATGTTCTTGGCCACAGAAAACTATTTTTATGGACATCTTGAGGTGCTCTCATTATCTAGCATTCCATTTTGGGCCAGTGAATACTGGATGTGCCCACCAAGATTAATAAGACATTGATAGATCGAGCCCATCCAGCCCATGGCAGGTTCCAGTTAGAAAGTACTTAAGGGGTTCATCTATTCCAATTATACTTATCTCCCCAAAACCAAATATTCTCCCTAAGTATTCATTGATTGACATTCAAGATTACATGACATTACTTAATTTAACCCTGAACACTTTCCTTGTTAATTTACAGTGTGATAAAAGATCATATTATACTCCTCATGCATTACACTTTCAAAAGCGAAGCCATTAATTCTGTGTCTCCATTATTATGAGGTTCTGAACATTTACATTTCTCTCTATAGTCTATATGAAGAAAATCTAATATCCGAAAGGAGAAAGCCATCTTACTTTAATGTTTGAATGGACGATCTTGACCTCACTTGACCGAAACCTATTATGCCCGCACTGAATGCCCAACCGACATAACTTTTGTATGTGACACACCAGGGTCACTTTGGCTGTACCTTTAACTGCTTTTCCATATGTGTACCTGCAAAAAGGACACAAAAGCTATTCAATATTTGACGAAAATGTATTTTCGCATTAAATAGTGCAGTAGTAAATGCACTAAAGTACCTTCTTGCAAAAGAACCACACTTCATCCAATAAATCATATTGTGCAATATAACATTGTGTCTATATCCCTTGTTAATCTTTGAAGAGTCCTTCCATGGAAACCCCGCTGAGTGTGGTGAGAACGATGTGGCGCCATTGTTTTGGAATGGCTGGTACCCAGAGTGCCCCGTCACTTCCCCCAAGCAAATTGGCTGGGTTTGTCTCAAAGACAATCCTGTGTTGTGTGTCGTGTATTTGTCTGTATGTCCGTGTGTGAGATGTCGGTGTGTGACAGCTCTATTACGAGTAACAAAAAGAAAAGAAAAAAGTAGTTCTGAGGAAATTGTTTCGTTGGCCTGCAACTTATGACTATGAGACAAGATCGTCAAATTCACACAGGAGTTATGATTGGTTGAATGAATGAATGATCGTTTTAAGGCCATTTTCCCCGCTAGAGCGGGGGTTAGCCTTGTGGGCCCCATGACAATCATGGTTTCCTGTTTTTTGAGGCAATGTTTTTATGGCCGGATGCCCTTCCTGATGCCAACCCTTGGTCACGCTCTTACGATGCGCAGGGATATGGTGTACCTATTCTAAATCGGGGTACACACCGTGATCATTCATCCCAGCAAGCTGGTACTCAATTTGCCGACCTCGGAAGGATGACAGGCTGAGTCAACCTTTGGAGTTAATTCAACGATCGACCGGGATTCGAACCCAGGATCCTAGGATCCCAAGCCGGCACCCTAACCACTAAGCCAACACCAGATTGGTTGTTGGTCAGTTTTTGCATAAATATCTTTATGAAAGGAACCATGTCAGATGTAGAAAGTAACTTAAGAATTGACAAAATGCCTCACCGTTTAACTAGAGACATAGTACCTTCTTGGTACCCAGTGTGGTTTTGTGAAATTGAAATGGAATCATTCAAATATAAACATTCATTCTGAATTCTAAAGTAATGCATGAGTAAAAACTATTATGATGCCTTCAAACCTCTTCAAGTTTGCCACAATTTAATAACTGCAGTGGCATTTTAGAAAGCACGTCTCTTGACACATAAACAAAAAAGTAACAATGGGTTGTTGGGAAAAGAACCTCGAAAGATCTTAACCCGCGTTGTCAACGCACTCTGGGTGCTAATAGGTCCAATAAGTGAATAGACTCGACTATATAGATCAAATATAGACAATTTATAGAATCATATAGCTGTAAATAATTGGTTGTGCCTAATCACAAGAGTGACGTCATGATGCGATGCTACCCAAAAATTAAAATTAGCCAAATGTTCATTGGTGGGAGCATTATATTATTATTAATATTATTCAATGGTCCAATTATTTCCACCACCGCCAGGGTGAACAATTCTGGCCCAAGCATTTTGGCGAGGCCTGACGTTTGGCTGTGGAAGTAATTTGTAATTTGTTCACTGTGTCTGTGATAACCTTCCAAACATATCAGCGAAATACACCTTGGGATATGGAACATCCACAAACGCCCCCACTGCTGGGAAACGGATCCTCCAGCTTAACACCCTTCTGATGGACAGAACCCATAATGTTGTCTCGCCCTGGATGCTAAACACCAGGAAGACGGTTTAGATGGGGGTTGGAGATGGTTGGGGGTTGGAGACAGTTGGAGGGGGTAGATGGCTTAATTAAATTCAAAATACATCATTAATGTAGAAAGTTTAATCTAAAAAAAACTTTCACATTTGTTTTCACATAAATTAGTTATCATAATATAGCACCAACATGGTGTCAATAGACCTAAAACCTCACTTTTGAATGTCCATGAAACTCACTTTGCTCTGATGGTTCCAGAAACACCTAATTTCTCTTCTCGTGCAACAAAAGATCTTGTTTGAATGTTGACCTCAAACTTTGGGAGAACTGAGAAGACAAAGGGAAACAATAAATTGGTTATAAACGAGAACGAAGTAAAGCAAACAATAGTGCAATAGCCTTGTAGTATTAAGAACTTGAAATGGTCATATGAGTGGTTGAGATTTCAAATCCAACGATTTCAAATTTTAGCCTTTTCAAGGCTAAAACTTCGAAGCTTCAGGAAACTGAGCAATACGGGTCTTTAAAAATGACGTATGAATGCTAAATGAGACCATTTGCACATGCGCTGTGTGTGTGTTTACACCGGTTCGGCTTGACGGGTACTTCTAAACTGCCACTGCTAGCACAAAATGTCTATTTCTGTTTTGACATAAATTTTTCTTGTCATTCAAATCGTCTTTTTAACATAATTTTCAGCATTTAGACGATAGAGTGGCAATTTCAAAATGGTTAATCATAATTATTGTTCTGTTCCTGAAAGAAAATCAGACTCACAAGAATATAGAATATAAGAGGAATATCTGTGGAGGACCCTCTATAATTTCCTGTTAATACAATTAACTAGCGGCGGCCGTGGTTAGAATGCATATATACACACAGGCATGAATAGACACTTCTCCTTTCACCAATAGATGCAAAAATCGAGTACAATTTCTCTTGTGGCCCAGGCACTAAACAAAAAATATATACACTTGTAACGGCACTCACAGCCCGTGCAACTCCCACTCCCAAGCACTTATTCCCAATCATGAATAATAGTGAATATATTAAACTTTCCCTGTGCATCGACAATATCTAGACATGACCTTCCCATTGGTGTTAAGAAGCACTAAGCTTTGATTAGAACGCACCATCTACGAACCTTCAAACTTTCACGGGCCCATATTGTCGGGAGTTTTTGCAATACAGACCAACACATATCAACTCTTTGAACAAGTTGATAAGGAAGTTTTCCAACTGTTTCGCTGTGCAGAGGCACATCCCGTTCTCACAGATGTGTTTACAAGTATTTACGGCTCCTGTAAAAGCTTTTTAAAATTGCTTCATTCTACAATCCTTATTTGGCAGGCAAGAAACATGTCCAAGCTTCCCCAATTGATTTCGTTATTAGGGGTTTCTGCGCATGCTCAGCGAAGAATCTGCGGTGGATTATGTCATTTTGAAAGTGCCGTATTAGGAGAGTGAACAACAACCAAAGTCGTTCTTTGGTACTCCTGAACTCTTATCCACACACATACAAGGCCTTCATCTGCAACTTGATGGAGTACTGCTCTTTCCTTTGGGCTGGCACCCCTGCCTCACACCTTGCTCAGTTTTACTCTGCATTTACACCCTTCCATCCCATCATCCCCAAGTTTTACCTTGCCACAACCCCAAGCCCTCCTATACTGACACACTTTGAAAACGCAACCTGACACACTTTGAAAACGCAACTTTGTATAACCCTAACCCTAAACCGAACAACTAACCCTAACAATTGGCCAGCTTTGTCCCCAGACTTAAACCCTATCAAGCACCTTTGGGATGAGTTAGGGCGAAGTGTACGCCGACGTCAGCCGCCACCACACAACGTTGCTGCATTGGGTCAGGCATTACAGAATGAGTGGAGGAACATCCCTGATGCCACTATCAGACTTGTGCACGTGCAAGTGGTGGACACAACAGATACTGACTTTGAGGTGGAGGGTAGGACTCTTTGATGACGTGTGACATCTTATGGGATTGCTGTCAGGACAATATTCTTTTTTGGTTTGTCGACTGATTAACCTGTTTTCCTTCCATAGTAAACACCTTTCAGTTCCACTGGTTGTTTGTCATATTATTGCATCCAAAGTCCGTTTTGCGTTTTCAAAGTGTGTCATATATTTGAAAAATTTCCTTTTTTTTCATTCTGTATCCATCTTGTCCACCCCATGCATTCTCCCCCAACCCCTCATTCTTCCCCATATGCCTTATTTGTCCAAGTCTCCCTCTATTTTTGTCCATTCCCTGCTGGTGGTGTGTTTTCCCACTCTCTTTCTGCTGTTCCTTTTGTTCTGTTATGTCCTGATCCATTCTATGTATGAGCTTCTCCACAAGCCTCAATTTTGATTTTGTATACAACCCCCCCCCCACCCCCCCCCCCCCCCCCCCAAAATGTCAATAAAAACACCCAGCTTGCTCCCTCATGTTTTTAAGGAAAGGGACAATATTCTTGCCCCACCCCACCCACTCTGAAATTAACTGGTATGCCAATTAGAGTAAATGGGATCTGTCCAAATCCTGCATATAAATATCAGTTGATAGAGGTTTACAATTGAATTCATTTTAGTCACATAACAATTACGATACATCAAATGTTTACCATATTTCTCAACAGTAAATGTTTGCTTTGTCTTCATCTCCAATTCCTGGCAAAGAAAGGCATACATGATAATTTTATGGCAAACATGATGACATGAATGAAATGCAAAGATCCGGGGAAGTAAAAATTACATTCACGGGTCTTACAAAGTGTAAAATCATCACTTCTTGTCGGCGGTCGGTGGATAAAACTCCAGCTGAGTCAGACAAAAGACTTTTAAAAATGGCATATGTTGCTTCCTTGTTTGATGGTTGGCATTTGAAAGGACAAGATTATGGACAATCCTATTGGTTGGAATGCATGGCGGGAGGAAATTTCCCCTTAGGAAATTTCTGGCTGAGTGCAGTGAGAAAGGTTGTTGTCGTTGTGTTGCAGGTACCCAGGATGTCCCAGGAAGGGAGGGCACTTCCCCCCAAGATCAGTGGCGGTGTTTGTCTCATCTAACAGTCATGTGCTTTGTCTCGTGCATTCGTCTGTATGTCCATATGTGTGAGATGTGTTTGTGGCAGATTCACTACGAGCATTAGATACTGTAAAAATAATAATAATAATAATAAAAACACCCAGGATTACAAAGCTTGTGTAAGTTACCACCTGTGATGTCGTTTACCAAGTGCCATTATCTGACCTTGTGTGTGACGGATATGACCCAGTCCCCGAGCGGAGGCTGAACAGAGAGAGGAAGTTCCATGGAGACCACTCCGCTGGGATGTGACGCTGACAGCCACTGCTGGATCCGATTCCCACTTGGGTCCTGTGTACACACCGACCATGAAGTATTTGTTGAAATTATCAAATTTAAAAATGTTTTAATTCGAAATAACTATGATTTCTTTACATCTCGTGATAAAAAAAAACTTAATCGTGTTACATCATCAATGTCTCATACATCAATTTACCTCCACTGCGACATCCACTTGACCTCGATACTGCTTCAGGTTGGGGTGCAGGTTAAAAACCCGAAATTTGACTGTCTGTCCAGGTTTATACATGGCCTTGTCAGTTTGAACAAATGTCATGAGGCCACGGTTATTAAAGGATATCTTCGTGCCGTTTTTAAACACCGTGGTCCCCATGTCGTCCACACCCTCGACGTTCAGATGGTAGTCACCACTTGACAAGTTAAGAGGCAGCTGCGATGACCAGAAACATTATGATTAGTCATCTTCGCTGACTTTTTATGACAAATCACAGATTGTGTGATATACTGTAAGGTTGCCAGGTATTTCTAGTGTACACGCATATCCTCTTCTCTCAATAACTTTGCCAGCTGGCACAGGTATGTTAGACCAGCATTGGGCTAGGGTGTTTGGTCATACACAAAGAGCTGATGTTGGTTCAACATCCCTTTTTAGACAGAAAGAGATGGTTGGTTTGGGGGGTATACTGATGACGTTTGGCCATCGTCGAGTGTTAAGTCTGTCAATGACGGAACAACATTGGGATGACGGACCAACGTTCTAGCGAACGATGAATAATTTGATGTGGGCCCAATGGAATGGCCACTGTTGGGTCAACGTTGGCCCAAGGTAGCTGTGCCAGCTGCGTTCCCTCCTTACTGGTAAAATGCATGAGTTAAAAGTAAAAGTAAAAAGCAAAAGGAACTGTTCTTTGATGAGAAAGTTCTGAACAGAAAATTCTGCCTCTGATTTGGCTTTAAGAGGCCCTTTGGAGGTCTTACGCCTAGACTGGGCCATAAGTAAGTTTCATCCAACAGCAAAGCCTGACATATCACTGAAACACCTCAATGGTCAAATAATATGCAGGTGTAAATGCCTTTAGCGTATCCCAGGTATGAAAGGGAACTTACCGGAGGCAGCACAATAGAACTTGTTTCTCCTGGAAAGTATTGGAATATACAGAGTGACGGGATAGGATGAAGAGGGGTGTCACGGGGGTGGTGAGGAAGGCATGGGGAAGGGGTGAGGATTGCACAGGAGGGGTAAGGGGGAGTGAGGGTGGTACAAGGGGGTTGAGGGTGGCACGGGGGAGGGGGGAGGGGAGTGAGGGTTTCACAGGGGAGTGAAGGTTGCACGGTGGGGGGGGGGAGGAAAGGGAGGGGTGAGGGTGGCACGGGGTGGGTGAAGGTTGCAAGTGTGAGTGGTGAGGGTTGCAGTATGGGTGAGGATTGCACAGGGGGTAGTATGGGTGGCATGGGGGATGAGGGTGGCACGGGGTGGGTGAAAGTTGCAGGAACGAGGGGTGAAGGTTGCACAGAGGAGGGGTGAGGGTTACATGGGTGGGGATGTGAGGATGTCATGGGGGTGAGGGTGAGGGTCGCACGGGGAAGTGAGGGTGGTATGGGGGATGGGTGAGGGTTGCACAGGTGGGAGATGTGGGTGTCACGGGGGGGAAAGGGGAAGAGGGTGCGGGTGGCACGGGGTGGTGAGGGTGGCACAAGAAGGGGATAGCATTTAATTACATTAGTTTTTAAGAAGAACATGTCACACAACAATGTTAGAGTAAACTAAGTGGTAACCAACAGGTTTAATAGTTTAACGTGGCTATACAATGAAATTAATTGATATGTAAATACAGTACTTTAAAATACAACAACAACAACAACAGGCATTTTAAGGCCATTTTCCCTGCTGGAGCGGGGTTAGCCTTGCGGGCCCCATGACAATCTGCTCCATCCCTATTACAGTACTTTACAATGAATGATGAAAATATAAAATGAAATGTTTCATGTTCAAAATATATCTAAAACTCCAGTGGGCGTTTACAATTGTATTGTTCTGCAGAAATTTCTCACGAGTTTTAAATCATTCGTAAATTTCCGATGATTTCATTATTTCGATGATTTCATTATTTCGATGATTTCATTATTTCGATGATTTCATTATTTCGCATGGTGTAAACATCGGATAAAAGGTTTGATTTTCACATTGGAATTTGATTGCCACACATTACTTTTACTATTAAACGGGAAATTTTCAGGATCCTTCGCTTCATAACTTACCAACAGCCACCACAACCTTGTGCCTCAAAAGTACTTGGCCATCTTTGTCCATACCGAAGTTCAATGTCACAGGGCCATACTCAGGGGATCCGTACAAAGACACTCCAACAGACAGTTCCTGGCCTGGTCGGATGGTTTGTGGGATGGTGATGAGGTAGTTAAATGACCTAGGAATCACAGACAGTTTCTGGCCTGGTCAGATGGTTTGCGGGATTGGTGTACAGGTAATTCAATGTACTTGGGAACAGTGAAGAAAAACGATGTTGTCAAAATGAAATACTGTTTGGAGACAGTAGACACATGTTATATACACACGGGTATTTCAAACTCAACATTCATCGCTTTATCACTAACTAGCAGCAGTACCCGGGCGGGGGATGGGGGAGGGGAGGGGTAAGGGTGGGTAGGGGGGAGGGGAAGGAGGAGGCGGCAGGAGAGGAAGGGGAGGAAGGGGGTTCATCACCTTTTCGTTAAATATATGCAGGTGAGTGTGGCGTTCATCCCGTTTCTGCGTTAAGTGGGATGCCGAACAGGAAGAAGAAGAACCCTTACAACCAAACTTCATGCACTTCCGGAATTGTTTTATTATTTGTGTTCAAATGTCTGGTGATTGTTTTGTATTTATTTATGCGAATGTGGACTTGTATATAAGTCATTAATTTAAAAAGCTTAGGCACTATCGAGCGATTATTATTTTTTAACTCCAAAAAAACGAAATTTTCTTTTTCAAAATTTTTCCCCCTAAAACACTCCCAGGCACTCACTGACGAACCTCTGAAAGTTTGACAAAGATCCATTCAGCCATCTCTGAGAAAAATGGCGACACAGACAGACAGACAGACATCTCTGTTATATCGTAGATTTAGACTCTCTTAAGTACCAGGATTTCTTCGTTCGTGCACAGTACGAGGCTCCAGGGTAGCATCACTGGCTGAGGGTGCGGCTGTGCCGCTGATGTGGTGCCCTCTTGCTGGTTAGGGCAGGAATTTGTAATTTGTTCATGATGCCAGAGATAGTTCGCTTACTCTTCGCGAAGGATACCGTGGGATCTGTAACGTCCACTGACGAATGACTGTAGATGGGACGCCCGTTTAACACATTGATGAATCACGCTGCCTGTGAAAAATGAGGAAGACAGTTTATGGCTGGGTGTGGGTTCAAACCCAGGCTGGACAGCCCAGAGCTGAGTGTGCGTACCTCAAAGCCATCCGGTCAGCCCAGTACTAGGACTGAAAAAGGATAGCTCAAGTACAGCATATTCTCTGGTGTGGGTTCAATTCCCGACCTGACTCTAAGCTGTCACCCTGATGTTTGGTGCTTCTCAGGCAGGACGTTGCATCAATCAGTACACTTTGGAGGGGACGTTAAGATGGCTGTCCAATTTACTGGCATTTGCTGGTGGACGTTAGAGATCCAAGGTGTCTTTCAAAAGGAGTCGGTAATTGTGTGCATATATACCCTGGCCAAATTCCAAACTTCTGCCGTAACCTACAAGGGACACTGCATCAAAGGGCACAGCTGCAACCAAAGAAGATGCAACCACCATGCCGAATTTATGATTGAATCCCATGGAATTATGATTCACTAGATAATGATCCTCAGTTCAACTTTTTCACACTCTCTTCCACCGAATCCTGTATTCAAAGAAGAAAAATGAAAATGCACACCCAACGGAGAATGGCATCAAGATAAAAATCCATCTCAGTCATAAAACACGTAACTTAGAATAAAGAGAAAAATGATTGAGCAAAATCATTGCTTACTGTGAATTTACTTGAAGTGAACTTATCACCAGGACTGTGAACAGGGAAACCTGCAAAAGAAGAACAATTACCTGGCATGGTATTATCATTGCAACGGAAACTCCAAGTAAAAATTGGTCCCACATCTTATACAGTATATATATATATATATATTGAATACCATACATAACTCACAAGATGCGTGCAATCTTGGCGCAGCTTCATGATGATGACCGAAGTTGAACCAGAACCACTGAAAGCATGGTACTTATACATCTTGGAAGGCAAAACCTAGAGGTCATTAAAGCCGAGTAAATGGCTTGGAGTGTATTGCGTAAATCATAGGAATGTGTTGAGTTAATTGCAGAAGCGAATGGCTTGAGGGGGGGGGGGGGGTAAATTAGATAAAATACCTTGCATATCCCCAGCAAGTGTGGGGAAAGGTGGAGTATCTCGTGCACATTGAAATATAAAGTACAGAGAAGAATACATCTATGAGAGTAGTTGTTGAATTAACAGTGCACAATTACTATAGAGAGATTATTTATTACTTCTTTAAGGGCCATGCTTATTCCAACCTTCATGCGGGATTGGCCAGAGAACATCTTTGGTGCAAGTCTTTCACGAACTGACTGGATGGGTCTGACGTTCAAGTTATTTGGGCAGGAATTTGTAATTTGTTCAGGGTATCTGTGATAATTCACCTACTCTTCGCAAAATAAACTGATGGGATATTTAACATCTGCCGCCAACAACCAATGTTGGTTGGCAGGTCCTGCTTAACGCACCTCAAATGGACGACATAAACATTGATGTAGGTGCCGCATTGCGAAGCACCAGAGTGACAGTTTATATCTGTGTCAAGACCCAGGATTGACAGCTCAGAGTTGAATGTGCATACCTCTAACTCTCCAAGCTATTATGCTTACCCTGATTTTAAAAGGGTGCATAAACCAATATTCATAAAACCGAAAATCATAAGACCGAGATTTGTAAAACCGAAGTTCATAAAACCGAGATTCTTAAAACCCAAATTCATAAAACCCAAATTCATAAAACCCATATTCTTAAAACCCAAATTCATAAAACCCAAATTCATAAAACTAAGAATTCATAAAACCAAATTTCTTAAAACCCAAATTCTTAAAACCCAAATTATTAAATCCCAATTTATTAAAACCGGAATTCATAAAATCCAAATTCATAAAACCCAAATTCTTAAAACCCAAATTCATAAAACCAGAATTCATAAAAGTAAGAATTCATAAAACAAAATTTCTTAAACCCAAATTCTTAAAACCCAAATTATTAAATCCCAAATTATTAAAACCAGAATTCATGAAATCCAAATTCTTAAAACCAGAATTCATAAAACTAAGAAATCATAAAACCAAATTTCTTAAAACCCAAATTCTTAAAACCCAAATTATTAAATCCCAAATTCATAAAATCCAAATTCTTAAAACTCAAATTCATAAAAGCCAGGTTCTTAAAACTGAAATTTTTAAAGCCACAATTTCATAAAACCCAAATTCTTAAAACCGAAATCCATAAAACCCAAATTCTTAAAACCGGAATTCATAAAACCGAAATTCATAAAACCAAATTTCAGCTTGCTTTATGTCCATGTAGGGAGTTATAATTGTCATCTAGAAAGAACCTGTAGTGTATCCTCTATTTGGTTCTGATTTCCCGTTTACGGTTGCAAGTAGGAGTAGTGGAGTGGAAGTAGAAAATCATAATGGTGAAAGGGTTCTGAACGAGGCAAGGTCTCCAACCACATACTCAATCACACAATAAACTTAAGTTTTGACAATTTTAGTCCGACATGAGTGTGCATGGATGCAAATTTAGCAGCAGGCAGCTTCTGCATCTTTCCCTGAGAGTGAAACAAGTAATTGTTCTAATTGTGCTAAGTGACCCCATCATTGCAGTAACATTCACTGAAAAGTTCTTATCGTGGATAATTAAAAGAGTCATGCTCCTGGCAAAATGCAAATCCTTTGAACGAGGCATTCCTTTGTCCACAATAATTACCTCGACCCCGGGGCTTAACATTCCCTCTTGCCATTTTTCCACATATCGGATTTCATCGCTGCAGCAAATATAGGTTCGAGTCCTCAAGGGTAAAGTCCACGCGAAATGCTTGTGCTGGATGATGCGATATCCCGAGGGTTAAGCATAAACTTCTGGCCTTAAAGAAAACACATTGTTAATGAACTATAGATGCTATCAATCGTTCTTGTAGTCAAACTACTTCTTTAAACATCTCCAATTATATCCACCTTCTTGAGGAGTCAGCTGGGGAGTGGGTTTTGGCCCAAGACTTTCAGGGGAGAGAGATGGGAAGAGAGGAGGGAAGGGAGAGCGAGGGAAAGAGGTGGGAAGGGAGAACGAGGGGAAGAGGTGGGAGAGAGAGAAGGGAAGAGGAAGCGAGGAGAAGAGGGGGAAGAGAGAGGGGGGAGGGGGGAGCAAGGGGAGGAGTGGGGAGCTGGGGAGAGAGAGAGAGAGGGAGGGGTGGGGGAATAAAAAGGAGGGGAGTGGGAGGGTGAGGCGAGATAGAGGGGAGAAAGAGAGGAGGGAGGCGGAATGAGGCGCAGCAGGGAGGGGGAGGCGAGGAAGGGTGGGAGCTAGGAAGGAGGGAGAGTGATAAGGGGTTGCCTCACCTAACACAAACTTTCTCTTTCATTATATTCATACATATATATATATATATATATATATATATACAATTATACATACTGTATACACACACAGTGCCCTCGGGATATACAGTGCCTTCAGAAAGGATATACACCACTTGACTTTTTCACATTTTGTTATGTTACAGCCTGAATTTTAAATGGGTTAAATTGAGATTTTTTGTCACTGATCTACACTTAATACCACATAATGTCAAAGTGAAATTTATTTTTTAGAAACTTTTACAAAATTATTAAAAACGAAAAGCTGAAAAGTCTTGAGTCAACGAGTATTCAACCCCTTTCCTACAACACTCCGAATTGATGTTAGGTGCATCCAATTTCCTTTCATCATCCTCAAGATGTCTCTATAACTTGATTGGAGTCCACCTGTGGCCAATTCAATTGATTAGACATGATTTAGAAAGAAACACACCTTTCTATATAATACCCCACAATTGACAGAGCATGTTAGAGCAGAAACTCCACCATGAAGTACAAGGAACTGTCCATTGTACTCCGAGATAGAATTGCGAGGAGGAATAGATCTGGGGAAGGGTATAAAACAATTTCTAGAGTGTTGAAAGTTCCCAAGAGCACAGTGAGCTCCATCATTAGGAAATGGGAGAAATATTGAACTACCCAGATTCTTCGTAGAGCTGGCCATCCGACCAAACTGTGTAAACCGGGCAAGAAGGATCTTGGTCGGGGAGGTGACAAAGAACCCAATGACCACTCTAATAGAGTTCCTTGGCTGAGATGGTAGAACTTGCCAGAAGGACAACAGTCTCCAGAGCACTTCACAAATCTCGGTTTTATAGGAGAGTGACCAGATGGAGTCACTCCTGAGAAACAGGCATATGACAGAATGCCTGAAGTTTGCAAAAAGGCACGTGAAAGACTGAGGGCATGAGGCAAAACATAAGATTATGTGATCTGATGAGACGAAAATTGAACTCTTTGGCCTGGATGCAAGGCACTACATCTGGCAGAAACCAGGAACAGCCCATCACCCATGTAAGAACATCGCTAATGTGAAGCATGGTGGTGGCAACATCATGCTATGGGGATGCTTTTCAGCGACAGGGAGTGGGAGGCTTTTAAGGATAGAGGGAACAATTAATGGAGCCAAATACAGGCAAATCCTTGAGGAAAATCTGCTTCAGAGTGCAAAATACCTTAAACTGCGGTGGAGACATGTTGCGATAGGACAATAATCTCAAGCATAAAGCCAAAGTTACACTGGAATGTGGAATCTTCAGAACACTGGAATCTTCAGAACAAGAACGTGAAAGCCTCTGAGTGGCCCAGCCAAAGCTCAGACTTGAATCCCATTGAGAATCTGTGGAAAGACTTAAAGATTGCTGTTCACCGACGCTCCCCATCCCACTTCACAGAGCTTGAGCAAATCTGCAAGGAAGAATGGGAGAAACTCCACAAATCCTGATTGGCAAAGCTAATGCAGACATACACAGGAAGACTCGAAGCTGTAATCGCTGCCAAAGGAGCTTCTATGAAGTATTGACTCTGGAGGTTGAATACTTATGCAATTTAGATATTTCTGTATTTCATTTTTAATTATTTCGTACGAATTTATATTTTTTAATTCCACTTCGACATTATGGGGTGTTATGTGTAGATCAGTGACAACAAATCTCAATATAATCCATTTTAAATTAAGGCTGTAACACAACAAAATGTGAAAAAGTTAAGGGGTGTGAACCCTTTCTCAAGGCAAAGGCACCATATAGATATGTATACGGTACGTACACACACACACACACACACACACACACACACACACACACACACACACACACACACACTTAATTAATTAATTGTACAGTATTGGTTGTTCCTAAACTTAAATATAAATAATTCAAAGGATTGTTTTAAACGATGTTAATTTCACAACATCCCATATTCAACTTTATTTAAATTGTAAACCTCAAACATAGTTCCCTTACCTAAAGCAAGAACCTTAACCTGTAAGCAATTGACTCGTTTCCCGACTGCACGGATCATCAGCTGGGCACCGTTCTTCCTCGAGGTTTCGATCCTTTCAGCCCAGGACCTCTCCAAATGGCGGATCACACACACACACACACACACACACACACAAACACACACACACCCTACTTAGTCATTACATTCAGTATACAGTATATTCATTACATTTCTCATTTTAAATTCCCTGTTATACCATCAGCCAGAGAGCCCTCCTTTGCAAGCCACCGTCTACAATTCCAATATCAGAGAGATAACTACTCTTTTATGGAAAATGTTTTTCGAGTTTTTTTGTTCTCAAAAATACACCGCAGTGAACACACACACATTCGTGTTAAAAGATTGGCCTTTAAATTCTACCTTTATGAAGGGGGACAGCCATATGTACAAACACACAAACTGGCATTGTGTTTTATATGGTGGAGAGCCTTCTTTACTGCTGAACCTTCCCTAAAATACCGCAAAGCTGCTTTTCCTATTACCCATTCATTTTAACTTTTAGCCTTCCAGTCCCATCTGTATGACTTCTTCTTCATACGTATATGCAGCACAAGGCTGCGGGGTGCATCATTGGCTGAGCGTGTGGCTGTGCCTCTGATGCAATGCCCTCTGCAGGTCAGAGCAGGAATTTGGAATTTGGTCAGGAATTTGGTGCCGGTGATAGCTCAGCTACTCTTCGCGAAGGGCACCGTGCGATCTTTAACTTCCACCAAAGAATGCTGGCAGATGGGACACCAATTTAACGTCCATACAATGGACGCTATAGACACAATGATGAATCACCTTGCCTGTGAAACACCGGGATGACAGTTTATAGCTATGTCGGGATTCAAACCCAGGCTAGATGCTTAGAGGCGAGTGTGCGTACATGTATGACGAGTGAAGTCTATAAACCCTGAGGTAGGAAATTCAAAATGTTTTCAAACATGATGTGTCAACGTAAATTAAGGAATGCAAATTCAAGCTTGAAAAAAAAAATTAAATGCAATTATCGCTAAGAAAACACAAGTTTCAAAAACATGCAGCAAGTACCTTTGGCTGATTCGAGCCACTTCGTAATCTTGTCGGACATCCATCGACGTACGTTCCAAGGCTTGGCAGTTGTCTTTTGGCCATTCGGAGCAAAGAAATGATTTCTTCTTATCGAATGTCATATGGTGCTTTTTTCAAAGGCTAATGCTCCCAACATATTGCCGGATATCTTCATGGCAACCTTCATCTTGGCAACGAGATCCAGCTACATTATGAGAAGTTTCAGGTCGACTCATCAGGTCATGTTGCACTTGATGATGGAAGTTTTGCTGCTGCTTCCTTCACTTCGACACATTCAACTCACAAATTTATGACAACATTGGAGACTTAAGCGTTTGGCATACCATGAGCATGGCGAGAGATTTGATCCGGGGTTTCGTGCAATGAAATGAAATCCACTCTGTCGATGAAGCTTTCTTTTCTCTTTTATGTGCTGGCTTTCAACTTCGCTGTTTCTTTGTTTTTCGTATCTCGATATCTCTACTGGCCTTCCTTTCGCTCTTCTGGCCATGCTATCTTGTTGGATGCTGTTTATCATTTTCTTTGAACATGCTTTTAATTCAATGAAAGTTGTACGTCATTATTAACTCTCAACCGAAAAAATTCAACCGACGAAAGGCAATCGACTTCGTAATAAGACATGAGAGGCAAGATCATTTCTTCAAAGGAATTCCTTGGGCATTAGAGGCAAATATAAACAGAGATTAAGGGGCATGTGCAATCGAGATAGGAGCCGAAAATGAGATTGAGAATACAAGGCCAAAGTCTGCACTTACTTATGTTTTACGAAACAACCTGTTTGTGTACAAACTTTTCAAAAAGTATTATCTGTTGACCCATGACCACCTTACACCAAACTAGAATGGCATTTGTGAGAGCACATACCTCTGCCAGGCTGAACAGTTTATGTTTTGCATCACCGATAGGTCAGATCTGGATTCGGACCCAAACTAAAATCGAATCCACTTGTTCTTATCGCCTAATCAACTCATCCACCAAGTTTTGTTATAAGTCATCCACAACTTTTTTGACATATCATGCTATATAATGGGTTTTGGCCCTCTCACTCAATGTTGAAGAATCACTTTAAAATATATTAAAATCCTAGAATCCGCATCCGGATCTTCACCTAAATCGAATCAATTAATCCTCGTCATATACCCAACCTCTCCATCACATTTTGTCCAAATTCATCCACAACGTTTTGAGATATCCTGCTCACAGACATACAAACAAACAGACAGGGGTGAAAATATAACTTCATCTACCTTCGGTGGCGGATGTGATAATCATTCATGTACAATGATGGAAGTGTGCTCCACAGCAATATAAATATTGACACTTTGGTTAATATAAAGTTAAAGTTCTGCGCCCTGTTGCAAGAAGCTCGGATAAGCACAATCCAGAGGATAAATCAGCTATCCGGAGGATTAAAATTATCCACAGGATAGGTTCTCTTGCTCAAAGCCTGGATAACTTTATCCTCGGGATAAATTTGTGATTTTTCCAGATAACTTTATCCTCGGGATAAATTTGTGATTTTTCCAGATAACTTTATCCTCGGGATAAATTTGTGATTTTTCCAGATATGACTATCCTCGGGATAAATTTGTGATTTTTCCAGATAACTTTATCCAGTCTCCTCTGGCCCAGATAACACCTTATCCGTGGTTAGTGACGCGTATGTAGGTTTGTTCAATGTGAAATGGCAGACGATCCAGCTTTGGTCGACATCTGTCAGACGAATGTTGATAGGAAATTCCGCAAACGTGTTGATCCGATTCATCATGTGTGGACGTGCAAACATGTTGATCCAATGTCATGTGCAGACGTGCAAACATGTTGATCCAATGTGTCAAGTATGAACATGTAAACGTGTTGATCCAATGTGTCATGTACGGATGTGTAAACGTGTTGATCCAGTGTCATGTATGGACATGAAAACGTGTTGATCTGATGTGTCATGTGTGGACGTGCAAACGTTTTCATTCAATGTTTCATGCATGGACATGTAAATGTGTTGATCCAATGTGTCATGTATGGACGTGCAAACATGTCAATTCAATGTGTCATGTATGGACGTGGTTAACTGGGCTTTGGCAATGGGGGTACCCTTGAAGTAAAAGGGTTAATATCCAAAAATGCAAAGAGGTTGTAAAAAGAAAACTGACTCATATTTTAGAGGGACTATATAGGAAGTTTTTAATATCAAGAAACTTTACAAATATATTAGCGTTACGGTATTAACCCCTCCTGTTTCAGAGACAAATTTTGAGAAAATGGTAAAAAATGGGGATTTTGAGATATTTTTTAGAATAATGCTACAAAATTGATTTTGAAGCAGGGAAGAAAACCAAACCAGGGTATCTTAATGATTTAATTAATCTATAAGTGCTAAATGCCTCTTTAAACCCTTTGTATGACAATATTAACCCCTTTTCGCCCTTTGCATAAAATTCAAATACTTTATAAAGCAATAAAAAAATTGTATTTTGTACGTCATATATATACACATATATGCATTCAGCTGAGGGATGAATGATGTTAATTATTATACTTTATACAATGTCCCATGCCAAAGCCCATTATTTAACCCCTTTACACCAGTATCTAGTTAACCATTTCAATGCAATTCCTTTTCCTGCACCATAGCTGTCTTTGAAGAATGAGCCTAACGGGCCACCATACTTTCATAAAACAAAGGGCTCTCCAGTAATTGAAGATGCTAATCTCCTTCCTTGGAAACATGTGTTTCAAGTGAAAATTTAAAAATGTCACATGGAAAATGAGTTGATTGGTGCATGCCGAGAAACCCTCATCTGTCAGAAAACCAGACCAAAGTATGTTATTTATACTTATCAAACACTAGGAGGTAAGTCGTTTCAAGATTGTTTGTAATTAATAGTACAGAAAGATATAATAATTAGGGCATTGCATGACCTTTCATGACACTGTACTTCAATGCATGAAACCACACTGTACATTTCTCAGGTGTCTGATAATACCCTAAAAACTGGGTTAGAAGGATTCGAGGGATGCTGTAGCCTCTTCCCCGGGATCCATGACGGCAGCACCATAACTCGACCGGGTGTCGCAAGCCGCGAAAAACTTGGCGGCCTCTACGGCCAGGGCGCGTGGTTCCCTTATTTTGGAACCGGCCAGCGCGAGGCGTACCTGTAGAGGTAGTTGGCGTAGGAAAAGTGCCCGGAATAATAAATCCGGGGCTTGGTCACCCAGCAGCGACAGCATAAAATCCATTCGCACGGATGGTCGTGTGTCGTCGAGTTCGGGAAGGTCCAGGAGGCGGTCGGCCCGTTCGATCTCCGTGAGGCCGAACGTGGCGATGAGGAGACGTTTGAGCTCCTCGTACTTGTGGTCGACCGGCGGGTGCCGCAGGATGGACACGACTCGGGCGGCAGTGCCGGGCCCGAGGGCGGCGACCACGTGGTAGTAACGGGTCTCGTCCGTCGTTATGCCTCGAAGCTGAAATTGCGCTTCAGCCTGCACGAACCACACGTCGGCCTGTGCTTCCCAAAACTCTGGGAGTTTTACTGCGACGACGTTGGTGGCCATGGCGCGTTGGGTGGTCAGTGAAGCCTGAACCAATCGGGGTCACCAGTGAAGTGTGGTGCTGCGCACACACAACTTGCTTGCCAAAGAGGTAGGCCACAACGCGTTTGTTAAAACAAAAGAGTCTTTATTTCGAAAGCTCGAACTGCAGCACTGAGCGGGCTCGAGCTTAGAGCCCGCATATATGTGCCGGGGCCACGCCTAGTCCCCGGGCGTGGCCGATCGGTCGAAGGGCGGGGCATGTGCCATCGGTCCCCGCCTGGGCGCTCGCGCCACCCACTGGTGCGCGGAATTATTGCCCCTTGTGCCCGCCACAGTATCATAATCAAGGACAACAATCTATTAACTATGATAAATAAAGCGTTTCTTCTAAATTCATTACTTTATCCCTTTTGTTAAAGTATTTCAAAATCTACGGAAGCCCATGAGGATTATAACCTTCAAGTATGATGAAGACTAAAGCCTAAAATCCCTTATGTCTCAATCCTATAATTTATACACTATTTTGGTGAATGTTTGAATAATACCACATTGGGAATGAGTGGTAAAATGAACTGGTTTGTTTTTCAGGTCTACTTTTCGAGCCTGTTCACCAGAATGGAGACCGAAGAACAACCAATTATAATTGGCCAGAAGAGGCAGTTTTCTAATCTGACAGATTATGATGCCTGCATTATCTGTCAACAGAATACGTCATGTTTTCTATCCAACCTCACGAACGTAGGCTACCCAAACCTTCTGCAAGCTTTAGCACAGAGAAATGACGAAGTTTCTCAACGTCTCCTGCACGATACAAGCAACAGGGACTCCTTCCTTGGCAAAGGCCCAAAGTTACACCCCACCTGCCGGTCTGTGTACATAAGTAAGAAGGCTATCCATCATAAAAAGGTGAAAGTTGAACTCCTGAACGAAACCAAAGATTCAACAAAGGAAAGTTTGACAACACGGTCAAAACTCAGTGCACAATTTGACTTCAAGCGGAATTGTTTTGTTTGTGGTAAAGAAAGGGACAAAAAAGGAGATAGAAAATTGACTGTAATTGCCACACGTGACAGACAGTTATCAGTATGGAAAAAAGCGAAAGAACTGAAAGACCAAAATATGTTACATTTGATCCAAGGTAATGGAGATCAGTGCACAGACATGATTGCAAATGATTTCCGATACCATAAGCTGTGTCTCAGTACATTTCTTAATAAGCGCATTTTGGGCACCGATAGTGATAATTGTAATTCGGTGCCAGCCTTCGAGAGGGCATTTCAGTGGTTAATGTCTGAGGTTGAACAGAAATTATTTGAAGAGGGATGCGTTTACTCTATTTCATGCTTGCGAGATATGCTCTGTAAGTGGTTGACAAATCATGAGGTAGAAAATGCCGAAGAATGGGCTGGTAATGGAAGGCGTCTCTGTAGGTATTTTGAAAACCATTATGGTGATCGAATCAGGGTGGTGTCGCAGGTGGGTAGTTCTAATTTGCTATGCTCCTCAAATTTCGATTTAGGCAAAGTACTCGGAGAGGTAAAAAAAAAAAAAGCTGACAGGCTGCCTGCAGGACATTCAGTGCATTGAAGTCGGGTTTATTGGTGGTGAAAATGATAATGGCTCACATGTAGGCACAGACAAACCAGAGTATCATGCAACTTTGACCGAGGCATTCCATGCCGCAAAATCTATTCGAAAGCAGGTGAAAATGTTAGGTCTCGATGAAAGAAAGCAATCAAAGCTATCTTCAGTGGAAATGAATCCTGAAGAATCAAACTTGGATATCTCGTATGAAAGTGCTGAGCAATGTGTCCCCCTTGACCTGTACAATTTTATGGCTTGGGTTATGTTTGAGGCAAGTGACGAATTGGATGCTGATGGGCGTGTTGTTCTTGAAAAGAAGCAATCTTGATTGGATAATTAGCATGAGGCCAAAAGGATGTAAAACGATACACATAATAGGAGATAGATATGATGTCAGCCCTCACAACAGCCTAAAACAGGAAGAAAGATGCAGGAGAGAAAAAGAGGCAAGAGGAATAAAGACATTCATCCCACACCCATCTATACCTGTGCCAAAATGGAAAAACTACATTGGAAAAAAAGAAAACAAGGAGAACCTTTTGAAGTACCTCTCTCAGTCATGGTGTCATGAAACGAATCGGATCCCTGAAGGATGTCAAATTGTCATTGGGGGATTCACAGAAATAGCAATGATGCTGACCAGAGAATCGGCCCAGGAAGTTCCATCCCTATCAGGTTCAGGCCATGAAGAAGCAGATACTCTCATTTTTGCCCATGCTGCATATATAGCGAATGAACAGAAAGTTAAAAGAATTGTGGTACAGGCAAATGACACAGACATCATTGTCATGGGTATCTACCATATTACCCAAACATCTGGTTTGAAGGAACTTTGGGTTCACAAAACGACATCATCTGCAGATGTGTTCTTGCCTTGCCACAGAATTTCTGATTACCTGCAATCAACCTTTCCCAATCTGAATATCACTGCAATGATACTTGCTGCGTATATACTCACAGGGTGCCACACAGTCAGTTACCCGTTCTACATTGGTAAAAAAAAACGGGCTCTTAACGTGGCACTTGCATGCACAGATTGCCTCGCTCCCTTGGCAGAATATGCTAATCCTGGAGAGGATTTGGAAGCAAAACCAAGCGTAATTCAGTCAGCTCAGAAATATTTCTACGCTTTGTATGGCAAAAAGGAGTTCTATTAGTGGGGCGGCTTAGCCCAAATATTCAAAAGAATTGTGCATTTTGTGATACAAGCACCAAATTTGGCACAAATGTACATTAATATGTTGCGAATATTTTCAGATATTGGGCCACTTCAAATTCCGTAATTTTTTTTTTCAAATTTTTTCAAATTTCGTAATTTCAAATTTTTCGGGTGAAACCGTCACAATTTCGGTCTTCGAGGCCGGCCGATAGGCAAAGTGTGACCGGAAGGGACGAGGTTCTCCTGACCACGTGGCCCTCGATCTGGGAAGCGAGAGGCGTTCCATTAGTGGACGCGCCCCTCACACCCGACTTTTGGGCGGCCCCGGCAGGCCGTTTGTTTTGACGTTCCGTGACAGGCCCCGCACCCCCACCTCCGGGCCGACCGGAAGCTTGTGCTGAGTACATCATACCTGAACAACTCAGTGAGGCAGAACACAGCAGTGCACACCAGGGTGACCCCTTCAGTGCATAAACCAATTAACCTGTCCACTGCAGGGCATATAGAAATGAAGTTATTTTCTGCATATAATAATAATATAAGTTCAGTTCTATATAACAATTTCTGTTATCACCACTACCACTACAACTACCACTACTACAAGCTTTGTCTGGAATTTTGTGGACTAACAGACAAACAGACATACAGACAAGCTGGGATCAAAACATTACCTCCTTCCACCATTGAGTGTAGAGGTAAACATCATGGAAATTATATCATGCCCTAGATTTAATTCATGCTTACCCGTGTATTTGCTTCACTGGTTCACAAGGTCTTTTGCATACATGTAATTCAGACTCTCGTCTTCATTGCTGACCACACAATGTTCGCAACATATTAATGTACATTTGTGCCAAATTTGGTGCTTGTATCACAAAATGCACAATTCTTTTGAATATTTGGGCTAAGCCGCCCCACTATATCGGCCGGCCTCGAAGACCGAAATTGTGACGGTGTCACCCGAAAAATTTGAAATTACGAAATTTGAAAAAATTTGAAAAAAAAAATTACGGAATTTCAAGTGGCCCAATATCTGAAAATGTTCGCAACATATTAATGTACATTTGTGCCAAATTTGGTGCTTGTATCACAAAATGCACAACAGGTTTGCTATGCTGCTACACTATATGGCACACTGGATGAACTGAGATGTCATTTGTTTATGACAGAAAAGGAGACGTACGTTCACTGCCAGCTACAGAGGATGCATTTCAGCCACATCTTCTTCGGGCACTGCATCAAATTGCTGTTTGTAAACGAGCAACAGAAAGAATTCCGATTTTACCAGACCCAACAAAATTTGGACGAAAAATTGCGAATGGGTCCTTGTTTGCAATCACAATGACAAAGGCTCCCAAACCCCACATTATCGTGACATCATGCAAATGCCAAAAAGGACGTTGTCGACTTCGCTGTCCATGCAAATTAGCCAATGTCAAATGTACAATTGCCTGTGTTTGCTGTGGGAATCCTAAGCTTTGTGATCTAGCTGAATGAGATGGCCAAATGTGCATTTTAAAACATTGAGATTATTTGTAATTCAAGTTCTTTTTCTCGTTTATATTGGTCATTGGAAGCTCCATGAAAGCCTTCCATGTACAACATTGCATGATACTCTGATACGCCTGTCGCCTGTTCCGGAATCATGAAATTCCTTCATTAGCGTATCGTCTGGTTTTGGTTTGGACTTTTGTTTTGACCATGTTTGCCTTTCTCAGTGTTCTATTATCACTATTTTCCTGTCAGTAATATCTACATATGCATGGCTGGTTTATTTGTGAGGATATGTTTGCCTTTATAGGCTGCAGTTATCATTTAGAGCAAATAGCAGTAACCATCATTTAACAATTAACGTATTAAAAATCAGGTTCATGTTATCAGTCAATAAGGGTTAACTGCCAAACAAAGGGTTAAAAGAGACATTCAGAACTCATAGAGCAATTAAAGCATCAAGATACCCTGATTGGATGTTCTCCCCTGCTTTAAAAGAATCTTTGTTTCATTATTCTGAAAATGTCTGAAAATTCCAATTTTTTTTTACCATTTTCGCAAATTTTGTCCCTGAAACAGAAGGGGTTAACACTGTAATGCTAATATATTTGTAAAGTTTCTTGATATTAAAAACTTCCTATATAGGTTCTCTAAAATATGAGTCAGTTTTCTTTTTACAACCTCTTTGCATTTTTTGATTTTAACCCTTTTATTGCACTGGTATCCCAGATTTTCACTTCCCCTTCAACTTCGTCACCTTTTGACCTCTGATGATGTAATCGATGACGTCATCAAAATTTGCATACCACCAATTTTTAGCCTGATGCAAGACCTTTCCAATGATACCCAACACACGTGGTTTTATTAACTAAAAACATATAATAAAGGCATTCTTATTTCCCCTACCCCTAATTTTTGGCTCTAATCAAATCGGGACGGAAGTTCAGATTCGAGCCCATACCGTGAGTTCGCAAGAAGATCGGCTGAGTTAACAAGTCATTTCATATGCGGAATGTATATATCTACCCAAAAACACAAAAGAAAAAAGTATACCATGTTTGACCACCTAAAACCTTAAATAGGCACATTTTTGCACTTTGGCTCCCCGACTATTATATGATGTTCTTCCGCCGGACACAACATATCCCGTTCGGTTGGAGTAAAATTTACCTTTCTCTTTCTAATATGACTGACCACCACCATGAGCGCTTTTCAAGCGGACGAGATGGTGCAATGCTTTTGTGGGATTCCATATGTCAATCAAAACTTTAACCACGCCTTATCCAGGGGATAACTATCGTACCCTTTATCCACCCTTTGCACAACCATGGATTATCCGTCGGTGAGTTTTCCATCGGATAATAAATTTAAATACAGGATAGCTCTTATGCAGGGGCGTATCTACGGAAAATAGCGCCAATGGCAAGCACTGAAATTGCGCCCCTGTCCAACATCTGACACCCAAACATCGATGGTTCCAAAAAACGTGACCATCATTGTATTGCTTGGCTGCATGTACACCCACCAAGTTGAGTGAGTGATTGTCGCAATTCACAAACACTGCCAGGTTCTTTTTCTCACTTATTCTTTGATAAACACCACTTCTGTGTCCAGCCATCACAGCAGAGTTTTCATAGCACTGTGACCGACAATCTTGTAGCTCAATTTCGTCCTTCTCTAGCTGTTTCAAGATTTCTTCAACCAAGCTCACAGCATCCTTCTGGCTTACCTGGATAAAACCAAGGAAGGACTCTCCAACATGGACTGTTTTCCTCTCAAAATCAACTTCCATGTATCTCACTACTTCTGACATCTGCTCACGGTGTGCCTGATCAGGAGTCGAGTCGACCATGAGACCATAGTACTTGGCTTTACGAATGCTTCTCAGTAAACTCTGGTGAACAGTGGATGCCATCATGTGGATGAATTCGTTCTGGACACCCGGTGAAAGATAAGACGTGGATCCAGGATGACTTTCCACACGAGTGAGGTGTACTTTCATGACAGGGTCAAAGACAGCCAGTAGTTTCAGTAAGCCAAGGAAATTTCCCACATTGGAGTCATCGTCCAGCTGAAGTGACTCCCTGTGTCCTCGCAAAGCCAGGTTCTGAGTCGCAAGGAATTTTATGCAGTGAAGGATTCTCGTCAAGATATCACGCCACTTCTGCTTTTCCTTCTCAATCTGTGACTGAAGTACCGCGTCAATAACTCCTCTGTTTTCAGCTAAATTTCTTTCCATTTCTTTCCATGTGTGAAGCACTCCCGATGATTCTTAGCATTTTCATGAACACTAATCCTTTCAGGTGCTTTCCACTGGTTGAATCCACTTTCCTGTTCCAATGAGGATTGATGGTCTGACCAGGAATGGGAATAGAGAAGACAACAGATACAAAATGCAGACTTTTTAGAAGGGGAATAGACCAGCCATGAGCGAGTCACTTCCTCACCATGACCATTTCCCAATTTCCTCCTGAACCAAGTTTTGTTCATTGAGCGGTTATTTGTTGGTAGGAAAGGCCCCTCACTGTTCTGGAAATACTTCGAACCCAGCTTTATTATTTCTGTTCTCAACGCGTCAGGCAGAATTGCTTTTCCAGTATCCTTGCCGAACTTCAGAAGTCCAATGTCATGCTGTTCAATCACTTCTGGTATGACAGTTCGAGGCTCTTCGACACCATCCAGTTCACTTGGTTCAGTGTCGTCAGGTTCAATCTCGTCAGGTAAAATCTCGTCAATAAACTCAACATCACCACCACCACCATCGTCTTCCCCTCCTGTCATGTCCACGTTCTCTCTGGCAGCCTCACTTTTAATCTCGTCATTCTTGGATTTATCTGACTTGCCTTCCTCCTCGGCTTGTGGTGCATTTGTACTTGATCCACCTTCGGATTCTAACAAACTTGTAGCAGGTGGAGGCGACTCCATGGAACGTGTCGAACAACTTCTTCCGGACTTTTCAAAGAAGGGCATGAAGAACTTGCTCGACTTCTTGGCTTCCTCCGTCTCCAACTTTCATCTCTTCCATCCTTCAGCTCCACTTTCCTTCTTCTTCGTGAAGAAACGTTTCATGGTCTTCTTACACAATGCTCTGAAATAAGGAAATGGCACTTTAAATAAGAACATTAAATTTCACAGATTTTGCACAAAATTCTAGACTACCTCCCTAGTTTGCGCAGGAAAATTGGTCTTACTGCCAGTTGACACTGAGCAGTGGTACTGTGAGGTATGTGGTCATGTAGCTCCCAGCACTGTATTTTTACCTAATAATTTATATAAGTGGTTTAACAATCTAGCCATCCCAGTGCTTCTCACCCATGATAATCAAAGACAGATCATACATCTGAAGAAAATTCTTTTTTCAATATCCGAGGGTGGCTTGTCTGACTTTAATAGAAACTGCTCAGTGGCACCCCCCTTCAAGTGGCGCCCAGGGCACGTGCCATACCTGCCATACCTTAGGTACGACACTGCAGTCTTATGTCGGGGTTAAATAACACTGGCAACAACAAAAAAACTTTTCATCTCCTACTAAGGGAAATGCAGGGTTCTTGGCTAAATCTGGGCTGCTGATTTCAAATCATTATTGCAGATCGCCACATTGTACATCTAATATCAGTGCTTAGTAATTACTTTCACGTCATATTTAGATAATAATGATTGATCTCCGTGTATAATGTGTAGAATACAAACCAAGAACATAAACAAGTTGCAGAAAAAGAAGTTAATAAAACATGAGAACATGGTAATCTTTGGAAGGGTGTAAACTTGATAGGGAAATCTGCCCCATTGTGAGTGATTCAGAAACAACAGTTCAGGTGTACACTCTTCCTTGCAATATAGTCAGTGTAGTCAGTGTTCAGACGTGTTCAGAAGGGAAATTTTGGTTCCTTCCTCTAGGAGTAGCTGTAGTCTGGAGCTACAACATTGCTGTAGTCTGGAGCTACAACATTGCTGTAGTCTGGAGCTACAACATTGCTGTAGTTTGGAGATACAACATTGCTGTAGTCTGGAGCTACAACATTGCTGTAGTCTGGAGCTACAACATTGCTGTAGTCTGGAGCTACAACATTGCTGTAGTTTGGAGCTACAACATTGCTGTAGTTTGGAGCTACAACATTGCTGTAGTTTGGAGCTACAACATTGCTGTAGTCTGAAGCTACAACATTGCTGTAGTCTGGAGCCGAACACTTCAGCCTTCTCCTTTGACAATGACAGATCTCTCACCAGATCGTTTAACTCTTCTTGATTTAGCAAGTGTGGATTCTTTTCTTCAGACTCAGGTTCTACAGTTCATCCATATCACCCATAGCATCGTCAGAGTTGTCATCGCTTTCATCTGCAGCAGCTTCTGGTGGAACTGGCACAGGAGAATCCAGGTCATGGGGACCGACCGGCTTCAGAGCAGACTTACATTCTGGATATGCAAATTTTGATTTGTTTTTCGTTGAGAAACAGCAATATTTGTCATACAAAAGTAGCAGCAAGAGTGATGATTCCTTGGCTCACGCCATATCATTGGCACAGCAAAAGGCATTCCCTTCCTTTTTCCACTCAACCACTGCGTAAGTCCTGAGTTACACACACGGTGCAGCAAGCATGAGATGCTCAGCTCTGGTCTTGGTCTCCAACTTTACATTCAAAATAATACTTGGAGGCAGCTTACACCCTCTTGGTAAGGTTCTTGCACTGGCTACGTGGAGTGTATTTCCCACAGATATAACAAAAGGTATCAGGGTGATTTACACAGCCTCACCTATTCATGATACCTGTGGTAACATTTGCCGAACCTGAAAATATACAGAAAAATATATTAGGTTTTAACCTGAAAATTTATAGATACTATTAGCATGATATGAATTCCAAACTTGATACATTCTTAAAATATATACATTGATTGCATTTATACATTTTAGCATCAAGTTATGAACTCCTCTCAGCACGGAAGCGGCACCAAAAATTGTAATGCTGCGTGGAAAGTTTTACTTTAAAATTCATAGCTTGGTCAGTTTTCATCCATTTTAAATAATTTGAAGTGCATTTTGAAGCTCTTTATATGACCAATAATATTCTACAACAGTTCTATTGCTATAATTTAAACAAAAAATAATAATTTTTTATCACTCCAAATCACCCACCAGGGCAACTCCTGTAATTGGACGATATGTATAACTCAAAATCCTGATGTGCTGAGAAAATTCTGACTTCAGATTCAGAATCAGCACACTCGATTTAGTCTAGAACATATGTTTCTACCCAGTAGCAAAATCTTTGTTGTCCAGTGTCATCTGACTTTCTAACAGCCTGGAACTCTGATAAAACAATCAGTGACTTGTGTCCCGCTTTCGCAGATCATTCGAGGTAAAGGAAGTACCTCTACAAAGTACTTGTCTTGTTGGTCAACGTATGTTTTATTTGGATAGAAATACTTGAACACGATATATCGTATGTCATTTATGGCGCTCTTGTCATCAAATTACATGTGCCATGACGTCATCACGCCAGCAAATAAGCATATGGTGCTAACCTGAACAAAAGAACGACATTCATTACTGATTACGGCAATCAGTAATGTGTATATATTGTTGCGGATATGAGATTGGCCTCCATCCATATCCGCTTGTAAATATTCCCCTATTTCCTCCATACTTCCCAACTATCCCCAATCCCCCATTCCCTAGTCCCATTTTCTGTAAACAACACTCTGTAGACCCGACCTTCCCCTATTTCCCCCATTAAATGTCGCATCCAGGTCCACCGCATCTCACGTAGACAACTATAGGACATCTTGCTAGTTATTCTTAGTCTATGTCAGTTAAGGACTCGTTTCCATTAATTCTGACTCTTCATTGCATCAGAATGTGATTGTATGGCACCGTTAGGAAGTTTAGGACCTCCCAATACCTCCCCGCAGCTTTTCCTCACGGTTCAGCAACAACAACAACAACAGCAACAACAACGGCGGCGGCGCGGGGAGTGCGCGTCCTCACTCCGGCTTGGTTAGCCGCCATCGAACATGTGCTCGACGGGGTTACCACGTAGGGGCTCGCTGTCAGCTCCTCGTCAAGGGCGGAGCCCGGTAACCCCCCGCACCCAATAGAAGCGGCGGACCGATCCCATCTGGGGCGGGGCCAACGAGCCGAGGGCGTGTCACTCCCCGCTGAGCATGCGCAGGAAGAGGGAGGTGACGTCAGATGCGCCCTCAGCTTGGAGAGAGAAGACGCCACCTCCGAGCGCTGCAATACCTCCCCGCATCTCTGGACTGGACCGTGCTTGATTCTGCCCCTGAGCCAAGGTGCACCTTGTGCTATCGACTGCCTGTCCTTCCCTGCCATCAATCCCTGTGTAAGTCAGTCTTGTTCCGTTTGTCTGTGGTCTGTCTGGGAGAGATAAGATTGTGTCTAAGTGCCTATCTCTTCTGTGCTTTACCTCTTACCTTGTAATCTACCCCTTTTCTGCACCACCAATTATATCCTCCTCCGGAGGTCTTGAGAACTGTACCCCTTGTGTCGTTTCATTTATCCCAGCCGTTGTGTCCTTTCCTTCATTGATTTAGCATAGTGCGACTTGGTCAACGTCGGGTGGAATCGGGTAAACTGTGCGAACACGGCGGCCATTCCGCTCGGCCCATCATAACATCTAAGCCGTGTCCGTAACAATATATATATATACAGTCACGTGAAAAAGTAAGTACACCCCATGTAAAGTTTTGACTTTTTCAACATATTTCAACATACAGCTATTTGATCTTCATTTCAACAATATTGATAGATAAAGGTGATATAACATAACAAATATCATGAAACATTTACATTTTGTAGACCATTGTATAATTTAAATAAACATAAATGCAAATTTCGTATGTGGAAAAAGTAAGTACGCCCCTACATTTATCTCTACTTCAAATACCTAAAATTAGAATCACGTGCACCAGCTCAGGTGCAAATGATTAGAACATCGTTAGAGAGGATCTTGGAGGAACCTGTCTTATTTAAACCTCAGACATTTCGTTTGGTTTGCTCTTTGTTGTTGAAGTGTGCGGCGTCACCATGCCGAGATCAAAAGAGCTCTCTGAGGCCTTCAGAAAGGAGGTTATAGATGCCTGCGAGTCTGGGAAGGGATTTAAAAAGATCTCCAAACAATTTGAAATCAATCATTCGACTGTCCGGAAGATCATCTACAAGTGGAGAAGATTCCAAACAACTGCCAACTTGTTCAGGCCAGGCCGCCGCAGCAAGTTCAGCCCGAGAGCAGACCGCAAGATGCTGAAAGAAGTCTCTAAGAACCCCAGAATGTCATCACGGGACCTACAGGTAGCTCTTGCCACAGTTGATGTCAAAGTGCACGAGTCCACCATTAGAAAGAGGCTGCACAAATTGAATCTACATGGGAGGTGTGCCAGGAGGAAACATTTGCTGTCCAGAAAGAACATCAGGGCAAGACTAAAGTTTGCCAATGAACACCAAGGCAAAGACCAGCACTTCTGGAACAATGTGCTCTGGACAGATGAGTCAAAGGTGGAGCTATTTGGCCACAGTACCAGAAGACATGTTTGGTGAAAACCAAAGACAGCATTTGACCACAAGAACCTGATACCAACTGTAAAGCATGGTGGTGGAAATATTATGGTTTGGGGCAGCTTTGCTGCATCAGGGCCTGGGCAGCTCACCATCATAGAATCCACTATGAATTCTTCATTGTAACAGAGGGTGCTTGAGGATAATGTGAGGCCATCTGTCGGAAAGATGAAACTCAACCGAAGGTGGACCTTGCAACATGACAATGACCCTAAACATACCAGTAAATCCACCAAGGAATGGCTGAAAAGAAAGAAATGGAGGGTTCTTGAATGGCCAAGTCTAAGCCCGGATCTAAATCCCATCGAGATGTTGTGGGGGATTTGAAACAAGCTGTGCATGCAAGAAACCCCTCAAACATCGCACAGCTGAAAGAATTCTGCATGGAGGAGTGGGCAAAAATTTCTCCCAGTCGATGTCAGAGACTGGTAGACAGTTATAAGAAACGCCTACTTGAGGTTGTTTCTGCCAAAGCGGGCAATACCACCTATTAGAGCCAAGGCTGTACTTACCTTGTCCACATGTGAAATTTGCATTTATGTATATTTAAATTATACAATGGACTACAAAATGTAAATGTTTCATGATATTTGTTATATTATATCACCTTTATCTATCAATATTGTTGAAATGAAGATCAAATAGCTGTGTGTTGAAATATGTTGAAAAAGTCAAAACTTTACATGGGGTGTACTTACTTTTTCACATGACTGTATATATATATATATGTTGCCCGGTAGACTCGGACACAACTTCACTCGGGGTTACTCCATTTGGAATAATTTTGCTGTCGAGTTGCAAAAGGAAACTTTGGAATTTTAATCAGAACTTCACAAAACAGAGTAAGTCAACACCAAACCGTGGCAAAGGCAAGGCAAAAGTGTTAGTGGCCTTAAAGCAAGGGAAGGGAACACATTCCTCAGGTCAAGACCACCCTCTTTGGTACATGTATCAGGCAGTGTTTTTTGGTACATTAAAGCTGGAACAATTTAAAGAAATAAAACCTTTATTTACGAAAACATCTTTTGCCTTGTTTCAGTGCACCTACAACCATGTAATCCCAACATTTTACAATCTTGCTCACCATTTACTAGTGGGTTTAAAACACTATTTATTATTGGGGGAAACTTCGATTTACTTACAAACACGTGTTGTATTTCCTCCCAAACCAACACTAAGATCTCCTCTGGAATTCTCCCCCTGGAACATTCCAGAACATGCACTCAACCGCTAGATCCAAAATCATCTGTCCATTAAATGCAAACATATCGTCAAACATTTCCTTAATAAAACACGACACCTTGCAAACGTTATACTGCATCATGTTTTTTTAACGAATATTGTACACCGCTCCTTTCCGATGCCATCTCCAGGCATTGCAAAACGTCATTGCCGGGCACCGAAGGGGGCTCGGCAGTGACGCACGCTGAAAGGGAGTACTCAGTTTTCACTCTGGGTGTTTGTTTTCTTGTTGTACACCGCACCTTTCCTATGCCATCTCCAAGCATTGCAAATCGTCATTGCCGGGCACCGAAGGGGGCTCGGCAGTGACGCATGCTGAAAGGGAGTGCTGTTTTCACTCTGGTTGTTTGTTTGTTTGTTTGTTTTCTTGGTTGTTTGTTTTCTTGGTTGTTTGTCTGGGCGATATCTCAGCCATCCTCTGAGCTAGGAAGCTGAAATTTCGGCACAATAGTGAGCAAGTCCTTTTTCAAAAATGTTATTTTTTGTTTTTTGATTAATCAATTAATTGAGGAGTTATTTAATTATCAGCGATTAATTAAGTACTTATTTAATTAATCAAATTTCCTTTCTCTTCTGACCATTAACTCAGGCACCTTTTGAGTTAGGAAGCTGATATTTGGACATGCCAATGACGAGGTGATTTGGCTGCAAAGTCTATTTTTGATTTATTAATTAATCAATTAATGAATTACTTGATTAATTATTTAATTATTCAATTAATGACTAAAATTTTTTATTTTTTTTAAGTTACAGATTCTGATGAAATGGTGGTGGTTTATGTGTTCTATGACCGAATTCATTAATAATTTAATTTTTTAATGATTATTGTTTATTTATTTTCATTATTAATCATTTTTTAATTTTCTTTCTCATTTGGCCAATATCTCAGGCACCTTTTGAGCTCAGAAGCTAATATTTGGGCATGAGTGACCAAGTGATGTGGCTATCAAGGATATTTTTGATTTATTGATTAATCAATTAATCAATTAATCGATTAATTATTTAATTATTCGATTAATTACTAAAAAAAAAAAAAAACAGTTACAGATTTGGATGAAATGGTGGTGGTTTATGTGTTCTGTGACCGAATTGATTAATCATTTAATTTTTTACTGATTATTATTTATTTATTTTCATTATTAATCATTTATTTATTTTCTTTCTCATTTGGCCAATATCTCAAGCACCTTTTGAGCTGGGAAGCTAATATTTGGACATGACAGTGACCAAGTGATGTGGCTATCAAGGATATTTTTGATTTATTGATTAATCATTTAATCGATTAATTATTTATTGATTAATCGATTAATTATTTATTGATTAATCAATTAATTATTTAATTTTTTATTAATGACTTATTTAATTACATTTCTAAAGGATACATCTTCGGATGAAACACTAGTGGTTTAGTTATGCTGTTAGCCAATTGATTAAGAAAATATTTTGTGATAATCTTTTATTGATTTTAATTATACGATTAATCAATCAATTAGTGTACACCTATCTCTGGCGACGTACCAAACAGGAGGACAAATGATGAATTGCGAAAGATGATGGGAATATTGCCTGTGATTGATGCTGTGAAGAGGAACAGGTTGAGATGGTTTGGTCATGTATTGAGGAAGGATGAAAGTGACTGGTTGAGAAGAGTGATGGAAGTTAATGTAGAAGGAAGTAGAGGACGGGGAAGACCGAGAAAGACTTGGCTAAAGATGGTGGAAGAAGAAATGCGGGCAAGGGGGTTAACAAGGAGAGATGCAGAAAATAGGGCAAAATGGAGAAGATTGTCATGGGGACCGCAAGGCTAACCCCCGCTCTAGCAGGGAAAATGGCCTTAAAATGCATGTTGTTGTTGTTGTTGTATCTCTCCCAATGCAGCCTCAATGAGCTGCACTGCGGTATTGCCGGGCACCTGAGGTGCCCCGGCAATGCCGCGCTGTGGGATATTTAATTATTTGGCATGGGGGCGGTGTACTTTGAATGTATCTGTACTTGTTACAAGTATATTTACCCTCGGATGGCACCTCACACAGCTTCATCCAGGCTTCTCATAATGTCATGGCCGCCTCCGTCCTTCTTAGCCTGAAACACTACGCCCCCTCAGCCTCCATCTGTTCCACTCCCCAATGGTCATGGCCAACTCTAACTCAAAAGGAACTCTGTTACCTTTCGGTGCTGTTTTATATTTTACCACCTGGTTACATACATACATACATATATATATATATATATATATATATATATATATATATATATATATATATATATATATATATATATATATAATTATATATAATTATATATATATATATATATATATATATATATGATATATATATATATATGTATATATATATATATATATATATATATATATATATATATATATATATATATATATATATATATATATATATATATATATATATATATATATATATATATATATATATATATATTGTTGCAGTGGTTCAGATCCCCACTCCTGACAATAATTTGTTGCGGGGCCGGAGGTACAAAAACCCCCCTTATTGACAACAATTTTGTTGCGTGATTCCCCTCGGTTAATACCGGAGAATCATGAATACCTTCAAGGTGCACGGATCAAGGTGCAAGCGCGTGCTGAAGAACCGCGCGATCGAACCCTCACTTTCCCACACCTTATGGGTGCCGAGCGGATTTGCACGGTGTGGAAAGCGGCGTTACCCCCACGAGATTTATGGACCTGAGTCTAACCAAATTCGGTCCCGGATGATGCTCGGCCAATTGGTGAAAGGACGTACCAAACAGGTTGGAAAGTAACAACAAAATGTACAGCCTTTTATTTTTAAGGCACAGAGAAACAGAGACGAAGATACAGCTTACCAATTATTACGTAATAATAACCCCGACTTGGCGCCTTCACACTCTGACACACACACACAGGGAAAAAGACACTGATTAAGGGTGTAACAATGTACATGCTGGAATTGCCTCGCTGGTGACCACGTGGTCAGGTGTGCGTGGCACACAGTGCGATGAGGTCAGGTCTGAAGGACGAAACGCCACCTCAAAGTCAGCATGGACAAACTTAGCACACGTAGATGAACTTCAGCGCAGGTGAGTCGTGTAGAAAACCAACGCTTGCAGGTCAGCCAGATGGCCAAGAGATCGGCGCAGAAGCGATTGGTGGTCGACGAAACACAAAGGCCAAAACACGTGTCATCTGGTGGAGCCAAAACAAGAGAGTCCAAAGCAGGGTGTCGTCCACGTGGCAAAATCCAAGGCAAGAGAGAGGTCATCCTGTGCACGCGAGCCAGGCAAAGAGAGAACAGAGCAGGAGGTCGTCGACGTGGCGAAATCCAAGGCAAAGAGAGAACAAAGCAGGAGGTCGTCGACATGGCGAAATCCCAGGCAAATAGAATAATAATGCACTCCGCGTGGGCATTTACCAGACCCGCCCACACCCTTCAAAATGTTCCAGAGCCTCCCATTGGCTGAGGCTTGTCGCATCATGGCGACGGGTTCCCGGCTCGCCATTGGTCACATGGGCCGTGCTTTTGGCCACGCCTTCCTGCTCATTAAAAATGGCTTCCCTTAACCAACGCGGGTTTGAAATCCTGTCTAACTTCAACGCACATTGGTTTTGATTACTACACAATTGGAAAGGGCTAATCTTTACATTCAATAGAAAATAACTAACTACTGCAGGCTACATGTTGTCGTGCAACAAATTATAGGGGGTTTGCTTTTATGGCACAACCGCAACACTACCCCTTTCTCTCGCCAAGACTCGACCCGAGTCGTCCACCTGGAGCGGCTGGGGTGAGCTGGCATTCTTTTAAACATTACTATTAGTGTGACATGTAGATGTGATTCCCCTATCATTTTAAACTCTAATCCCAATGTGTGCGACATTTTTTTTTTTTTTTACATTTGAATGTACATTTTTAAACTAAACATGTCCCTCCTAATGCGTTGAGAAACTACCTAACAGATTCACACCCACAACCTTATACTGTTCACATATTGCTGGAATTTTGAAACTCAACACATAACCGGTGGGCAACCTTTTTTCATTTTACACTACACACAATTTATTTTACCAAAAACTATGACACAGGACCTGGACTTGAGGAATAAAACTTGAAGAATCTGTTGCTGGAGTCATCTTCCTGTTGCTGGAGTGGCTTCTTGCCTTGGTAGGCGGGCTAACAAAAACCGGCTGGCCCTGACCGGCATACAGGCTATTTCAAGATCAGGGCCATTTAAATCTTCATAATTGCACACATGAATCACTCTTTTTATTTACGAGCCGGGCCACTTGACAAGTGGTCCAAATGTATGGCATCAGTGCCACCCAACAGGTGATCCATGTGTGGCAAGATGATGAGGCAGCCAAGAGGTGTAACCATGGAGATGGGTGTGGCCACAGAGCCAGTGGTCCATAATGTGATGGATGGGATGATGGGAGTGAGTCATGGATGGCAGCAAGATGCTGCGATGGCAAGGTGTCCTCGTGATGGTCCTGGATCGGGGAGGAAGAGGAGACTCAAGGAGCAAAAAGGAAAAGACACGGTGGCACATGCAAAACAAAGGTATGGCAAGCGGGTGAGAGGAACGCCGGCAGAGTGAACTAGAGCCTGGCCCTACCCGTTCGTGCCCCCCACCGTTAACTACCCTACCCCATCCCTCCTAGTATTTACAATTCATCTCTACGTCTTGTCTCCCATTTCCCCTCTTTATTCCAAATTCATCCCCAACTTCCCCCAGGTTCTCCCAGGAAAGAAAGGCGGAATGAACACAATGTTTCGTACTCATGTTGTGATGCATCTAACCAATCAAATATTGAGGTCTGTGGTGCGAAATCCATCCCCTTGTGGATGGTTGTGGATGGTGCGAAGGGGTCTTCACAAAATTCTAACTACACAAACATAATTTACACATTTTAATCTCCCCAGGGTTGTACCCTGCCAATCGGCCTTCTTTAAACTATGTGGTTCTAAGAACCCGAATTCCCATTGCCCACATTCACTGTGGTGCCCTCTTTAATTTGGGTCTAACCCCACAAATGTTTATATTCGTGCCCTTGCACAATTTCGGGGCTGGGTCATGTGGCTCTACCAGCAGGTCTACCTACTTGCACCCCTCCGTTCACTGGAGCTGCCTCCAAAACTTGCCTGCTCCTCACACTAACCTACCTGGGGAAGGCCCTCCCTGGCGCTTACACCCCTGATGCCCACCTTGGAATTGGGCAACACGGGTCCCTTCTCTGGATCCTCGGGCCCCACTCACTCTAACCTAACTGGCTTCCTGAGCCTAACTGCGTCCTTACCTGGCCGACGAGCTACCACTGACGGAGTGTCCCAATAACTATTACTACTAGTAAGCCACACGCCCAGCCATTCCACCGCCTCATGCGCCTCACAAAAAAAAACAACTATATCCACAATCAGCACCACAGGTGTCAATATCCAGGTAATTTACCTGCAACCTCTATCTAACTTTAAACTACCCACCCGGGCCTCCATGAATGGGTTCCTCTCACCCCATTCAATCCTTCGCACCATGCATTCCACACCATGCATTCCACACCATTTATTCTCACACCAAATATTTTCACACCACTACACAATTCCATTTACACTCACACACAGCATCATTTATCTATATAATTTCCCCTATAACTCGTGCTTCCCCGTCGTCCCTTTACACGACGCACACCCTTTGTTAACAACCAGCTAAACTCTCTACATCACCACTACTGTTCATGGTCACTACTTAAATCTTTCTCCCAATGGTCTCTCTAGATCCCTAATCATTATCCTAGCCCTCCCTCAGCTAGTGCTTCAGTGCCCCCATGGAGCAACCATTGCTGGCCCCTCCATGGGCCTAACAATGCTATCCCCCTAAACTAGTGCTCATGGGCCCCCCTATCGTAGGGAATGGACACACTACCATACCCCCACGTGGGGGGCACAATACTCCCCCAGTCTGCTAAACAATGAGCCCCCATCTATGGAGGCAATTGGTCGCGCCTCGGCCTCTAAGGCCAAAGCGATCCACGAAGGTGCTTGCTTGTCTTTGTAGGGTCTTATCCGGCCAGCATTGACGATCCGAGGGGGTGGAGTTGGTGGTCCCAGGTGCCGGGGTCCATCCCTGTGCGGGGCCCTGCGGTCCCATGCATGATGACCAAACCGGCCATGGTTAGAGCACCTCATCTGGTGAGGTGCGTGCCTTCAACAATCCAAATTACCCCTCAAAACCCACCGAACACTCTTGCCGTGGTACAGCGTCAACAATACCGTGCGGGTGCCGTAGGTACGAACCCCCACACGCCGGTCCTTGCGAGACCAACGCAGCACCGATTCCCTCCGGTCCCCATGGTGCACCACTCTTCGGGGGCTCGCGTACTCTACCCGTCTCACTAAGCACTACCCCGGTCAGCGTCGATGCCTGAGCCGCATCATTTCTCACATTCCATTTCGTACTTGCACGCTCCGGTGCGCACACTTCTTTCACACACTCCGTACTCACACCGAACAGTGCGCAGATGCCTTTCACACACTCCATACCCTCACACACCGGTGCACTCCCTCCTTTCACACACTCCGTACTCGCACACACCGGTGCGCACACTCTTTCCACACACTCCGTACTCACACCCACCGGTGCGCAGACGCCTTTCACACTCTCTGTACTCGCACCCACCGGTGCGCAGATGCCTTTCACACACTCCGTACCCGCACCCACCGGTGCGCAGATGCCTTTCACACACTCCATACCCACAACCACCGGTGCGCACACTCTCTCCACACACTCCGTACTATTCGTAACCCTCACACTTGGCCCTTCACAAACTCACGGGTCTATCCTCTCCCCCCAAGCCAGCTGAACACCCCATCGCACCAAACACATTCCCGATATCACTACTCACCTCTGGACTCACCTTTTCCCGGTCCTCTTTAAGAACCTGCAATCTTTCTATTTGATTCACAAATTCTTCATCACGATGCGAGCACCATTCTTGCATACATTCCCTCAATTCCTTCCCTAATTCATTCTCCGTCTCTCCTTCTGTCTTTTCAATAATTTTTACTATTCCTTCTTTCACCTCCTCCAGCTTCTGTTTTACCTCTATTTCCCACTGCGCCCCTACTATTTCCTGCTCCAACTCGACCTTCGTCGGTTTCTCTACCTCCCGCGTCAATATTTCCATTCTCCCAGTCAGTTTGGCCGTGCTGTCCTTCAACTCTCACTGGACACTCATCTCACCCGCTTTACCTCGTCACGTGCACCACGAACTCCTCGCCCATCCTGCGCTCAATCTCCTCCCCCATCCTTTTCCTATCTCAGCTTGATTCTTCCCCCATTCTGTCCATTCTATTACATATTGGATCACTTATTTTCTTCATTTCCCATCTTGACTCTTCAAAGCATGCTGTGATTTGAGTCATGAATAACTGCATGCCGAAAACCCCCACTTGCACAGCGGGTTCGGCTTTCGCCGCCGGCCCCGCATGCGAAGCGCCGCCATTGTCTTCACTCCCTACCGTGCCGTGATCAACTCCAAGGTCAATCTGTTCCCTTGTGTCCTGGGCCATTAATTTATCCTCATTTTCCACATTTTCTATTCCCACCGGAACCTGCTCGTTTTGGCCAGGCATCATGCGAATTTAATTTGAAAATTTGAAATTGTTTTAAACTAAATTTCCACACGCTCATAATTTCGCAATACGTGAAGCGCACTACAGGTCCAATCCCACTCCCGGACACCAATTTGTTGCGGTGGTTCAGATCCCCACTCCTGACAACAATTTGTTGCGGGGCCGGAGGTACAAAAATCCCCCTTATTGACAACAATTTTGTTGCGCGATTCCCCTCGGTTAATACAGGAGAATCACGAATACCTTCAAGGTGCACGGATCAAGGTGCACTCGCATGCCGAAGAACCGCGCGATCGAACCCTCACTTTCCCACACCTTATGGGTGCTGAGCGGTTTTGCACGGTGTGGAAAGCAGCGTTACCCCACGAGATTTATGGACCTGAGTCTAGCCAAATTCGGTCCCGGATGATGCTTGGCCAATTGGTGAAAGGACATACCGAACAGGTTGGAAAGTAACAACAAAATGTACAGGCTTTTATTTTGAAGGCACAGAGAAACAGAGACGAAGATACAGCTTACCAATTATTACGTAATAATAACCCTGACTTGGCGCCTTCACATTCTGACACACACACACACACACACACAGGGAAAAAGACACTGGTTAAGGGCGTACCGATGTACGTGCTGGAATTTCCTCGCTGGTGACCACGTGGTCTGGTGTGCGCGGCTCGCAGTTCGATGAGGTCAGGTCCGAAGGACGAACCGCCGCCACGAAGTCGGCATGGACGAACTTAGCACAGGTAGATGAACTTCAGTGCAGGTGAGTCGTGTAGAAAACCAATGCTTGCAGGTCAGCCGGATGGCCAAGAGATCAGCTCAGAAGCGATTGGTGGTCGAAGAAACACAAAGGCCAAAACATGTGTCGTCTGGTGGAGCCAAAACAAGAGAGTCCAAAGCAGGGTGTCGTCCACATGGCAAAATCCAAGGCAAGAGAGAGGTCGTCCTGTGTGCGCGAAATCCAAGGCAAAGAGAGAACAGAGCAGGAGGTCATCGACGTGGCGAAATCCCAGGCAAAGAGAATAATAATGCGCTCCGCGTGGGCTTTTACCAGACCCGCCCATGCCCTTCAAAATGTTCCAGAGCCTCCCATTGGCTGAGGCTTGTCGCATCATGGCGACGGGTTCCCGGCTCGCCATTGGTCACGTGGGCCGTGCTTTTGGCCACGCCTTCCTGCTCATAAAAAATGGCTTCCCTTAACCAGCGAGGGTTTGAAATCCTGTCTAACTTCAACGCATATTGGTTTTGATTACGACACAATGGGAAAGGGCTAATCTTTACATTCAATAGAAAATAACTAACTACTGCAGGCTACATGTTGTCGTGCAACGAATTATAGGGGGTTTGCCTTTATGGCACAACCGCAACAATATACATATATATATATACTACATGGCCAAAAGTATGCGGACACCCTTTCTAATTAGTGGATTCGGCTGTTTCGGCCACACCCATTGCTAACAGGTATATATAATCAAGCACACAGCCATGCAATCTCCATAGACAAACATTGGCAGTAGAATAGGCCATACTGAAGAGCTCAGTGACTTTCAACGTGGCACCGCCTTAGGATGCCACCTTTCCAACAAGTCAGTTCGTCAAATTTCTGCCCCGGTCATCTGTAAGTACTGTTTTTGTGAAGTGGAAACGTCTCGGAGCAACAACAGCTCAACCGTGAAGTTTTCGGCCACACAAGCTCACAGAACGGGACCGCCGAATGCTGAAGCACGTAGCACGTAAAAATCGTCTGCCCTCGGTTGCAACACTCACTACCGAGTTCCAAACTGCATCTTGAAGCAACGTCAGCACAACAACTGTTCGTCGGGAGTTTTATGACATGGGTTTCCATGACCGAGCAGCCGCACACAAGCCTAAGATTACCATGCGCAATGCCAGGCGTCAGCTGGAGTGGTGTAAAGCTCGCCGCCATTGGACTCTGGAGCAGGGGAAACGCATTCTCTGAAGTGATGAATCACGCTTCACCATCTGGCAGTCCAAAGGACTAATCTGGGTTTGGCGGATGCCAGGAGAACGCTACCTGCCCGAATGCATAGTGCCAACTGTAAAGTTTGCTGGAGGAGTAATAATGGTCTGGAGCTGTTTTTACTGGTTTGTGCTAGGCCCCTAAGTTCCAGTGAAGGGAAATCTTAACGCTACAGCATACAATGACATTCTAGATGATTGTGTGCTTCCAACTTTGAGGCAACAGTTTGGGGAAGGCCCTTTCCTGTTTCAGCATGACAATGCCCCCGTGCATCAAGTGAAGTCCATGCAGAAATGGTTTGTCGAGCTCGGTGTGGAAGAACTTGACGGGCCTGCACAGAGCCCTGCCCTCAACCCCATCGAACACCTTTGGGATGAATTGGAACGCCGACTGCGAGCCAGGCCTAATTGCCCAACATCAGTGCCCGACCTCACTAATGCTCTTGTGGCTGAATGGAAGAAAATCTCCACAGCAATGTTCCAACATCTAGTGGAAAGCCTTCCCAGAAGAGTGGAGGCTGTTATTGCAGCAAAGGGGGGGACCAACTCCATATTGATGCCCATGATTTTGGAATGAGATGTTTGACGAGTACATACGGGCGTGATGTTCAGATGTCGCCATGTCGTGTGTATATATATATATATATATATATATATATATATATATATATATATATATATATATACAGTGCATTCAGAAAGTATTGTTGCGGATTCTGGGTTCGTCGACGTACAAAGGGGGGCTTTATGCCCCATTTCCCCTCGAACTCCGGTTCCACTGAGGCTGCAGAGACCACGAGTGACTAAGCTCATGATTGATGGATTGCTAAGCAATTCCGATTGCCAACCTCCCAGCCACACGCCGAAGAGTTTGCTGGTCAAATATTCCCAAATACCTTCAATACACGCAACCGAAGAAACCGGGGACCGAACCCTCGCTTCCACACTTTATCGAGTGCCGAGCGGATTTGCACAGTGTGGAAAGCGGCGTTACCTCATGTGATTTACGGACCTGATTCAAGCCAAATTCGGTCTCGCATGATGCTAGGCCAATGGACAAAAGAAGTATCCGAACAGGTTTGAAAGTAACATAAAATGCACAGCCTTTTAGTTTGAAGGCACAGAGAAAAAGATGAATATGCACCTTATCAATTTCTTACCTAATAATAAACCCTACTGGCGCCTTCACACTCTGACACTCACACAGGGAATAACACGCTGGTTATTATCGTACCGATGTACGTGCTGGGATTGACTCCGAAGGTGGCAACGTTGTCTGGTGTGCGCAGCTCGATCCTCTATCCGGATGTGCAGCCTGGATGAGGTCAGGTCCACAGGACGAAACGCCGCCTCGAAGTCGGCACGGATGAACTTCAGCACAGGTTGGACAAGCAAGAGGCGTCGGCGAAGCGCAAATGCAAGCGGAGTATCGAAGCAAAAATGCACGAGCAAGAGTCCAGAGCCAGAGTCCAGCGCAAGAGGGAGATGAAGAGTCCAGAGATCGGCGAAGAACGATGGGTGTCGGGCGTCGACGCAAAAAGCAAGAGAGATCTCGTGGCGCAGCAAAATCCCAAAAGCAAGAGCAGGAGTCCTCGGCGATGCAAAATCTACGAGCAAGAGCAAGAGAGGTCTCGTCGACGAGGCGAAAATGCAAGAGGCTGGAAATGCGATCGGTGGGGGTTTATCAGATCCGCCCACGCTTCCAAAATGTTCACAGCCTCCCATTGGCTGAGGTTTGTCGCATGCTGGCGACGCATCATTGGACACGTGGGCGTGTGCTTCTGACCACACCTTCCTGCTCATCAAAACGTCCTCCTTTAACCACACGAAGGTTTGAAATCCTGCCTAACTCTCAGCGCATATTGGTCTTGATTACTACACAATGGGAAAGGGCTAATCTTTACATTCAGTAAGAAATAACTAACTACTGCAGGCTATATGTTGTCGTGCAATTAACTATTGGGGGTTTGCCTTTTTTTTTTTTTTGTCTTCTTTTTTTTTTTTTTTTTTTTTTTTTGTATACAAGATCGAGGCTCGTGAAAGAGCTAACAATAATCACAAAAAAGACAAACCGACACACAAAACACAAAAAAACAAGGGGAGCGGCAGACAAGATGGGGAGAGAGGGGGAAGGACACAAACACAACATTTGAGAGCAGGGACATCGGGAGGACTTGGGGGGAAGTGGGAGAGGAATAAAACATATGAACGCTGCAAGGACTCTGGGGTGAATTACCGGGGGTAGAAAAGATCAAGGTTTTCGATGGGGGAAGATAAGAGATGGTGGTGAACAGCTGTTTTAAAGACCTGGAGGGAGGAGTGGGATTGAATGGAGTGGGGGAGTTTGTTCCAGAGGCGGGAGAAAAGGGGAATGAAAGAGTGAAGGTGAGCAGAGAGCCTAGACTTTGGCAGTTTAACCATAAGAGGGTTGCAGGCAGATCTTGTGCGACCTGAAGGAATATTTGGGGGACAGAGCACAGAGAGAGCTGGGGGAGCAAGGCCAGAGAGGAGTCGGTAGAAGACAGAAAGACCACCAACCTGCCTGCGGTGAGTGAGTGAAAGGCCCTCGGAGTTGACTACATCGCAGGAGATTCCAATGATTCTGAAAGCTTTGGCCTCAACAGCGTGAAGCCGAGCAAGGTGTGAGGCAGGAGCACCAGCCCAGAGGGGGGAACAGTATTCCATTGAGCTGCGGATGAAAGCCTTGTATGTGGTGAGGAGCTCAGGTGTGCCAAGGAAGGACTTCGCACGACGGAGGATGCCCAGTCGGCGACTGGCTTTGGAGGCCAGCTTGGAAATGTGGTTTTCCCAAGAAAGATCATGGCAGATAGTGAGACCCAAAAGCTTGAGCGACAGAACTTCTTGGAGAGGATTGTTGAGAAAGTAGATGGGAGGGTTGTCCAGTCGGTCCTTTCGGAGAGACATTGTAAGAGTGTGAGATTTGTCAGGATTGAAAGACATGTTCCACTTGTTTGACCAGTCTGTGATTTTGTCCAGGTCTGCAGAGAGTGAGGAGGCTGCAGACTGCCGATCTGAGGGATGAGGAATGGAGCGGCAGATAGTGGAGTCATCAGCAAAGAGATAGAGAGGATTTTCCAGAGAGTCGGAGAGGTCATTGATGAAGACCAGAAATAGCACAGGGCCCAGAACACTGCCTTGGGGAACTCCAGCCAGAACAGGAAGGGAAGATGAGAGAAATCCATTCAGGGCCACACGTTGCCTACGACCGGAGAGGAAATCCGCAAGCCATGAGTGGAGATTTCCCTGAATACCATAGGAGGTGAGTTTGGTGAGCAGAGCTGGGTGCCAGACTGTATCGAAGGCACGTGATATGTCAAGTGAGACAGCTCTGATTTCCTGTTTGGCATTGAGGACCTCCATCCATTGTTGAGACAGCAGAAGCAACATGTCCAGAGTAGAATGACCTGGTCTGAATCCAAATTGATGATCAGAGATCAAGCCATTGGAGAAGAGGATGGATTTGATATCTGAAGCAATGATGGATTCCATGACTTTGCTGATAATTGGGAGCAGGCTGATTGGTCTGTAGTTGCAAGGATCTGTTTTTGCACCTTTTTTGTGTAAAGCGGTAATGTTTGCTGATTTCCAAGATGCTGGCAGATGACCTTGAGCAAAAGAGAGGGTGAAAAGAACAGAGAGAGGGTGAGATAGAGCGGCAGAGCAGGATTTTAGGACCCGAGGGCTGATGCCATCTGGGCCAGTTGCAGAATCAGAGTCGAGGTTTGATAAAAACTTCTCCACCTTGTCAGGAGAGAAGGACACAGAGTCCAGGAGCAGTTGGGTTCGACTGGGAAAGGTGGGAACAGAGAGAGATGGGTTTGGGACACAAGATTTTGAGGCAAACACAGAGTTGAGGCATTCGGCTTTGTCACGTGCGGTGTCAACTGTGTAGCCATTTGAGGTAAGGGAGGGGATGGAGGGGGAACAAACACCAGAAACGGATTTGACCAGACGCCACCAGGATTTGGAGGAAGGAGACAGGTTTGAGAGTTCAAACTTGAGTGTGGAGAGATAGTGCTTCCTGGCACTCCTGAGGGTAGAAACACACTTGTTTCGAGCTTGGTGGAAGGAACTGAGATTACCTTCAGTTGGATTTGCCTTCCAAGAGGCAAAGGCAAGTTGTTTCAGGGCAACTGCCTCACCACAAGATTCAGTGTACCATGGACGGGAGGAAGGGTAAGACAACTGAAGACGAGATGGGATAAATCTGTGCATGAGAGAGAGCAGTTTGCTTTGGAAGAATTCCCAGGAAGAATTGATGTCAGAGGCATTAGAGATGGGAGACCAGTCCAGTTGATTGATGGCTGCTTGCAGACCGTGCCAGTCGGCCTGAGTGAAATGCCAGACTCGTCGGCGCTGAGGAGGCTCTCTGAGAATGGCCAGTGAGATGTCCACTTTAACAAGCACATGATCAGAAGAACCGATTGGAGCAGAAGAAGAGCAGCAGACATTTGCAGGGAAGTTAGTCATAACCAAGTCCAGAAGAGAAGATACTCCATTGACTGAGATCCGGGTTGGGAAATTTTATGGCAAAACCGCAACAGTATTCAAACCCCTTCACTTTTTTCACATTTTGTTATGTTGCAGCCTTATGCTGAAATCGTTTAAATTCATTTTTTCCCTCATCAATCTACACTCAATACCCCATAATAACAAAGAGAAAACAGGATTTAAGAAAGTTTTGCAAATTTATTAAAAAGAAAAAACTGAAATATCACATTTACATAAGTATTCAGACCCATTGCTATGACATTTGAAATTTAGCCCAGGTGCCTCCCATTTCTCTTGATCATCTTTGAGATGTTTCTACACCTTGATTGGAGTCCACCTGTGGTAAATTCAATTGATTGTACATGATTTGGAAAGGCACACACCTGTCTACATAAGGTCTCACAGCTGACAATGCATATCGGAGCAAAGACCAAGCCATGAGGTCGAAGGAACTGCCTGCAGAGCTCAGAGACAGGATTGTGTCGAGGCACTGATTTGGGGAAGCCTACAAAAAAAATTCTGCTGCATTGAAGGTTCCCAAGAGCACAGTGGCCTCCATAATTCTTAAATGGAAGAAGTTTGGAACAACCAGGACTCTTCCTCGAGCTGGCCGCCCGGCCAAACTGAACAATCGGGGGCGAAGGGCCTTGGTAAGAGAGGTGACCAAGAACCCGATGGTCGCTCTGGCTGAGCTCCAGAGATCCTGTGTGGAGATGGGAGAAACTTCCAGAAGGACAACCATCACTGCAACACTCCACCGATCTGGGCTTAATGGCAGAGTGGCCAGACGGAAGCCTCTCCTCAGTGAAAGACACATGGAAGCCCACAGAATCTCGTTTCTTACAGTCTGAGAGTCCTTCAGGTGCTTTTTTGCAAACTCCAAGCGGGCTTTCATGGTGCCTGAAAAGTCTGAATACTTTCTGAATGCACTGTATGTTCACGCATTTTATTATATTCTCTTATTATATGCTATCTCTATTTTAGATCTGAAAAGTGGCAGAATTTTCCATCTTTCTCCCCGCTACCCTTCATATTTCATACCATATTAATGCCTTTCTCTTTTACCAATCCCACTTCCCCACTTTCATATGCTCTTTTTCTCTTTTCCCTCCTTTTCTTTTATCAATTCTTTATTTCAACCTCCATTTCTCCATATGTAGATGGCCCCATTATAGAACTGAGTGTATTCCTGGTTTGCTGCATGCAGCTGAACCACAATTCCAAAGATCACATGCTCCGAGCTGATCCAAAGAAGTGGCCTCTTACAAACATAGATAGGAATTGTGTAGCAAAGGACATCAATGCAACTATGCTGTTTACATTGGAGGTATGCAGCGACACAAGGTTGCAATCTTTCTGTGTATCCACACAACACTGAATTGTTTGATATTTGAAAACTGATATGCCTGCTCATCCACAGATAACTAACATGAGCTTTTATTACGTCAACACCACAAAAGCAGCCAAGCTTTCTCTTATGAGGATATAAGTTTCCGCAAAGCACGACCCGACCTCATTATTTGAGTAATACCTGTACTACGCTGAAGGATGGTGCTCTCCAGGAAACCGTCTCAGGTGAGCTCCTTTTCTTACCCTTTCACTACGTCTGAATGTTGTTGCATCAGAATGTGCTCAAATATTAATACAGGCCTTGACCTCAACAGCTCAGTCATCTGAGGCCTCATAAGGCCAGACATAAAGGATTCGTCCTCCTGCACCAGATAAGAAACATTGACTTCAGTAATTCCATTCCCCAGTTGAACATCACCCATTGACTTATAAAGTTTGTTGAAGAAACACTATATATTCAGCTCCGATGGTCTCGAGACAATTTAAGAACTTGCGATTCACATAATATAAACTACAACTCCTAAGCAAGAGTTTGAGTTTACTTCACGGTGAAAAGTGTGGAGATTTATCTTTTTTATTTCTTATGAAGTTAAAAGCAGTTTGTATGTTGGGTGTAGCGATTTATATGTGTTTTGAAATGTTCCAAATAAACATTTCTGGAATGTTCAAGAATATTTCAAAGCTTCATGATAAAATTAATCCTTTTGACTGATGTTGGTTTGGCTAAAATTGGCATCTTTTACAAACTTTGCAAAAAAGTTAAGCCAATTTGTTTCAGGCTCCTAGTAAAAAGTGTTATTCAAAAAGATCTTTCATCTCGTGATGGATTCTCACTTCATCGTTTCCTGGTGTATTCTTGGGATGGCACCATGATGTTTGTTTGTTTTTGTCCACCCCATCACAATTTTATCTAAAGTGCTCACCAGATGCAGATCAGTAGTAGAGTATGATCAAACTCTTTACTGCAAATCTGAGATTCTATTTTAAAAAATTAACCCCTTCATTTCATCACTCACTTATGGGCCCGCGCCCCCCCCCCCCCTCCTCTTTTTCTGCTCTTTCTCTCCCTTGCTTGTTTTATCCAACTATTGTCCCACTGTAAGTGTGTTGCCTTTTTACCCTCCATCACCTTGCTCTTCCATGAGCCTCGATTTTGTGTGGGAAAAAATATTCACTCATTCATTCCTTTGCCCCCACTCTCCTCCCCCCATCTGTAGATCCAACTTCCACATTCTCTTGAACATCATTCTTTCTTTCAGGTCTTCAAGACAGCTGTTTACACCATCTCAGATCATCCCCCATCCGAAACCATGATCTTTTCTACCCCCATAACCCCACCACCTCTCCACCCAAGCCCACCTCCTTCCAAATTTCCAGTTTTGCCTTCCTGAGAGTTTGCTTCTGTTTCCAGCTATTCCACCCCGCCGTCCTCCCCTACCACTCATTCCTCCCCACACCTGAATTGTCCCAGTCTCCCTCTATTTTGTCCTTCAACCCTGCTGTTGGTGTTTTTCTCTTCTCTCTACAGTTCCTTTTCTTCTGCCGCATCCTCATCTATTCTGTGTTCTACCTCTTCCATGAGCCTTGACTTTGTATACCAAAAGAAATTAAAATATTTATCATCTCCCTTAGGTAATTATCATATTTTGTCATCAAGTATACCAGTTGTTGACATTTTAGTATTATTATGTATCACATCAATAAGAGGCATTTCTGAATATGTCATCCAGTGGAAAAGTGGTGTCATCAAAATAAAGACCAATTACCGCACCGGGTTTTACAGTCATTCACCCAGTGTCTATTACACCACCCGATCTCACATGTTATATTAATTATTCGTGCCTGTTGTATGTGTCCATTATGATTTCCTTAAAATCAGTAGGTTTCCTGTTTGGAATGATTTTCAATTTTGTTTGACTGCCAAGCAGGCAGACAGAGTGAAATATTATCTCACTCCGCTCAACGCATGTGTGATTGGGACAAATTCAGAGCCAAAGCATTGTAAGATGGCAGACTTGTCTTCCTATTCATGTTCCGATTCGTGTTCAAAAGATAACATTCTTTTTAGATATTTTATTCCTCGGTCATAAACTGATATGACAGACAGACTGACTTGACCAAAGATTACATCATACACTTGGACATTAGCCTTGCGGTTATCAAAGTTTTCCTTGCTGCATCATCTGAATATGACGCATATTCCCAACTCTACTGTTTCTTCTTTGATTAGTTTTTTTTTTTTATGTTTTGTTATATTCATTGTTGTGCAAAAACTCATTCATTCATTGTGTATTTTGCAGGTTTTTTTCCTGGTTATCCTGCTGTTTATGCTAACCCACAGCTGCAGTTCTACAAGGTAGACCTTTCAATTCATGAAAACTATTTAAACGTAATCCACATTCAAATATTCACTGTTAACTTCCACCCTTTTCCTTCTGATATGAACTTGACTTCACTACGGCTGATGCCAAAGGATTCATGTGTTTATTATGCCTCCAAATATGATACAATTATGAATCCTCCTCACTCCCTCTCCTCTCCACCCAACAAATGTGAATACGCAACAAAGAGATGACAACTAATATTTTTCTTTATCTTGCTATGACTTTGTCTCTGGTACTTTGCCCAAAAGCAGGCTTGGTGTTGTCAAAGCAATCGAAGGCAAAACTACACTGTAGTTGTCACATGCAAACTAAACAAAACTACACAAAACTACACACTACACAAAACAATATATGCATGTATATATACAGTCACGTGAAAAAGTAAGTACACCCCATGTAAAGTTTTGACTTTTTCAACATATTTCGACATACAGCTATTTGATCTTCATTTCAACAATATTGATAGATAAGGGTGATATAATCTATCTATAATTCCAGTAATCTCTGTGTGTCTGTGTGTCTGTGTGTCTGTGTGTCTGTGTGTCTGTGTGTCTGTGTGTCTGTGTGTCTGTGTGTTTGTCTGTGACCGCTGTTTCTCGACAACCACGGGTCCGATATACTTTAAACTTGCCAGGTATATTGCTGGGGACCCGAGGATGTGCCTTTTCAAGGTTTTAAATTAATCGGACAAGTACCTACCGAGCTATGTCCAAAAAACGCTTCAACCAATCAGAGAGCAGCGAGCTATCACGTGTGCCGAACCGTTAATGCAATGCAAGCGTTAATGCGTTAATGCAAGGCTTTTCTTTTTTTCCCTCTTCTCTTTCTACTTTTCCTTGCGATTAAATTGCAAACAGCCAAAATACGTTGGCGCTAATTGAATAATTGGCCATTAACACTAAAATAATCGTAACTGCGATATGCCAACTTCCGGACAGTGAAGCCTTCCCTGTTGTTGTTGTTTGCAGCAGCTGTTTGCAGCAAGGCAAGGCTTTTCTTTTTTTCCCTCTTCTCTTTCTACTTTGCCTTGCGATTAAATTGCAAACAGCCAAAATACGTTGGCGCTAATTGAATAATTGGGCATTATGTTTTACAACTAATAAAAACGAATTTGCGATTCATTCGCTTTCCTGCGCGTTTGTGTACGCGATGGCGATTTCTTTACCAAACTCCGGAAGCCGTTCGCTTTGGACCGAACCATTGCATGTAAATAGAGGGGGGGGATTGTCACCACTCGCAAGCCGTTCGCTTTGGACCAAACCATTTCATGTAAATAGGGGGGGGGATATAATTTTAGATATATATATAGTACGGGCATGCCCTAGTATAACAAATATCATGAAACATTTACATTTTGTAGTCCAATAAAGACCAATTACCGCACCAGGTTTTACAGTCATTCACCCAGTTATTTACATTTTGTAGTCCATTGTATAATTTAAATACACATAAATGTAAATTTCGCATGTGGAAAAAGTAAGTACACCCCTACATTTATCACTACTTCAAATACCTAAAATTAGAATCAGGTGCACCAGCTCAGGTGCAAATGATTAGAAGATCGTTAGAGAGGATCTTGGAGGAACCTGTCTTATTTAAGCCTCAGACATTTAGTTTGGTTTGCTCTTTGTTGTTGAAGTGTGCGGCATCACCATGCCTAGATCAAAAGAGCTCTCTGAGGCCTTCAGAAAGAAGGTTAAAGATGCCTACGAGTCTGGGAAGGGATTTAAAAAGATCTCCAAACAATTTGAAATCAATCATTCGACTGTCCGGAGGATCATCTACAAGTGGAGAAGATTCCAAACAACTGTCAACTTCCTGCCTGCCAACAACTGCTTCCTGCAACTGCAACTGCAATTCCTGCAACAACTGCAACAACTTCCAACAACAAACAACTGCCAACAACAACAAACAACTGCCAAACAACTGCCAACTTGCCAAACAACAACTGCCAACTGCCAAACAACTGCCAACTGCCAACAGGCCAGGCCGCCCCAGCAAGTTCAGCCTGAGAGCAGACCGCAAGATGCTGAAAGAAGTCTCTAAGAACCCCAGAATGTCATCACGGGACCTACAGATAGCTCTTGCCACTGTTGATGTCAAAGTGCACGAGTCTACCATTAGAAAGAGGCTGCACAAATTTGATCTACATGGGAGGTGTGCCAGGAGGAAACCTTTGCTGTCCAGAAAGAACATCAGGGCAAGACTAAAGTTTGCCAATGAACACCTCGGCAAAGACCAGCACTTCTGGAACAATGTGCTCTGGACAGATGAGTTAAAGGTAGAGCTATTTGGCCACAGTACCAGAAGACATGTTTGGCGAAAACCAAAGACAGCATTTGACCACAAGAACCTGATACCAACTGTAAAGCATGGTGGTGGAAATATTATGGCTTGGGGCAGATTTGCTGCATCAGGGCCTGGGCAGCTCACCATCATAGAATCCACTAGGAATTCTTCATTGTACCAGAGGGTGCTTGAGGATAATGTGAGGCCATCTGTCGGAAAGTTGAAGCTCAACTGAAGGTGGACCTTGCAACATGACATTGACCCTAATCATACCAGTAAATCCACCAAGGAATGGCTGAAAGAAAGAAATGGAGGGTTCTGGAATGGCCAAGTCAAAGCCCGGATCTAAATCCCATTGAGATGTTGTGGGGGGATTTGAAACGAGCTGTACATGCAAGAAACCCCTCAAACATCTTAATTTTTTGTTGAATCAATTATTGCAAAGTCAATACTTCATTGTTTCTTGTTCAATTAGATCACCTTTATCTATAGATACTGTTTAAATGAAGATCAAATATTGATATGTCCACATATCTTAAAAAGATAAAAACATTTCATGGGGTGTGCTTACTTTTTCCACATGCGAAATTTGCATTTATGTTTATTTAAATTATACAATGGACTACAAAATGTAAATGTTTCATGATATTTGTTATATTATATCACCCTTATCTATCAATATTGTTGAAATGAAGATCAAATAGCTGTATGTCGAAATATGTTGAAAAAGTCAAAACTTTACATGGGGTGTACTTACTTTTTCACGTGACTGTACAATGATAGCCTAATTGTGAGGATTCAGCAGAGGGCTACAATGTTAATGGTTTATATTCCAAGTTTCTGTAAATCAAGCTTATCAAGTTGTGGAGATGACCTGTATGCTGAGTCTTGTCTGGTCTATATGTTCACATTTACACACATCTTAATATCCTCAGAGAAACTTGTGGTTGACAATAAATGCAACCTATAAATAATGCAGCACTATCTCTCCTACAAAAAGAAAATTTATTTCCTACTAATTCTACGCGACCCGTATTTGACCCATATAAAATAATCATAAAGTGAATTGATTGGCATGGCATGATACATTAAAAATATATTTGATGTTGTCTCATGGCTTTATAAGAGTTGAAAAAGGTTAAAATGACTATAAGCATATAATTTGGCAAACGCCTCTTGTAACTTCACATGCGATGCACTTAAACCATCTCCCTTTTGTTTTGTTTAGGGTCGATTATCTCATTACATCCTCAAATACCATCCGGCCTGGCCAGGCTCTGTCCTTGAGGGTGTCTCTCCATGGGAGCTCGAGTAATTCAATAACTCTGCTTTTCAACATTATAAGAAACAATCAAGTTTTGGTGGAAACAACTGTTGACATGTTTCTCGGTGAGTAAATGTTCCAAACCTTCGAAAAGCCTCAAAACAACAGGCCTACTTTTTATGCCTCCTCCCCCAAAGGTAACCGGCCGGAGGCATTATGTTTTCGGGTTGTCCGTCTGTCCGTACGGGCCAAACCTCGTTTTTCTCAGCAACCACATGTCTGATTGAGACAAAACTTTCAGGGAAGGAGCGACACCCATGAAGAATGTTTTTATGATAATTGTGATGTCATATGTCACATGCTGTGGCAGCCATCTTGGATTAAACGCAAATAATAACAAAATATTTCTCGGAAACCACTGAATGGAAAAATTTGAAACTTGGCACATTGTCAAGTACTCCCAATGGGGAACAAAACAATGATAATGATGACATAATCGGTGAAGTGGTATACCAGCCATGAATATTTTGATTGAATGCCTTATCCTAAAAATCTGAAATTGCATGCACATGATCTCTGATCCATTTGTATTGAAATATTAAATTTCTGACATCATAAGTCACATGGTTTTCCTGCCATATTGGATTTAACCTTAAAGCTTAAAAATAATATCTTCTCCAAAATCACCAAAGTGATTGACTAAAAGCTTTACGTGTGTCATCAACTACACATGGCAATTAAAGGTTTATCACGAAAACATCATCGGTCACATGATGTGGCAGCCACAGTGGATTGAAGGAAAATATTAAATAATTATATCTCAGAAACTGTTTACCCTGTCGATGCAAAACTTTACAAATGTCATCTAACACCATTGCTGCATATAGTTTGAAAATGATGATGCCGTAGGTCACGTGGTTTGGCAGCGATCTTGAATAGAAAGACGAACCTTATCTGATCAACACGAAACTTCACAAACATTATCTCCTTCCCATACATATGCATAGTGTACATTTTTTATGTCAATGTCATGTGGTTTAGCAGCCATATTAGCTTGAAAGCCGATTTTAAAAAATTTAAACCCTTCTCTGAAACCGCTTCACCGATCGATGTGAAACCTGTCATGTCTGGTAAAAAAAATGTGATACTTCAGAACAGCCAAAGGGATTTAAATCAAACTTGTTTATTTTTAGGACAGTCATCCACCGATTGGCATAGGTAGGGACTGCGTGGAGGCATATTGGCGACACAGTCGCATTGCTCTAGTTTGTGAATATTTCAACACTTTTAGAGCAGCCTGAATACATACAGGGCTCCACATGAACGTTTTTTTAGGGTGCCCAAACCAGGCACCCATTTTTTGTAGTCCTGATTTTTTTTGTGGTGCCCAAAGTCAAATTTTGGGTGCCTGAAAAAAAAACTGTAAAACATCTAAGATATTCAAGTTTGAAAAAAAATGGATATTTTTGAATACACTGATCATTGAAATGTCCAAAACACATAATTTTATCTATTTTCAAGGATAAATACAATGAAACATAAGAATAACAGCCTTGGTCAGGAGGTTATTATGAGTTTCAATTAAGAGATCGTTGAAAGGATCTTGATGGATGAAAGAAATACACAGATCAATGCTTGATAACATCTACCTATAATTCACACAAATGTGGGGAAGTTAACAGAGAAAATAAAGAGATTGGGGGAAGTATAATGTAGAGAGTTGTGGATTTCTGAGAAGGGGGAGAAAAAGAGCTTTATAAGAGAGAAGGGACAAGGGTATGTATAGTGGTCATAATTTTATTGATGTAAAATGCAAATGGCTCCTTTCCCTGTGTTTTGAGTTTCCTTTAACTGAGGGTTATTCTCTTTCATAGGTACCACCAAGTCATTGACTCTTCCCCCGGTAAGTTTCTCCAATTCCATCAATTAGACAAATTAAATTCACAGCACTGTTTTCATTTACTTCAGCAAATGCCTGATCTTCATTACAAGTCATACATGAACGTACCTGATATGTGGAAAGATAACGATTATAAAGCTTTCTGTGGCCACCTAAAACATATTAGAATATACATTATCCTACTGAGTATAGATGTTAAATTATACACACTAGTGAGGTACACGTGCTACGCATGGGTGGGAGGCCAGAAGCAAACAGACAATGCAGAAACGGCGAATGCTAAAGCATGAAACCAATAAATTCCACATTCCTGTAGCACCTTCAGTCGCACGTCAGACATGGACAGCAAGTTCGTGAAGGACTTCCATGAAAAACGTACCCGTTGGCAAACAAACGGGTATGTTTTTTCCATACCCATTACCCAGTCAATGCGAATCTGCATATGGCGATCCGTGAATTCATGTTTAGAAAGTAGAAACCGTCACGGCATTTCGTCATTCACTTGAACTCGATATCTCTTTTTTCATTCCAAACAGCATAACTCCAATCACAAATGAAATAACATTAATATAAAAAATAAACTTTTAACAACATTCGTGACATAAACAAATATTAAAATCCTGATGTGAAGTTCCATACGGTTGGGTGAATACAATTACGAATTCAAAATCGTAATTGTATTCACTCAATTCCAATCATCAATTGATACTTTAACAAAACGATTAACACGATTAACGTTTAATGATTTAACATTACGATTGAATGACGGTTGTATTTGGATATTATCATCTGTCCACTTCCGCATTCGCGGCAGGTTCATAATTGTCATCAAAATCTAAACAGTATTTGGAGAATTTCAATAAAAGCCACATCACTGTTCATAACAGTAAATATTTTTGCGGTTCTGAGAAATGTACATATTGATTAATAAAGGTTAAAGGTTTGCCCCCATAGTTAGTCCACATGCAACACATAGGCCACCTTACAACATTAGTTATGTCATAGTATATGTGAGATAAGGACATTTCCAATAGTGATACCTGTGTTGTGTAAAATAAATAAATAAGAGTAGGCCCCGTTCATTTTACAGCCCACCCTCCAATCGATCTCGTTGGGCACCATCCAGTCTGCGCCCCATTCCCCATTGCGCACCATCCAGTCTGCGCCTCATTGCCCCTCGCATTAGGATGCTGAAACCAGCCAAATGCCACGAGGTAAGGCCTGGAAAAGGGGCGGAGCGCGAGGTCGGGGGTGTGGCCACGTCAAGCAGAGGTCAAGGGCGGAGCCTGTAAGACCCCAACAACCAACCAGGGCTCAGTGGGCATGGCCTAAGGGGCGTGGTAAGTGCACGTCTGGCACATTCGAGAGGGTTCGCTGGGCGGCACTATATAACCGCGCACGCAAAGCCCTTACAGGAGGACTGATGAGCGAGGGGCTTTGCAACAGGACTTGCCAGAGAACCAAGGACTATTGGGGAAGGACTCGCGTGATAAGGACTTGTTTGGAGCGCATTGCATTGTGAGGAGGACTCGCACGATTGGCGCATAAAAGAGGCCTGATTGGAGATCACCCTGTTTGAGGACTGGTTGGAAGAGGCGCTGTTATCCTGAGTGATTGCAAGGACTCGTTAAGGATTTGGCTTTGGTCTTGCGGGGAGCGCATATAAAGTGCCGGTATTTCTATTATGCACACGGCCGTGAGCCGCGAAGTAACCGCGAGCCCAGCTTATCGATCCCCCCATATAATTGTCCAATCCGCGCCAACGACACGCGGAGAGCTTGCCTGCCGTCTACCATCTTCTTCGTGGTACAAGTCGGGGACCGGAGCGAGCTGTGGACGCCATCTTCGGACCCTCAACAGGACCATCTACAACCCCCGTGTGAGTCTGAGTCTGAGTGTGAATGGGCCCGTGTCCAGGGATAGGTTAAGACTATATAAGGCTGCCCTGTGTATCTGCTTCTTCCTCTTCATTGTACATTGCTTCTTCTTCTTCTTCTTCACTGCACATTGCTTCTTCTTCTTCACTGTACATAGTGTGAATAAACCAAATCTGTTCTTCATGTCTTTCCTGATTGGACCGTTTTAGTGATTTCTCCATTGGGTAAACATGGCACGATTCAGAACCGCTGGAATCGGGTTTAGTCATTGTTAACAGTTCAGATCACGGTTCGCTATCGCTCGGCGTTTCCAATTATAACCATCATTCGGGCGGGAGTTATTTCCTTGCTTCATGGCCGGCGTTAGTAATTAGGTAATAAGAATTCAGCTTACGACCTTACCTAACTTCGTCCGGAAGGAACGTCATAGCTCGGGATCCCGTCGGCCAGTAAAAGACAAGGGGATTAATCCCCCCTTGGTAAGGGGAGGGCCGACGCTGAGAACCGCAACAATTGGTGTCAGGGAAGTGGGATTTGACCCGAAGTGCGCTTAACGCACTCAAAATTACGAGCGGCCGAAATTTATTTAATTAACATCCAAATTTAAATCGTGCCATGGATAACCAAGGCAGTCGGATGCCGGTGGGTGTAGATGAGGGGGAGTTAGAATTAACCCAGGACCCCCCAGGAAGGACAGTTGTCAATGGAGGAGAGAATTAATGAGGGTGCAGCCGTAGGGGTAGCAGGCGAGGAAAATGGCGGCGCGAGCCGAGCCCGCAGCACCAATGGATACGGACCTTTTTATGGCACAAATGATGACATTTTTGACCAAGTGGAATGAAGAGAACAAAATGTGTGCCCAGGGAAACAAATCCACCAGGGAAATTAACAAAATGGGTGCTCAAATGACTAATCAAATAGAGGAAATGAGGGGCGAACTAAAAAAGTCCAGGTGTGAAGCGGAAAAAATGATGGCAGAGTCAAAGAAGGACCTAAAAGAAATGGGGGAGGACATTGATCGCATGTTGAGCGAGGAGGTCGCATTTGTACACGGCGAGGTAGCGCGGTGTGAGAAACGTGGGAAAAGCAAGCCGGAGCAAAGAACAGCCAGGTGGACCATGGTAGAAATCGCGACATGGGGTATAGAAAAGCCGACGACCGCCGAATTGGAAAATTTTATTTTATGTGCGCCAGCGGTCGTCGAGCTTAATAAGGAAAAATAAATTATAATAGAAATTGGGGTTGAGGAGATGGCAGAGGTAGTACATGAATTTAAGAATGAAATGGAATGTACTCAAAGTCTGCATTCGCATTGTGATGTCGTGCTGTCTAACCCCAATGAGAATTTGCAGGCGCTGCTGCGGAAAAGAATCCCGAAGGTAAGTAGAGCTGTGTATGGCGCGAAAATGTATGGCGCGAAAGTGTTCGGCGGGAAAAGATTTTTCGTGCGCTTGGGATCCCGACGTCACCCGGGCGCTTGTGGAAGGTCCGTGGTGAGGTGTATGAAGGTGAATGGCGCGCGTGTGCGGACGGCCCCGGAGCGCGAGTGTATGACGGAATGTGAGTGGGAGGAGCGTGGAACGGAGTGTGATAGAGTGTGAGTTGGGCGAGGAGCGTGTGCGGGAGTGCACACCAGAGTGCAGAGCATGCAACAGAGTGCACACCCATGGGAGTTACGGAGTACGTAATGGAGGAGTGTGCGCAAGAATGTGTGTGAGGGTGTGCGGTGATGATTGGGTGTGTGCAGGAGTGCACACCCATGGGTGTTACAGAGTGTGTATCGGAGTGCGTAAGTGGTATGAGAGCGCCAGGGTGTGCGCGAGGATGTGTACTAATGGAGTGTGTGAGCGGCGTGAGTGTGCCTGAGTGGTGTGCACCTGAGTGTGCAAGAGAAGAATGTGCATGAGCGAGTCCAGTAATAGAATGCAGGGAGTGTATGGGATGTGTGAGTATGGAAAGGGTCGCATGGTGTGAGAATGCGATTCGAGCATCGACGCAGACCGGGGCAGCGTTTATGGCGACGTACAGCCAACGCGAGCTCTCGGGGCATGGTGTTCTTTTTGTGCTGCGGGGGCCGGCGGGGATCGTTGCCGCGGCAGCATGCACGATTCGGGCCGGGCCCCGCCCTGTATGGTCGGTGCCGTGCCGTGGCGCAAGGGGAAAATGGCACGATTCCAGGGGTAGGCGAGGTCGGACCTTCGCCCCCTGGTGGGCGCGGTGCTCCGACCGGGGGATGTTGGGTCATCGTGGCGGAGACCGAAAGGCTCCACGCCGCGATGGCGCCTGGAACCTCAGACCAAGTATGCCTCCTCCCCAGAATCGAAAATGCCGGACGGACCCAACCAACAGGAGACAGACCACCAGTATGCATTGCTCGGCTTTGCGAAGCCGAGCTATAATGACAATGTATTCCCGCACCGAGAGGCTCAATATAGTAGACAAATAGAAATAGTGATGGCGAATGGTCGTTTACCATTCACTATTTGGGGCAAAGGAGCAGTAGATTTATGGGGTTTGGCAGTGTAAACTAGCCGAGGGCAGGCTAGGATATTGATAGGGATTTAGAGATGACCATAGGAGACTGAGGTTTAAGTAGTGACATTTGTACAGGTAGGGGGGACGTAGAGAGATTAGGTGGATGTTAATGACGAGGGAAGTGCTTAGTATAAGGGAAGACGGGGAAGCACGAGTATTAGGGGAAATAGTTAGTTAGATGATGCTGTGTGTGTGAGTATGGGAAGGAACTTGGTGAAATGAGGCAATGGTCTGGGCTGACCGGAGAAAGTGTATGAGTGGGGTATTGTGGACAAGGGTAAGTGTGTTGAGGGAATGACTTGCATGGGGTGCAAGTGAATAAATGGTGTGGAATAGATGGTGTGGAGTAAATGGTGTGTGGAATGAGTGGTGTGGAGTGCATGGTGCGAAGGAGTGGATGGGGGAAGATGGACCCTTTCACGAATACACGGGGAGGGTAGTTTAAAGTTAGGTAGAGGGAGTCGGTAAATTGTTTGGATATTGACATCTGTGGTGCAGGGAGTAGCAAGTTGTTGCTTTGAGGGGTGCATGAGTGAGTGGAATGGCTGGGCGTGTGGGCTTAATTGATAAGTATAGTTATTGGGGCACTCCGCCACTGGTAGTCTGTCGGCCAGGTGATGCCGCAGGTAGGCTCTGGGAGCCAGGTAGTGTTCAGTTGTGTAGAGTTCAGTGGGGCCTGAGGATCCAAAGGAAGGACCCGGGTAGCCCAATGCCAAAGAGGGCATTAGTGGGGTGAGAGAGCCAGGAGGGCCTTCCCCAAGTTAGGGTAGTCGTGGGAGCTGGGCAAGCTCGGGTGGCGACTCCAGTGGCATAGGTGCGCAGGTAGGTAGACCTGCTGGTAGAGCCACACGAACCAGCCCCAAAATTGTGCGAGGGCACAGTAGGAAAAATTGGGGGAGTGAGACCTCAAATTTGGAAGAGCACCACAGTATGGTCAATGGGAATTGGTTTTTAGAACCACATAGTGTAAAGAGGCCAATTGGATTGGCAGGGCAAGACCCCGGGTAGAGTAACTGTGTTAATGTCAATTAGAGGATAGTTAGGATGAAATCTCTTCACACCATCCACATCCACTCACCAAGGTGGCAGGACTCCACACCAGGTTTTTGCAGACGATTTGGAATGAAAGACACATCATGACGTGGGTGAGACATTGTGTGTGATTCCATCCCTTCCTTCTTGGGAGGGATTGGATGACAAATTTGGTTTAGGGGGAGATCTGGGAGACGAGATGGGAGAGACGGAATTTGTAAATTGTAAATACTGGGAAGGGCAGGGGTGGAGTAGGTGACATGGGGGTCACGTACGGCTAGGGACGAGCTTTCTCCGCTCGCTCTCCCGTGCCCCTCATGTCGCATTACCTTGTGATTACATGTACCCTTGTGCCCTTGCCCCCGCTAAACTCTCTGCTTTGTCTTTCCTCCCCACCCATGGACCCATTTTCTTTGTTGAGGGGAGTGTGCAGGTACCCTGAGCTGTGCGGATGCACTTTTGCGCTGCACCCTGCTACCTGTTGCCTGCACCAGTACACCTATGGACCACACGTTCTGTGGCCTGGCACCTTTGCTGGGGCAGACAATTGCTGCAAACATGATCTTGCCCTGCGGACCACTGTGTTTTTAAGTGGCATCGATGCCATGCAGTCGGACCACCTAAGTTGGCCCTGCTGGCCAAAATAAAAAGCGGACACGGTTTGTGCACTTTTTATTATTCCAGTGTGCCCGGAAAAGAATATCTCCAAGTTATTACGGCACACCGAAGAAGAAGATGCAGCCAAGATACAATGGCCCAGCAGCCAAGAAAGCACAAGGCATCATTGATTAATTTGAAATGTTTTTGTGCATTTTGATGATTGTGCAGTTTTGGTGCTTTTGATGCATTTTTTTTAATTTTTATGCATATGGTGTATGGTGTATTGGTGCAGTGCATTCGGTGTTTCCTCTTCTCAAAATTCCTTTTCTCTCCCACAAAAAGAACAGGTCTTGGGTTGTAGTATTGTAAATAATTAGTAGTCTTGTAAATAACATGCTCCCAACCGGCTTCATGTATAGTTTGGGAATTCTTTCCATAATTCGGTTAATTGTGGGCGTGAGTCTGATAGTTAGTACACAACGCAGTAGGTGGGACATATCTAGTGTTTAAAACTGTCGCACTCAGGGTGTTAGGTTAAATGTAGAGGGAAACTACACCTAAGTGTCACACTAATTAAAAAGTAGTCCTGACCCTTGCATCAGAACCGGTCTGGCTCACTGGTGTGTGGGTCCGGCTTGGGGACGAGCCTGGCGAAGGAGGGGTGTCGTGTTGCGGTTCCGAGAAATGTACATATTGATTAATAAAGCTTAAAGGTTTGCCCCCATAGTTGGTCCACATGCAACACGTAGGCCACCTTAGAACATTAGTTATGTCATAGTATATGTGAGATAAGGACATTTCCAATAGTGATACCTGCGTTGTGTAAAAGAAAGAAATAAGAGTAGGCCCCGTTCATTTTACAGCCCACCCTCCAATCGATCTCGTTGGGCACCATCCAGTCTGCGCCCCATTCTCCATTGCGCACCATCCAGTCTGCGCCCCATTGCCTCTCGCATTAGGATGCTGAAACCAGCCAAATGCCACGAGGTGGGCTTGGAAAAGGGGGCGGAGCACGAGGTCGGGGTGAGTGGCCACATCAAGCAGACGTCAAGGGCGGAGCCGGTAAGACCCCAACAACCAACCAGGGCTCAGTGGGCATGGCCTAAGGGGCGTGGTAAGTGCACGTCTGACACATTTGAGAGGGTTCGCTGGGCGGCGCTATATAACCGCGCACGCAAAGCCCTTACAGGAGGACTGATGAGCGAGGGGCTTTGCAACAGGACTTGCCAGAGAACCGAGGACTATTGGGGAAGGACTCGCATGATAAGGACTTATTTGGAGCGCATTGCATTGCGAGGAGGACTCGCACAATTGGCGCATAAAAGAGGCCTGATTGGAGATCGCCCTGTTTGAGGACTGTTTGGGAGAGGCGCTGTTATCCTGAGTGATTGCAAGGACTCGTTGAGGATTTGGCTTTGGGCTTGCGGGGAGCGCATATAAAGAGCCGGTATTTCTATTACGTACATGGCCGTGAGCCATGAAGTAAACGCTAGCCCAGCTTACCGATCCCCCCATATAATTGTCCGATCCACGCCAACGACACGCGGAGAGCTTGCCTGCCGTCTGCTATCTTCTTCGTGGTACGAGTCGGGGACCAGAGCGAGCTGTGGACGCCATCTTCGGACCCTCAACCCGACTATCTACAACCCCCGTGTGAGTCTGAGTCTGAGTGTGAACGGGCCCGTGTCCAGGTATAAGTTAAGACTGTATAAGGCTGCCCTGTGTATCTGCTTCTTCTTCATCACAGTACATTGCTTCTTCTTCTTCACTGTATATTGCTTCTTCTTCTTCACTGTACATAGTGTGAATAAACCAATCTGTTCTTCCTGTCTTTCCTGATTCGACCGTTTTAGTGATTTCTCCATTGGGAAACGTGGCACGATTCGGAACCACTAGAATCGGGTTTAGTCATTGCTAACAGTTCGGATCACGGTTCGCTATCGCTCGGCGTTTCCAATTTTAACCGTGATTCGGGCGGGAGTTATTTCCTTGCTTCATGGCCGGCGTTAGTAATTAGGTAATAAGAATTCAGCTTACGACCTTACCTAACTTCGTCCGGAAGGAACGTCATAGCTCCGGATCCCGTCGGCTAGTAAAATACAAGGGGATTAATCTCCCCTTGGTAAGGGGAGGGCCGATGCTGAGATCCGCAACAATATTATTCCATCGTGTTTGGAAAAACTGGAAAATTGGAAAATTGGAAAACTTGGAAAAATTGGAAAAACAATTTAGCCTATTTTACTCCCAGCGGTCCCAGGAATACCCACCCAAAATATCGTTGCCATCGGTTGAGCCGTTTTTGCGGTACCTTCAAACGGACAGACGGACATTTGGTGAATTATAGTAAGATAGTTCAAACAAACAATATGGACTTTGGTTTGTAAGAAGTACGCATTAAAGAGTAGACACTTATTAAATAAACATATGGATATCTTTTCATGTTTTTGAATTCGTTAAAAATGACCGTGAATGTGGTTGGCTTCACATCTTGTGAAATGTGAAATGCTTCACATCCAGACTGCTTGTTATAATTTAGGGAAATACTTTTGAAAAATCGTAAATGCTGCAAGGAGCTGGAAGGTAAATTTTTCTCTTTCTTTTGATGAATTATTTCTTTCTTTTGAACGAATTAGCTTTCTTTTGATGAGCACTTGAGTTGAGATGTCTGATTATAAAAGGCAGGCAGAGAAAGAGGAAGGATAAAAGAAAAACAAGAAGTACTCCTGAATCTCAGGTTGTATTGTCAGTAGACCTCAGATGTTTCATCATCATCTTCTTTGTTCTTCCAACGTTTGTAACAGGTGCCACTGAACTCTCCATTTGGAGCCTATGAGCTTACCGTCCGAGGTCAGGATAGCACAGGGTCCATTTTGTTTGTGAATGCCACCAAGCTTTCCTTCAACCACAAAGCCCTTCTTACATTCGTGCAAACGGACAAAGCCATCTACAAGCCTGGACAAACAGTCAGATTGCGGGTCATACTTCTTTACCCAAATCTGCGACCATATCGTGAGGAAGTGCACATTGCCATTGAGGTATTTTACTACAATTTACTCACAATAAATATACTATTTCATGTGATTCTGAATTACCACATTTGGAGTTTTATCGAGCTGGTACAGATACGTTTGGACAAGATGGAAATCCAATGTTGTTTCAACGTAACGTTGTAACTTCAATGAACTCCCTCACGCTCTTCAATCCCACTCATTCCTCCAGGTCTTTAAAACAGCTGTTCACCACCATCTCTTATCTTCCCCCATCCAAAACCTTGATCTTTTCTACCCACGCTAATTCACCCCAGATCCACTTTTTTGAAATACCAACTTCTTTCCTGGAAGTCCTAGCAGTGCCCATGTGTTGTTTTTTTTTACCTCTCCCACCGCCACCCCCTTCCCATGCCTCCTCCACCCAAGCCCTCTCCCTCCCACAGATCTCCCGATGTCCCTGCTCTCAAATGTTGTACTTGTGTGCTTCCCCCTCTCTCACCATCTTGTCTCCCGCTCCCTTTATTTCGTCTTATGTGTCCATTAATTTTTTTGGTCATTAATGTTAGCTCTTACACGAACCTCGATCTTGTATACAAAAAATAATAATAACAAGTACACATACATTCAAAGTACACCGCCCCCATGCCAAATAATTAAATATCCTACAGCGCGGCATTTCCGGGCCGCCTTTGGCGCCCGGCAATACCGCAGTGCAGCTCATAGAGGCTGCATTGGGAGGGAGAGGTGTACACTAATTGATTGATTAATTGTATAATTAAAATCAATAAAAGATTATCTCAAAATATTTTCTTAATCAATTGGTAATAGCATAACTAAACCACTAGTGCTTCATCTGAAGATGTATCTTTTAGAAATTTAATTAAATAAGTCATTAATAAAAAATTTAATAATTAATTGATTAATCAATAAATAATTAATCAATTAATGAATAAATAATTAAGCGATTAAATTATTAATCAATAAATCAAAAATATCCTTGACAGCCACATTACTTGGTCACTGTCATGTCCAAATATTAGCTTCCCAGCTCAAAAGGTGCCTGAGATATTGACCAAATCAGAAAGAAAATAAATAAATGATTAATAATGAAAATAAATAAATAATAATCATGAAAAAATTAAATTACTAATCAATTCGGTCACAGAACACATAAACCACCACCATTTCATCAGAATCTCTAACTGAAAAAATATATAAATTTTTTTTATTAATTAATCGAATAATTAAATAATTAATCGATTAATTGATTAATTGATTGATCAATAAATCAAAAATATCTTTGATAGCCACATCACTTGGTCACTCATGTCCAAATATTAGCTTCCGAGCTCAAAAGGTGCCTGAGATATTGGCCAAATGAGAAAGAAAATAAATAAATGATTAATAATGAAAATAAATAAATAATAATCATAAAAAAATTAAATTATTAATCAATTTGGTCAGAGAATACATAAACCACCACCATTTCATCAGAATCTGTAACTTTAAAAAAAAAAATTTTAGTTATTAATCGAATAATTAAATAATTAATCGATTAATTGATTAATTGATTAATTAATAAATCAAAAATAGCCTTTGCAGCCAAATCACCTGGTCATTGGCATGTCGCTTCCTAACTCAAAAGGTGCCTGAGTTAATGGTCAGAAGAGAAAGGAAATTTGATTAATTAAATAAGTACTTAATTAATCGCTAATAATTAAATAACTCCTCAATTAATTGATTATTCAAAAAACAAAAAATACTGTTTTTGACAAATGACTTGCTCACTACTGTGCCGAAATTTCAGCTTCCTAGCTCAAAGGATGGCTAAGATATCGCCCGGACAAACAACAAGTAAACAAACAAGTTCACATACATTCAAAGTACACCGCCCCCATGCCAAATAATTAAATATCCTACAGCGCGGCATTGCCGGGGTGCCTTTGGCGCCCGGCAATACCGCAGTGCAGCTCATAGAGGCTGCATTGGGAGGGAGAGGTGTACACTAATTGATTGATTAATTGTGTAATTAAAATCAATAAAAGATTATCACAAAATATTTTCTTAATCAATTGGCTAATAGCATAACTAAACCACTAGTGCTTCATCCGAAGATGTATCTTTTAGAAATTTAATTAAATAAGTCATTAATAAAAAATTAAATAATTAATTGATTAATCAATAAATAATTAATCAATTAATCAATAAATAATTAAGCGATTAAATGATTAATCAATAAATCAAAAATATTCTTGATAGCCACATCACTTGGTCACTGTCATGTCCAAATATTAGCTTCCCAGCTCAAAAGGTGCCTGAGATATTGGCCAAATGAGAAAGAAAATAAATAAATGATTAATAATGAAAATAAATAAATAATAATCATGAAAAAATTAAATTATTAATCAATTCGGTCATAGAACACATAAACCACCACAATTTCATCAGAATCTGTAACTGAAAAACAAATATATATATTTTAGTAATTAATCGAATAATTAAATAATTAATCGATTAATTGATTGATCAATAAATCAAAAATATCCTTGATAGCCACATCACTTGGTAACTCATGTCCAAATATTAGCTTCCGAGCTCAAAAGGTGCCTGAGATATTGGCCAAATGAGAAAGAAAATAACTAAATGATTAATAATGAAAATAAATAAATAATAATCATAAAAAAATTAAATTATTAATCAATTCGGTCAGAGAACACATAAACCACCACCATTTCATCAGAATCTGTAACTTAAAAAAAAAAAAATTTTTTTGTCATTAATCGAATAATTAAATAATTAATCGATTAATTGATTCATTGATCAATTAATAAATCAAAAATAGCATTTGCGGCCAAATCACCTGGTCATTGGCATGTCCAAATATCAGCTTCCTCACTCAAAAGGTGCCTGAGTTAATGGTCAGTAGAGAAAGGAAATTTGATTAATTAAATAAGTACTTAATTAATCGCTAATAATTAAATAACTCCTCAATTAATTGATTAATCAAAAAACAAAAAATACTCTTTTTGACAAAGGCCTTGCTCACTATTGTGCCGAAATTTCAGCTTCCTCGCTCAAAGGATGGCTGAGATATCGCCCGGACAAACAAACAAGACAACAAACAAGAAAGCAAGAAAACAAACAACCAGAGTGAAAACTGAGTACTCCCTTTCAGCGTGCGTCATTGCCGAGCCCCCTTCGGTGCCCAGCAATGACGATTTGCAATGCCTGGAGATGGCATAGGAAAGGTGCGGTGTACAATAATAACTGACAAGTCAGGAGAGGACGATGGTTCATGGGCGAGCGTTATTCAATGACAAAGGACGGACTATAACCGAAACAGGCCCGGACAGGCCATCCCCGGAAATGTCAAAACGAAGGTTACTGACCTTGAAATGAGATAGAAAATAATGTATAATCAGTTATGAGGTTAGTTAGCTACACAATACCGAAAATTGTGTTCGATTCCGACAACTTTGAAAATTTGACCTTTGTGACCTTCAAAGGTCAAAAGTTGAAGATTCTAAAATTTGTTGGAAAACTTGTATTTCATGATGTATGTGATAATATAAGATCATGTACGACATTTCACCCGATCAGGAAGCGAACAATGTAATAAAACCATCAAAAATCGACTTTTCTAAATTTCGTGACCTTGTGACCTTGACCTTGGGGCGAAAATGAAAAATCGAGCTCCGTGGGGCTAGACACATGACATTGGCCTAACCAAATACCGAAACCCCTGTCAGATTCCACCAACTCCCTTGGAGAAGATGTAGCTTGAACTCGATTACCCCCTAAAAATACATCTTTTTCGGGCGTCACTCCACCCACAATGGGCGCAATACGCCCACTCTACGCAGGACACAACTAGATCATGATATCAACCTCCCACCCAAGTTTCATCAAGACCGGATGATATCATCGGGGAGTTATGCTGCGGACAGACAGACACACAGACACACAGACACACAGACACACACCCATGACGAATACAGTGGTCACTCTGTTTGATAACTCGTGAACCAATAACGATGACAAAATCAATGTTGACCCAACATTGACCGACCCAGATCATCCCTGTGTATCTGCTCCATCTGGGCCAGAGCCATCAAGAATGTGAATTCGTTATTTTTGACTACTCGTATCCGGTATTAAGAATTATGATCATGTATTCCATCGCCATTGTAATGTCATTATTGTGCTTTGTTACTACCTGAATGCCTGATTCTTTGAGTTCTTCTCAGTATGAGGAAATGCCCCACATCATATGAACATGTATGATCCACCGATATTGATGGCCTGCACAGGGTCCCAAGAAGAACCGCATTGCTCAATGGCTCTCGGAATCATCAGAGAGTGGGGTGATCAGCAAAACGCTTCTGCTCGATAATGAGCCGGTGCTGGGTGAATGGAAAATTCAAGCAGTAATACCGGTTAGTGATTGCACAGTTGAAATTATGCTGTCATTGTACAATGCTTTGAAAATATTGATGATTCATAAACAACCAGCTCTAAAATGTGAAAGAAAGACAATTTCTTGTCTCTCATTCAAATTGTTCATGAGTTTTGACAAGCATTTTTTCTGGCACTTTCAAAGTGCTTATTATGTTAAAGCACAGTAAATAAGGAGTAACTGTGACAGGCAATGTGTATGACACATACATTTGACTTTGGCATGTAAATTTCACAGCAAAACAAAACAAGGTAGGTAACAGCCTTCACATCCACATTCTTGAGTGATCACGTGTCCAACACAGGAAATGACATCTCATTTCCATTAACTTTGTGTTCACTGCATCATGTGAAATGCTCAAACACAAAAATAAAAGCTTTCAGCCCGTTTTTTAAATTGTCATGTTTTCTTTCTTTGCAGGGCACTGAAATTTGGACCAGTACATTATTCACAGTTGGTGAATACGGTAAGCACATATTATAATTATAATGGCACTCAGCAGAGTGCCAGGCTGAACAGTTGATGTTTTGTATCGCACTGATGGGCCGATTCTCTAACCGATCCGCAATAAAAATAAAAAATCCAATTTTTGGGGGGATTTTTCAGGTGTCACCGACCCAAAACTAGAGGTTCCAGGGAACCTGAACTCAACTGGTCTATATCAATATGGTTAGAATATGCCTAATAGAACCACAAACTATATAGTTTATATGTGCTAAAAAATATATGACAAAAATTGATTTTTCAATATGGCCGCCCTGCCGCACCCATTTTTGGGCGTGCAACGCCCAAATTCAATCCCAAACTAGTTTATGTCTTAAAGATGCTGCATAACAAGTTTCATCAAATTCAATCAATATTTGTGACTTTTAGAGGGTAGACGTCGAATTGTTTACAGACGACAGACGCCAGACAGACGACAGACGGACGACGGACGACGGACACTGGGTGTCGACAAAAACTCAGCTGGACATAGTCCAGTTGAGTTAAAAATCTAGGTGTCACCTACTCAACTCATCCACAAAGTTTTGTCATAATCCGCCCGCAACTTTTTGAAATATCGTGCTATATATCGTTTTTATCCTTATCTCTCGATGGTGAAGAATCACTTAAAAATTAAGGGGATCCGGATCCAGATCTTCACCAAAATCTAATCAATTAATCCTTGTATACACAAAACTTGTCCAACAAATTTCATAGCTTTTTGATTTTGAGTCGGAATCCATCCATAACTTTTTGATTTATCGTGCTCACGGGCAGACAAACAGACAGACAGGGGTGAAAACTTTAGATGGTGGAGGTAATAACAACGACTTCCCTTGCAAGTAACTTCAATGCAGGAGGAGGCCATTGTGCTCTCCAAAGCCTGCACTGTGGTTGTTGGATCCATGCTCTAACCTTTTCAAATGCTGAGCATCAAGCAAGGACTAGCACATACCATTTTTAAAGTTTTTGAATATGGCTGGGCCAGGGTTTGAACCACCAACCATCCCAACCTCAGAGCGGATGCTCTAACCATTACACCACTGAGTCTGGTTAAAGCTATATCTTTTACCTATTTGGTTATTTATTTCTGTCTAAAAAGTATCTAATCCTATTATGCTTTTCTTTGCAGTACTCCCAAAGTTTGATGTGATCATCAACATACCATCTTTTATCGTGCAAAATGAACAAAGGGGTCTGGCCGGGACAGCAGTTGCAAAGTAAGTTGGAGTTTTCTGTAAATTATACTTCATAATTATCTCCAGGGTGTTGATCGAAGATTCAATTTAATAAAGTTGCCATGGGTTTGTATGTCCCTGGTCCTGATTATATTAATTCATTAGATCCACACTAGTGGGTTCCCGAGCTGACGGTTTAACAGGAAATTTAAAATGAACGAGATATTCAGTATATTGAACAACGTGAACTCGGGGGACGGTTAAGTATACATAGAGGAAACACACCAACTTACCCTGTGGGGCAACTCTACCGAGTGCCTGGGTGGGAAGCATGGGTGCTGGTGTAAGAGGGTCAAAATTCCAAAATTTTGAGAGTTATCAACAGACCAAGATACAACACCAAGACACAGTCTGGCATCCTTCCTTGCTCTCCAAACTCTCTGCCTATGGCATGCAAGACTTACTGACTTCCTCTACTCTCCTAGACAACGTGTGTCTCTCAACAGAATCCTTTCATCTCCTCTGCCTGTCAAGGCTGAAGGGCCCCAAGGCAGTGTTCTGGGCCTAGTCCTATTCCTCATCTTCATAAATGATCTTTTTTTTTGATCAAGGCGGATGAAGGCCTTGTATGTGGTGAGGAGCTCAGGTGTGCCAAGGAAGGACTTCACACGACGGAGGATGCCCAGTCGGCGACTGGCTTTGGAGGCCAGATTTGAAATGTGGTTTTCCCAGGAAAGATCATGGCAGATTGTGAGACCCAAAAGCTTGAGTGACAGAACTTCTTGGAGAGGATTATTCAGAAAGTGGATGGGAGGGTTGTCCAGTCGGTCTTTTCGGAGAGACATCGTAAGAGTGTGAGATTTGTCAGGATTGAAAGACATGTTCCACTTGTTTGCCCAGTCTGTGATTTTGTCCAGGTCTGCAGAGAGTGAGGAGGCTGCAGACTGCCGATCTGAGGGATGAGGTATGGAGCGGCAGAGAGTGGAGACATCAGCAAAGAGATAGAGAGGATTTCCCAGAGAGTCGGAGAGATCATTGATGAAGACCTGAGATGAAGACCTGACAACTCTGAGAGCATGAGGCAAAATATTCTGTGGTATGATGAGACAAAAAATGGAACTTTTTGGCCTGAATGCAAAACGCTACATCTGGCGGAAACCAAGCACATCTCATAGCTCATCACCCATCTAACACCATCCGTACCATGAAGCATGGTGGTGACAGCATCGTGGTGGTGTGAGGAATGCCTTGAGTTGTTATATGGAAGTGATTCTTAAAGAAAAGAAAAGGGTAAAATTAATTTAACAACTTATTTATTTGTTCAAAACATTAGATTGGGTCAATCTCGGTTCCAATTGTTGCACTATCTGCACTTTAGTATATGCGTACATATGCAATCTCTTGAGTACAACTTTGTTTTGTACATTGTAATTTTCCCATAGGTTTGGATTCATTTGAAGCACAGAACACAGAAACCGCGATTGAAACAGCAACAGCATGTCTATTTACTTATTAAATACACACATTAAGTCACTTGGTCTCTGAATGATTTGAATTGTCCTGATCACAAACGGCTTAGTCTGCACGGACAGGACAGATTGGGTTCGGGATGATTAGCGTCCGCATGGATAGCACCCCGCGTCAGGTGTGGTGGTCGCTTGTGCTCAAACCACCATTTTGGTCGTGGGTGTGAGGATGCACCAGCACGTCGCATCGTCGGCTCAGAAGTTGCACCAAAGCACTGTAGTGCCTGCCTCAGTGACTTGCTTTACACACATCGTTAAAAGTAAATAATGACAGATTTTTTCATAATGTCGTGAGATCCCTGGAATTACTCAGACAAGGACCCTTATTAGACGAGACGGATTTATGGGAAAAGGCCATGTATAAGCTTCTAGGTGAATTTTTGAGTAAAAGTTGGGAACCTCAGTTTTTAACATAATGAGGGTATGCTGAATTCGATTAATCCGGTTCCCAAGCCGAATTTTGAGTTTTTGAATTTTGAGTTTTGAATTTCCCAGTTCCCACGTGCACAATGTGAACATCTGGATGATTTCAGGTACATCAAAGAAACGGCGTAATACACCAATTGATGCTGTTCTAAACAATCCACCGATAAGTTTGTCCACAGCACTGTTACCATTTCACGCATTAACTGGGTGTGACACCACCTCCTATTTTGCAAATCACACCAAACGAACATCATGGAAAGTCTTCAAAGAGCACCATAAACTGCTGAAGAACTTGGGCATTGGTGAACTCACAGAGGAGACAATCAAATCTGCAGAAGCGTTCGTCTGCAGAATATATAATGTGCACAGAACAACCTCTTGATTCAGCACGACATATGTTGTTCTCCAAGACTGGTACACCAGAAGCAATGTCATCGACAAGTGATGCTCTTCATTTCCATTTGATGCGAGTACACTATCAAGCCATGGTATGGAGAAATGCTCATTGTGCCATACCTGACCTTCCTGCACCTGTGGAAATGTGATGGAAACGTGGTGATTCAGGACTAGAGCCGATTCTGATGTCACCGAGTCCAATCCCAGAAAGTTGCCTCGAGCTGATTTGTTGTGCATGCCAGAAGCAATGCAAGACTCGGCGCTGCAAATGTCGCTATTCAGAGTTGAGGTGCACATCAATGTGTGCCTGTCAGCAACAGAGCGATGATCAGACCCCTTGTATGAATTTGATGTAGTTTGGCAAAACAACATGTGTGACATTCCTGAATGTTTGTGGTTCATGGCCATGTATACTTAATTTTAGAATAAATTGTTGTATGAAACATTGTCTTATTAAAACCATTTCCCATTTCATTGTGTCCAATTTCAATATCAGTTTGAATGTCTCTTTCAATGTCGCCAACCATGATATAGACTAGACGGATTATTTAAAAAGGCTACGTTTAGCTTCTAGGTGCATTTTGGGGTAAAAGTTGTAAAGTTAGTGTAAAAGAGCTGCATGTATATACATTATACATGATATATAAATGCTTGTTCAAATAAATTGTCCAAAAATGGCAATTTGGTGGCCATTTTGTTTATGCTAATTAGAAGGTCAAAAACTCAAAATTAGGCTTGGGATCCGGGTTAATCGAATTCAGCATACCCTAATTGTGTTAAAAAGTGAGGTTCCCAACTTTCACCCAAAAATGCACCTGACATTCACATTTCTCAGAAATCCGTCTAGTCTACATAATAACGTGTTTTCTGGTGTGGTCCCTGGTCGGGTTTTAAAGAGAAAATATTTGGAAAGACAGTTGCCTCTATTATGCTCCAAAGAATAAAAAAAAATAACCTGGCTTTGAAGCAAAAACATGTTCCCTGCCCAGGTGCATATGAAATACTTCATGGATATATAGCTCGGATAGATTCAATTTATTGCACTTTACAGAGACTTGAGCATGAAGCCGATATCAGTTCTAAAAAGGCCCCCGACGTTGATCAGCTCCAACCTTTCGATACTGGATGATCCTTTTAATAGTCCCATCGATCGTTTTACACTGGGGGGAAAACTTGTAGGGAGGGAATGGCAGTTGTGAATATGACCGCTCCAAATAATCTTTGGTTTCACGTAAGACCAACATGGCGGCCGAATGATATCCTTTATGGGTGGAAGGAATGTTACACACAAATGGATGGACGAATCGGCATATTATTATATAGATAGATCTATAGAGTGGTGTCAAATTCCAAAATCTTCATATTTCTTAGCAGAGAAAAAAATTGGGGGTTATCGAGGCAGCGGTCTATTTCCTTATACACCGCCCAGTTTCAATGTTTTATCTGATTGAAAAAAATTAAAATTTCTCCTTAGGTTTGGATTAATTTGAAGCAACTTTTATTGGATAACTTTTCTCTCCGAGTAGTGTTTCTGTGTTTCAGGATGAGACAGACAAACAGATGGCATTAGCCAATTACATGCAGTCACGTGAAAAAGTAAGTACACCCCAAGTAAAGTTTTGACTTTTTCAACATATTTCAACATACCGTACAGCTATTTGATCTTCATTTCAACAATATTGAAAGATAAAGGTGATATAATATAACAAATATCATGAAACATTTACATTTTGTAGTCCATTGTATAATTTAAATAAACATAAATGCAAATTTCGCATGTGGAAAAAGTAAGTACACCCCATAAAATGTTTTTTAAAATCTTTTTAACATATGTGGACATATCAATATTTGATCTTCATTAAACGGTATCTATAGATAAAGGTAATCTAATTGAACAAAAAACAATGAAAAATTGACTTTGCAATAATTTATTAAACAAAAAATTGTTGCACAGCATGCACAATTCCAAGCACAGCTCGTTTCAAATCCCCCCACAACATCTCGATGGGATTTAGATCCGGGCTTTGACTTGGCCATTCCAGAACCCTCCATTTCTTTCTTTTCAGCCATTCCTTGGTGGATTTACTGGTATGTTTTGGGTCATTGTCATGTTGCAAGGTCCACCTTCGGTTGAGCTTCAACTCTCTGACAGATGGCCTCACATTATCCTCAAGCACCTTCTGGTACAATGAAGAATTCATAGTGGATTCTATGATGATGAGCTGCCCAGGCCCTGATGCAGCAAAGCTGCCCCAAACCATAATATTTCCACCACCATGCTTTACAGTTGGTATCAGGTTCTTGTGGTCAAATGCTGTCTTTGGTTTTCGCCAAATATGTCTTCTGGTACTGTGGCAAAATAGCTCTACCTTTGACTCAACTGTCCAGAGCACATTGTTCCAGAAGTGCTGGTCTTTGCCAAGGTGTTTATTGGCAAACTTTAGTCTTGCCCTGATGTTCTTTCTGGACAGCAACGGTTTCCTCCTGGCAGACCTCCCATGTAGATCAAATTTGTGCAGCCTCTTTGTAATGGTAAACTCGTGCACTTTGACATCAACAGTGGCAAGAGCTACCTGTATGTCATGTGATGACATTCTGGGGTTCTTAGAGACTTCTTTCAGCATCTTGCGGTCTGCTCTCGGGCTGAACTTGCTGGGGCGGCCTGGCCTGAACAAGTTGGCAGTTGTTTGGAATCTTCTCCACTTGTAGATGATCTTCCGGACAGTCGAATGATTGATTTCAAATTGTTTGGAGATCTTTTTAAATCCCTCCCAGACTCGTAGGCATCTACAACCTTCTTTCTGAAGGCCTCAGAGAGCTCTTTTGATCGAGGCATGGTGACGCTGCACACTTCAACAACAAAGAGCAAACCAAACTAAATGTCTGAGGTTTAAATAAGACAGGTCCCTCCAAGCTCCTCTCTAACGATGTTCTAATCATTTGCACCTGAGCTGGTGCACCTGATTCTAATTTTAGGTATTTGAAGTAGTGATAAATGTAGGGGTGTACTTACTTTGTCCACATGCGAAATTTGCATTTATGTTTATTCAAATTATACAATGGACTACAAAATGTAAATGTTTCATGATATTTGTTATATTATATCAACCTTTATCTATCAATATTGTTGAAATGAAGATCAAATAGCTGTTTGTTGAAATATGTTGAAAAAGTCAAAACTTTACATGGGGTGTACTTACTTTTTCACTTGACTGTACATAGAAGATGTAGTGTCTGGTAATGATTATTTATTTAATTACCCGCAGATGTAAAACATTTAATAATGTAACCTTGCCTTAAAATCACATCAGTTTGACTCTCTTATTGTGCTCGCTCAACTCTTAGGTAAGAAAAAAAAAATGAAAATATAACCCATGATATTTTGATGATTTGCATCAAGAATAGTGTTGTTTGGTTGTCAAGAATAGTGTTGCAAGTCGTAGCATTCTGTCTACAAACTCATAAGCAATCGAGAGGAACAGCATTCACATGCTCACAGCACACTCAATAAAACATTCCAGAAAAGACAATGACAATCAGGTGTTCATTTACCTGTAGACCAGTCAGTAGGCCAAGCGATGAGGCCAGGCAATGTTACTTATTGCACTATGGCCACAGTATTTTGTTTCATATAACCCAATTATATTTACTGTATACAACACAGCACTCTCCATACCTTACAGGTACACATACGGGATGAAGGTGGGAGGTGAAGCCCGTGTCACACTCTCTGCCTTTGTGTTCCAACCATGTGAATCAATAACTGAATGCGCCCTCTCGAAATATGGACAAAAGGAGGTGAAAATATCCAACAATTATCCGGAGGTAATCTTAAATGCCACAATGCCATTCTCATGGAAAACATTTACCTTCCTATACATGTAAACAAAGCTGAACAGACTCGTGATGATTTTTCTGCAAAATGGTCCTTCATGCAGGACATTAACTTGATTTGGGTTTTACTCTTCATTACCTCCACCACCGAAGGTGGGCAGAAGTTATGTTTTCACCCCTATGTGTCTGTCTGTCTGTGAACAGAATATCTCAAAGTTGTGGACAGATTCTGATGAAACTTGGTGGACAGTGTTACATATTTATGTGAATGTATGTGAATTACCATTCAGGTCTTTGCTTATCCATGCGTATTAGATTAAGGGTTGTTGTGGTTGGAGGGTCAGGAGCCCTTCTGAAAAAGTGTCCGGAAACGGAAGTGACCGGAAACGGAAGAAGAAAAGACACGAGGAAGAAAAGGGACGAGTATTCTTCTTCCTCGCCCCGCTCCGACGAAAGGTGGGATCGACCTTGCGCTGCGTGGAAAAGCGGCGTTCCGAAGGCCGTCTGGCGGGAGGAATTACCGGGACGTGAACCTGCCCGGTGGAGACGTCAAGTTGACGTGGGGCCGTGCATCGACCCCGCGTCTGGCACTGTTCGCGGCACCGTCTGAACAGACGCGTGCGGGTCGCCCGTTGGGGCCTAACGCGCCTTGCAAGCGGCGTGGGGCTTTTGGCTTGCTCTACCGTAACCGCTTCGCGTGGCCACGAGGGGCTGCAGCCACGGTGCCTGGTACGATACCTGCCCGGTGGAAAAACGTCCACCCGGGGTTCGTTCAACCGCCCGAGTGCGGCGACGCCGACCAGTATCTTGGTCAGGAGGGGCCCATAGACATTGTGAGGAGCAGAGACCAAAAGGGGGTCGTGAGTACCGAAGTGAACACACATACATAAGATGGCCATCTTAATCATATAGGGGATTGAGTGTGGATTGGGAATTGTGGATGGTTGTTTGCTATTGATTGTTCGGGGAAAATCTCCGTGGTTGTATCATTGAAATTGTATGGTGTCATTACCATTGAAATATATCCTTGAACATCAGTTTTCTCTTGGGTGGAATTCATATGGATTGCGTGGCTAAAGCGCATATATAATACAACTTTCTGGCGAAGTTCCTCTCACGGTCCGGGGGTCACCGAGACCAGGTATTCACCGAGGGGACCACGTAACAGAATTGGGGGCTCGTCCAAATTACGATTTGCGGTTTCGCAATTGGGTCTACGTCCGGGATCTAAAATTGTATAAAATAATAAAATAATATTTTTATTAGTTAAAATTTATTAATTAAGTATTAATTGGAAAATTTTTGGGGAAATTGGGGTAAAGTCTTGGGTGAAGGTTAACAGGTGTTAACGATAGTCACCATGGCGTTTGTGGCACAGAACTTTGCGGTAACACCGAGTGAGGCACAGTTCCGAGCGTTACTAAAGTCGGACCTCTTGAAATTGGCCAAACATTTTAACTTGGAGGTCCGAACTAATTTGAGGAAGGCAGAGTTGCAGGCCACGGTGATACAATCTATGGTGGGATTAGGAACATGGGACGAGTTAGCCTGGGAGTGGCTACCCGAAGAACCAGAAGATGTTGAGTTCCGGAAACTGGAGTTGCAATTACGGAGCCAGGAACGGATTAAAGAAGAAGAAAGGAAAGCAGAAAAGGAAAGAGCAGAAGAAGAAAGGAAAGCAGAAAAGGAAAGAGCAGAAGAAGAAAGGAAAGCAGAAAAGGAAAGAGCAGAAGAAGAAAGGAAAGCAGAAAAGGAAAGAGCAGAAGAAGAAAGGAAAGCAGAAAAGGAAAGATCAGAAGAGGAAAGGAAAGCAGAAGAGAGGAGAGAAGAGAAACAAGCAGAGGAAAGGAGAGTGGAACGAGAACTCCAGGAAAGGTTAGAAGGGAGAAAAGCAGAGGAGAGGAGAGCTGCAAGGGACCTCGAAGCAGAGGAGAGAAAAGCGGAAAGGGAATTAAAGGAACGTGACATGGAGCTTCAGCAAGAAATCAAATTCAAGGAGCTGGAGTTAATGAGAGAACGGGGAGAGGCACCACCCTTGCTGACGGGGTCGACACCTAACCAGAAAACCTGGGATGTGGGCAGACATGTGAGGCTGGTTCCACCGTTCAGTGAAAAGGAAGTCGCGAAATTTTTTCCACACTTTGAGAAAGTGGCTCGACAATTAAACTGGCCGGAGGAGGCCTGGACCATACTCGTGCAAAGTGTGCTGGTGGGGAAAGCTCAGGAAATTTATTCGGCGCTACCAATGGACCAATGTGCAGATTATGAGGTACTGAAGAAGCACATCCTCAAAGCCTATGAGTTGGTTCCGGAAGCTTACAGGCAAAAATTCAGGAATGCCAGGAAGAGGGAGAGTGAGACCCATGTGGAGTTTGCCAGAGTGAAAGAAAACATGTTTGATCGGTGGTGTGAGTCCAAAGGAGTCGGGAAAGACTTCGAAACATTGCGGGACTTGATCCTGGTGGAGGAATTCCAGCAGTGTGTCCACGAGGACATCAAAGTGTACCTGCAGGAAAAGAAAGTACCAAAGTTGTGGGACGCAGCCACCATGGCAGATGATTATGCCTTAACCCACCGAATAGGGGTCCACAAACCTAACTACTCGCCTAGACTTCAGCAGGGGAGTTATGGAACACCTGGTGCGGAGAACGACCTTACATGGCGGCGGCCTCGAGATGATTATGGGGACAACTATGATACCCCACCTGTTCAAAATCAGAGGGATGCGGGCCCAAGACAAACTTATAGTTCGGGGGGCCCGAGGCAGACCACGAGTTTTTCCTCCAGGCCTACTTGCGCTTTTTGCAAGAAACCTGGACACTTGATGTCCAGTTGTTACCGCATGAAAAGGGAAGACCCAGAGCGGAGTCCGACTAGTACGACTCCAAATGCAATGGCCATTGTGAGAAATCGCCATCAAAAGGGTTACCAACCATTTATTTCAGAGGGGTTTGTGTCACGGGATGGAGCCTCGACTAACCGGAAACCGGTTAGGATATTGAGGGACACAGGGGCACATCAATCTTTAATGCTTGAAGGCATTTTGCCATGGTCCGAGGAGACGGCAACGGGGGATAGTGTTCGTTTACAGGGGATCGGGGGCGGTGTTAGTGCTCCCCTTCATGTCATCCATTTGGAGTCCGATTTGGTGTCAGGACCGGTCACCGTCGGCTTACAAGCCACGCTTCCTGTAGAGGGTGTATCTGTGGTTATCGGGAATGATTTGGCCGGGGGTCAAGTTTATGGTAACCTGAGGGTTGGTAAAGAGCCCAGCAGGGAAAATAACACCACACCAGCTCGGGATGGCGACAAAAGTGCCAAATTATTTGTAGGGGGACTGAACTTCAAAACAGAGGAAGAAGTTCTGACCTCTGTCTTCAACAGATATGGGCCGCTGGTGGAAGTGCGGTTGGTAAGAGACTGGGAAACGCAACAGTCAAGAGGGTTCGGCTTTGTCACGTTTGCCAGCACAAAAGACGCGAGAGAGGCAGAGAAGAATTGGAATGGCAAGGATTTGGAGGGTCAGACCATAACAGTAGGGAAGGCTTTTCGTAGGCGTCGAGAGGTCTACAGGAGAGGACAACTGGGCGGTAGTTTTGGTGGTGGCCGCGATCAATATTATTATGGAGGCTCCCTGAGTTACGGCCGCTCCCGAAGGAAGGATTGGCAAAGTAGTGGCCGAGAAGGAGACCGCTATTCATGGGACTACAGGGACAAGTGGTCCCACCCTAATTATTAGGGAAGTTCTGAGAAGTGGAAGCACTGAATGCGGCGGAGCCGCCGAGCCAAGATTCCTACACGGATTAACCGTGAACGCCGTTCCTAAAGGCGTCCATGTAGTGAACTTTCATGCACGGACTAACCGTGAACTCCACGTTCCTCAAGGCGCCCATGTAGAGAACTTTCCTGCACGGACTAACTGTGAACTCCACGTTCCTAAAGGCATCCATGTAGTGAATACTCGGCTTGGCCTCCCGGGAAAAAGTGCTATCGAGTGGCTTAACTTTGGATCTTTGATCAACCCCTTAACCTTCATTCGCAAGAAACTGACGGTCAGAGTCAGAGGGTCATGAGATGGAGTTTGATTTGGCAGGGACAATGTCGTTGCTGGTGCTTAGTCCAGAGGGAGTAATCTGGAGGGGTTGAGTTATCTGGTTTGTTTCTCCAAATTGGCCGGCAAAGAAAGTTTTCGCTGGGTTCAAACTTTCTTTCTTGAAGGGGGGGAGTGTTACATATTTATGTGAATGTATGTGAATTACCATTCAGGTCTTTGCTTATCCATGCATATTAGATTAAGGGTTGTTGTGGTTGGAGGGTCAGGAGCCCTTCTGAAAAAGTGTCCGGAAACGGAAGTGACCGGAAACGGAAGAAGAAAAGACACGAGGAAGAAAAGGGACGAGTATTCTTCTTCCTCGCCCCGCTCCGACGAAAGGTGGGATCGACCTTGCGCTGCGTGGAAAAGCGGCGTTCCGAAGCCCGTCTGGCGGGAGGAATTACCGGGACGTGTACCTGCCCGGTGGAGACGTCAAGTTGACGTGGGGCCGTGCATCGACCCCGCGTCTGGCACTGTTCGCGGCACCGTCTGAACAGACGCGTGCGGGTCGCCCGTTGGGGCCTAACGCGCCTTGCAAGCGGCGTGGGGCTTTTGGCTTGCTCTACCGTAACCGCTTCGCGTGGCCACGAGGGGCTGCAGCCACGGTGCCTGGTACGATACCTGCCCGGTGGAAAAACGTCCACCCGGGGTTCGTTCAACCGCCCGAGTGCGGCGACGCCGACCAGTATCTTGGTCAGGAGGGGCCCAGAGACATTGTGAGGAGCAGAGACCAAAAGGGGGTCGTGAGTACCGAAGTGAACACACATACATAAGATGGCCATCTTAATCATATAGGGGATTGAGTGTGGATTGGGAATTGTGGATGGTTGTTTGCTATTGATTGTTCGGGGAAAATCTCCGTGGTTGTATCATTGAAATTGTATGGTGTCATTACCATTGAAATATATCCTTGAACATCAGTTTTCTCTTGGGTGGAATTCATATGGATTGCGTGGCTAAAGCGCATATATAATACAACTTTCTGGCGAAGTTCCTCTCACGGTCCGGGGGTCACCGAGGCCAGGTATTCACCGAGGGGACCACGTAACAACAGGTTTGGTGTGTGACAAGGAAGAAATTATTCGATTTTGGTGAATATCCAAATCCAGATCCAAGATTCTTAAAATTGATTTTTCACCATTGAGAGATGGGGCCAAAACGATACCTATATAGCACAATATCTCAAAAGGTTGTGGACGAATTCGGCCAAAACTTGGTGGACAGATTTGGTGTGTGACATGGACGAATCGATTCGATTTTGGTGAAGATCTGAATATGGATTCGGAAATGAGAATTATATAATTTTCTAAGTGATTCTTCAACATTGGGAGAAAGGGCCAAAACGATACATAGCAGGATATCTCAAAAAGTTGTGGAGGGATTCGGCCAAAACTTGGTGGACCGGTTTGGTGTGTGACACGGACGAATCGATTCGATTTTAGTGAAGATCCGGATCCGGACACGATAACTTTTTTTTAAATTGTAAGTGATTCTTCACCATCGAGAGACAGGGCCAAAAACGACATGTAGCCTGGTCTTTCAAAAAGTTGTAAACGAGTCATTACGAGTTGGGAAGGTGACAAGAACAAGCCAATTCAATTTTGGATCAGATCTGAATCCAGATCCGGCCTATTAGTGGGATACAAAACGTAAACTGTTCATGCTGGTAGACAGGTAGAGGTATATGCGCTCTACCGAGTGTTGCTCTAGTATTCTCATGTATTGTTAGAGTTGGACTTTACTCTAAAAGGTCAATAAAAATCGATATTTCATAACATTTGGAAAGATGGATTGATAAGGTATTTCTCGTAACATTGATATTTCTCATAATATCGATATCGATATTTCTCATACCATATGGAATACCATATGGAATAGTGATAAGGTCATGGACGAGTGTGCATATCTGTCGGTTATCCTTCCAGCCCTGGGAAGTTCATAATCTCCCACTATTATTTCCATTTAAATTGTATTGTGGGAAAGAATGATGTTACAGGTTGGTTGGCAAGAGTGAGGGCAGGTTAGGTCCTGAAACTTGGGGTTGGGGGGGGGGGGGCAGAAACAGTTACGTTTAGAAGAGTGAACAAAGAGAGAATAGGGGGGCAAGGACAGATAGCCTTGAAAATGAGAGTGGATATATTCTCTCTGAAATCCTTTTGGATCATTCATGAGTTATGACCAGGTATACCAATAATATGGGATTTATAAGTCATGCTCATATTTTGTAAAGTGATTTGGATTCCTAATTTTAACCATGAAGTGTCGATTTCCAAAAGGGTACCTGGGTTGAAAATGTCAGAGCATTACATTAAAATTGACTTGTCATGATTTTGTTTATTTGCAGATTCATGGACAAGTAGATTTTGCATTCAGTCACAGGGAAATCATGAAGATGCTGCAGAATGCCTTTCCTGGTCGAATGAAAGTCAGTGTGGAGGTAAAGGAGAAATTGACGGGTGAGTTTGAGGACGTTCATGACAAAATGTGACCTTTTGATAAGCATTCATGACCTTTAGAACTGAGAAAAGATTTCATGCAAGTGCAGACATTTGTAGAAAACTGAAAAATAAAGTTGATAAATTTGTCATTCGATTTCACCTTCCACTTTTTTCTCAAATCATATGTATTGTTCCCTAAACTGAGCTGTATTCATTAGTGATTGTTTCGATCCTTGAATGCATTTGTCCTGTTGTTACAGTTGTATTCAAATTAAAATACTCTCTCGGGCAGTGCCAACTGTGCTTCTGCAATGCTTTCTTTTGCACATTAAATTTCCGAAAATGCTTTTCGAAAATATATTAGGCCTTAGTGACAATACACTGGACAATTTTCTGTACATCTTATAAATTCAGTTTGCTGCTATCATGAACTCTGCTGCTCAGTATATTTACCTGCAAAATGGAAGATTTTTCGAGGATATTGGTCGGTTGCGTTTGTTATTCTGTCTGTCACTCGCCTACAGGTCATAATTCTAAACCGATCGTCATTGAACTTCACTAAGTTGTAGAGGTCGTCACAATTGAGAAACCTATTGATTCTGAGGTCAAAGGTCACATGGAGGTCAAATTTCTAAAATTGTCATTTTTAATCCGATTGACTTGAAAATTGAACGGCATTTGTAAATTGAGTCAATAAATTGGAAAACCAACTATTTTTGAGGTCAAAAGGTCAAAGATCAACTCAAGGTCAAACTTCCAAAAACATGAATTTTCATCTGAAAAATCATCAATTTTTATCCGATTGACTGAAACATTTAACAGCATTTGCACATTGAGTCACTGAATAGGAGACCAACTACTTTTGAGGTCAAAAGGTCAAAGGTAAACTCAAGGTCAAACTTCCGAAAACATCAATTTTCATCTGAAAAATCATCAATTTTGATCCGATTGACTTAACATTTTAACAGCATTTGCATAGTGCCTCACTGAATTGGGAAACCAACTATTTTTGAGGTCAAAAGGTCAAAGGCTAACTCAAGGTCAAACTTCCGAAATCGTCAATTTTCATCTGAAAAATCATCAATTTTCATCCGAATGACTTGAAAATTGAACAGCATTTGCACATTGGGTCACTGAATTGGGAAACCAACTATTTTTGAGGTCAAAAGGTCAAATGTTAACTCAAGGTCAAACTTCTAAAATCATCAATTTCATCTGAAAAATCGTCACTTTTCATCCTATTGACCCGAGCTTTGATCAAGATCGTCAATTTTAATCTTGATGAAATGGCAATTTGATGGATCAATGGCAACCTTTTAGGGGGGGAGGTGGATATTGCAAGTATCATGCCCTATTGCCCTACATGACGTCTTCTTGTTTATTCATTTATTAATTTTTTGTTGTTTATTTATTTATTTATATTCATTGTGACATTCATTTTGACACTGCAACCAACGAAGTTAATGCTCTGTGTTGCTGTGACAGGAATTGTGGCAAAGGCAGAAAAGTGGTTGAGGTTTCCAAAAGAGAGAAACAGATTGCAGTTTGTGAATGCACCGCGATCTTTCATGCCCGGCATGAAATACATCACATATGTAAGTAAAGTTTTGAATAAACTCATGTTAGAATATGAAGTAAATTCTCGTATTGTGAAGATTATTGTTTGCTCAATTCTCACCCTACAACTACCCGCACACAAAGAAAATGGTTTCAGAAAAATAACACCCTGGTGATGTGCCTGTGCGTGCCACACTGTTCTCATATCCACTACTACTCCCCACCTCATCCCCAGTGAAATTATTTATACTCGCAACGGTACCCGCCCTATGGGCGGGGCTTCAATTGGGAGGCCCAAATGAAAAGGCAAAATATCAGAAATTGAAGGCTTTTTTTATTTTAAACGATTCATATAAACATCCGTTGAATCATATCACACGCAACTCATCAAAATCTAAACAGTACATGGCGCCCATTTTGAAAAAAGATTGAATTCTGCAAAACGGAAGCGGCCGCTACACGTCTTTCTCAGTCGCACGTTTATGTGTGAAGAGTGTGCACCGAATCTGTAACACGGAAGCGGCCGCTACACCTGTTTCTCAGTCGCTTTGCACACGCTGCCATGTTACTTCGGAGCCGCACGTTTCTATTGGAAGAGTTCATCAGGAGTCGATCTACTCTCTCCTGGTACGTAGAATAAACAGTATTTGTAGAGTTTCAATAAAAGCCACATCACTGTTCATATCGGTAAATATTATTCCACCATGTTTGGAAAAACTGGAAAATTGCAAAACTTGGAAAATCAATATAGCCTATTTTACCTCCAGGGGTCCCAGGATTACCCACCCAAAATATCGTTGCGATCGGTTCAGCCGTTTTTGCGGTACCTTCGAACAGACAGACAGACGGACGGACGGACGGACGGACATTTGGTGAATTATAGTAAGATAAACTGATAGATCTCCTCTGTCGAAGTTCCTTGTATATTCTGTTAATTGCATAGGCCAAAGATGGCAACCATATAATAAACAAAGGCTTAATTGTAAGTGGCTCGAAGAAAGCACCTGCCTGGCAGGGTGGCATAGAGGCACGCTCACTCGCCTCTGCTCACTCGCGTCTGCTCACTCGCCTCCGCAAGCTGTCTAGCCTGGGCTCGAATCCCGACCCAGCTATAAACTGTCATCCTGGTGTTTCACAGGCAGGTTGATTCATCAATGTGTGTCGTCCCTCGGATGTCATTAAATTGAAATGAAAATTTTATCGATGAAAAAATAATGTATTTTTTGTTGAAACGAAAAAATGAAAAAAATGAAAATTAAACTGGACGTCCCATCTGCCAGCTTTAGTTGGTGGACATTATTAGCCATTAGTTGGTTTATTAGTTATTAGTTGGTGGACGCTAAAGATCCAATGGTGTGTGTCGTGAAGAGTACAAGGGGAGCTGTCATGGGTACGATGAATAAATTCTGAATTCCTTCCCTAACTACTGCTGGGAAAGCAATGGCAAACCACGTAGTATAAGCCTTTGTCATGAAGCTGTTTCGGCCACACCGATGCTCTGTGAAGAGTATATGGCACATCAGAGAGAGAGAGAAGAAAGTAACACGTTGATCACTCTATTCATCAACAGTATTTAAAATCATTCCTCAATTATTCCTTCACTTACTGATTGACATACAACCCAAAATTTATGGATATTGATGATGATTAATTCTAATAATATGAAGTGCCCCCTTCTCATGAATGTGATAAGACATGCGTGCGTATAAACGTACACACCCACGTACATATGTACACCTGATGCTATCTAAAACGTTCTGATATATTGTGACTCCAACAGGTCCAGGTAACCCAGCACGATGGTACTCCGCTGTTACCAAAAGATCGCTGTTCGGCTGTGTATGTTTTCATCAAAGAAACTGGTGCTGAAAACAGGGTTTCCCATAAAAACATGCATTTGTGCATCCTGGAAAATGGGATTGTCAAGATTAGTGTGGATGTACAACTTGACACAAACATTATCTTTATAAAGGTATGACTCGTTTTCTCCTTCCTCGAACCGGTGATGTCTAATTGTTATTCCCATCTGAACGCCGAATTACTGAGCCTGGGATACCAGACTCACTCCCTGCTGAAACTGGTTTCCTTTGCCTCTTACCCATGAATGTTTCTGTAATTCACACGAAAGTACACCGACACCTCCTCATGCCCTTGTGCTGGGCGCGCACACACACACACACACACACACACACACACACACACACACAAACACACACACGCTTCCACACACACACACATACACACACTCACACTCACACTCACACACACACACACACTCACACACACACACACACACACACTCACACACACACACACACACACACACACACACACAAACACACACACACACACACTCACACACTCACACACACTCACACACTCTCACACTCACACACTCACACACTCACACACACTCACACACTCTCACACACACTCACACACTCACACACACTCACACACACTCACACACACACACACACACACACACAAACACACACACGCTTACACACACACACACACACACACACACTCACACTCACACACACACACACACACACACTCACACACACTCACACACACTCACACACACACTCACACACACACACACACACTCACACACACACTCACTCACATACACAGACACACACTCACACTCACACCAGCATTGTACTATTATAACCAGCAATCGGTATTGTTTTCACAGGCAAGCCTTTTGTCACAATATACTACAATTACTATTTTTGCAAGGAGACATTCACCATCAGATTCCTTCCTTCAGTTGACAACCAACACTCTTGTTGCAAAGGTGAGATTACATACTAATTACAGTTCAAATGAAACTTGTTTTCCACCTTTAAATGTTTTGTTCAAATAAAATGTTTGTTTTTTTTCTAAAATGTTTTGCATCAACTGTAATGAGGTCCATGCAGACATATAAATGGCATTTACAATGCTGATTTTTTTTTTTATATACAGTGCATATCAAAAAAAAGGTAATCCGAATTCAAGGGGTTAATATGCAAAGGTTATTTATTTTGACAATTTACATGTGGTTTACTAATTAAGAGGAGATCCTCAGCTTTCCATTGATACCTTCCATGCATCATTGCTGTCACACATGACCGAGTACATGTTCATTGAAAATAACAAGTTCAAATCGCATTTTTACAATTTGGCTAATCGATGCAAGTCAGGATAATTGGTGCAAAATGAACGTCAGATGTGAACTTTTCTCAGGAATGATTGGCCTTTATGCACCCACACCTTCAACATGTCCACCTCCCCTTTCAACACAAGGCTCACAGCGGCGGAGCATACCCTGAACTGCTCGTCTCACCATAGCCGGGCCATTGCGCAAATCATCCACTTCATGTCGAATACGGCCCTGCGATTCGTCAAGATCACAGGGAGGAGTTACGGACACCTTGTTCTTTAAATGTCCCCAAAGGAAATAATCACATGGTGTGAAGTCAGGTGATCTTGGCGGCCATTCCACTGCATGGTTGAGGGTGATGACTCGGTCTCCAAAGAGTTCCCTCAGTCGATCTCGCACAGCGATAAGACAATGTGCTGGGGCCCTGTCTTTGGCTCACCAGAGATATCTGAAGACACCACCAACCTGTCGCTCAAAGTTCTCCTCCAGCTGCGGTAAAACTTAATCATTGATCATCTGCAGATACCTGTTACCATTGACATACCTTTGAAAGAAAAATGGCCCAATCACCTGACCACTTCCACAAAGTCTCAACCAAACAGTCCACTTTTGTCGATTCATGTTTGTGTCAAAATTAAATTCCGGGGGTTGTCCTGTCGGTGCATATTCAAGAACATTATGGTTATTGACCTTGCCGTCCATGGCGAAAGCAGCTTCGTCACCGATAACGAGATACCGCAGGAAATTGACATCTGCTTCACAACGTGCTATCAACCATCTGGCAAGCAGCAGCCTCCTGGCAAAATCCCCTGGCGTAATTTGATGCCGGATGTGAATCCGATATGGATGTTGGTGGAGGTCCAGTCTTGTGATTCGGTTGAATGTTGCCGAAGGCAATCCCGTCCCATTTCGTCTTGCGCTGGTATCCCCAGGATGCTCCAAAACTTGCTGCCTTGCTGCTGCAATGTTCATTTCCTAACGCCCAGTGCGCCTCCTACCAGAATTCTCCTTGTTGTGGTTGAGGTTAGTGCCATGCTCTTGGTATTTTCTAACATTCGCCCAGATGGTTTTGGCTGCTGGAGGCTGCCGTTCTGGGAAACGTTCCCTGAACACATCACGAGTTCGCTGAAAACTTCCAGTTTGGTGAAAGGTTGTAACCACGAATGTCCGCTGCTCAGTCGTAAGTTGAACCATATTTTGAATGCCTTAGACTGTCTCTAAACCCATACACTGTAGGCCCATCTTAAATACCCATCTTAAACAAAGGATGACGCAACCGACGATTACCAGACCAGCTTAACAATTTTACATAATCAACTTGGCAGTCGACAAGTAATGCGTCCATTTAAAACTGCCTTGCATCGATTAGCCAAACTTGTAAAAATGCGATTTGAACTTGTCATTTTCAATGAACATGTACTCGGTCATGTGTGACACCAATGATGCATGAAAGGCATCAATGGAAAGCTGAGGATCTCCTCTTAATTAGTAAACCACATGTAAATTGTCAAACGAAATAACCTTTGCATATTAACCCCTTGAATTCGGATTACCTTTTTTTTGATATGCACTGCATATACAGAATCGAGGCTCGTGTAAGAGCTAACAACTTGAACATGAAAACATGCACACACACATAAAACATGCAATGAAGGGAGCGGGAGACAAGATTGGGAGAGAGAGGGAAGCACACAAGCACAATAGTAGAGAACAGTGACATCGGGAGATCTGTGGAAGGGAGAGGGTTGGGGAGGAGGGAGAGGTACATGGTATAAAGCAAATGAACACTACTAGGAATTTCCGGAAAGAAGTTGGAGATTTAAAGAGGTGGATTTGGGGTTGGGGTTTTAACGGGGGTCGAAAAGATCAAAGTTTTGAATGGGGGAAGATAAGAGATGGTGGTGAACAGCTGTTTTAAAGACCTGGAGGGAGGAGTGGGATTGAAGAGAGTGTGGGAGTTTGTCCCAGAGGCGGTAGAAAAGAGGAATGAAGGAGTGAAGGTGAGCAGAGAGTATTGATTTTGTAGTTTCACCAGAAAAGGGTTTCTGGCAGATCTTGTGCGACCTGTAGGAATATTTGTGGGACAGAGCACAGACAGAGCAGGGGGAGCTAGGCCGGAGCGGAATCCAATCAAGAAAGACCAATTCTGTGATTGCAACCAGGATATGGGACATAATTTTGATTTAAGGGAAATAGAGACGAAGGTAAAAATATGAATGAAAAGTGTAATCACTGATATCTCTGTTTGACTGGTTTCAATGGGAAGGGGGTTGTGCTGACATAACTGTCAAACATTTAACATAGTCAAATGGAAACAATCTTGAGTGCTCTGACCTGTGATCAAGTTATTCAAAATGAAATATGTAATGCTGCCTTGTTCACTGGGATCGATATTCGTTGCAGGTTGGAAAACCTATAAAGGTAATAGTCAACGGAAAACACCTTCCAGAAACGCTGTCTTACGTGGTGAGTTAAAATATCCGAATGTGACACTTTTATTCAAGAAACCGGGAGCACTCGGATGTCTTAGACCTCTCACTCTAATCCTGATCCAGCTATAAACGGTCACTCTGGTGTTCGGTGTACGTACGGTGTCTTTTGCAAAGAGTACGTGAGTTATCGCCGGCACACTGGCTGAACTATGATTTGCTGACGTGTTCCGTCAAACATCAGGTTCGGATTAAATAATTAATTAATTAATTAATTAATTAACAACAAATTAATTAATTAACTAACTGTATAAATCATATTTAAACATTAAATCATCTCCACCTAACCATCTTAGGTTGAGCCATTATCTTAGTCTCCATTTTGGGAATCACCTTGGGAAATATTACGAGATTTTCTTCAACAACTCCAGATAGTTTGATTATAAGTGTGAGACAGGAGCTATCGAAATTGACCCCCACCCACACCCAAACCAATCATTTTATTTTGCTCATCTGCCCTTTCCTCCCCTGTCTTTCACACCTTCCTTTCTGATCAAAGTTTTCCAAAGTCCTTTCCTTTTCATTTTTTTCTTTCTCCACCACTACCCATTCCTGACCTGACCATAAACCACCACCACCATGCATAATACATAAGTGGTTCCTGAACTTGATATTCTCTTAGCAATAAAGACCGATAATCTAGCAATGGCATAGCCGGGCTTGGATAGTGGACTGCAGTCGAGTCGAGTGGAGGATCTGTAGTCCACCTGTCATGTGACCAGATGCTCAGCTCTGATTGGTGGACGCTTCTGATTGGTGAATTATAATATCTTAGTTGGATAAGTGTCCACCCCCCTAAAGTTAATCGTTGGTGGAAGCACCTTTGACAGCAAATACAGCTGTGAATCTGTTGGGATAGGTCTCTACCAACTTTGCACACCTCCGTCACATTGTGTGGGGAGCATTGAAAGACAGCAATCTTCAAGTCATGCCACAGATTTTCGATTGGATTTAGGTCAGGGCTCTGAATGGGCCACTCAAGGACATTTATCTTTAGGTTGTTAGCCACTCCAGTGTAGCTTTGGCTGTGTGCTTCGGGTCGTTATCATGCTGAAAGGTGAACTTCCATCCCAATTTCCGCTTTATTGCAGAGGGCAGCAGGTTTTCCTCTTGATTTTTCTGTATTTTGCTCCATCCATTTTCCCTTCTATCCTGACAAGTGCCCCAGTCCCTGCTGATGAGAAACAACCCCATAACATGATGCTGCTACCACCATACTTCACAGTACTGATGGTGTTCTTTGGGTGATGTGCTGTGTTGGGATGCGCAAACGTAACCTTTTGCATTTAGACAAAAAAGTTCCATCTTGGTTTCGTCAGACTACGAAACATTTTGCCACATGGCTTCAGAATATCCAGAGTGGTTTTTTTCATACCTCAAACAGGGCTCAAGGTGGGGGTTTTTCGGCAACGGCTTCCTTCTTGCCACCTTACCGTACAGGCCAGACTTGTGGAGTGCTTGGGATCTTGTTGTCACATGCACACAGTGACCAGTCTTTGCCATAAAGGCCTGTAGCTCTTTCAAAGTTGATATTGGCCTCTTGGTGGCCTCTCTGATCAGTTTCCTCTTTGCTTGATCATCCAGTTTTGAGGGAATGTGCTCCAAGGGATATTCAAGGCCTTTGAAATATTTTTATACCCATCCCCTGATCTGTGCCTTTCCACAACTTTATCCCAGAGTTCTTTTGAAAGCTACTTGGTGCTCATGGTTGAGTCTTTGCTGTGGAATGCATTAACCAGCAGAGGAAACTTACAGGAACAGCTGATTTTATTCCGAAATAATCAGAATCACTACAATTTAATGCAGGCAGAGGCCAATTAACTTGGTGTGTAATTTTGAAAGTGACTGGTTACACCTGAGCTAATTTACAATTGCTATTATAAGGGGGGTGGACACTTATCCAACCAAGATATTTTAGGTTTGTATTTTAAAGAAATTTTCTGAAATTTGTAGAATATGTTTTTCACTTGGAAGTTGTGGGTTACGATGTGTAAATGTAAGTGGAAAAGGCCTGATTGAATGCATTTTAATTCCAGGCTATAAGGTAACAAAAGTCAAAAAATTTGAAAACAAACAAAAATTTTGAAAAGGGGGTGCAGACTTTCTATAGGCACCGTGCATACATACATACATACATACATACATACATACAGACATACAGTACATGCACTGGACGGACAGACAAACGCTGTTCCAGATGGTGTTTCCGGCTACGCCGTAACAAGACCTTCGCAGTAGTAAAAGAAAGAATATTTTCTCTTTTGAACAACCTTGCGAAGGCTGTTCAATCCCACTCTTCCCGCCAGGCCTTTGAGCACGTGGTGCATCGCTACCTCATCGCTACCCCCATCCTTACCCGCAATCTTTTCTGCCTCCATTAACCCGACCTAATTCAACCCTCTTACTTGCAGGTTACTGCGCTTCCTCCCCACCTCTCTTTTATTTTCCTCTTCATTCCTTCTCTTGCTTGTGTCCAACTGTACACCCACTGCCCAACTGTAAACGAGTTGCGTTTTGTACCCTCTGCCTCCTCACTCTTTCAATAACCTAGGTTTTTGCAATGTAAGCATCCCCAATGACCGACAATGACCACCTCAATCATATTTCATTTTCTTCTTTTCAGGTGATATCTCGAGGAAACATCATAGCATCAGCAAACATTTCCCAATGCTGCTTACACCTTATACCTCGACCTCATTGGTCACCTTCCATAAACATATTGGTATACTTTGTGCAGCAAGATGGTGAAGTTGTCAACGATGCGATAACTCTTGGTGTGGAAGGAGCATTCGAGAACAAGGTAACAATTCTGTTTTATGTCGGTTTTCCACTTTTTACAAAAACAATGTGTGATTTCAGAAGGCATTTTGATACTTTACTCATTAAAATTAGCTGATTAATTTAAGTCAATTAGAATTTCTAGCGAGTTAATTTATAAGCTTTTCTATAAAATCTGATGGTTGAATCAACTCAATATAATAGCTAAGCCTGGTGTTGGCTTATCGGTTAAGGTGGCTACCTTAAGATCTTAGGGTCTTGAGTTTGAGCCCCTGTACTGCCTTTAACAGCAGCCACAGGTTGCACACGCAATATATGTATACGAAAAATATATAAATATATAATCCTGCACATGTGCAGAGACTATAGCGTTGCCTCCCATCTGGAGGATTCAGCCCGGTCACTCAATAGCATTGAGATTTTTATGGTGGTCGTTGATTAAACATCAAACCGGAGACATATATCCAGATTTCGGGCTTATTTGCCCTCTTTTGAAGGTGCCTTTTATGTAAGAAAGGTAAAAAAACAAAAAACATTTAAGCACAATTTCAGATGTGTACTCTAACTCCATGGCCAAATATAGTCCAACAAGACTGTCCCATGAGCATACACATGCACCTCACCCTGAAGGCTGAAGTACATGGTCAATCAAAAGACATACATCCTAACCCCAAAGGGCCAGAATGGAATGATTATTACTATTGGTTATACTATTGGACCCATCCTCCATAGGAGTGAGTCCCTTGACTTCAACGGCATGCCATCCCGATGAGGGAAAATAATGCATGAGAGCCTGAAGACTCTTAAATACCCAAAATACCCCGTAGACCCAAAAGACACTGAGGAGCCAAAAGACCCTGAAGATGCAAAATACAAAAACGACCAAGAAGACCCAAAATATCAAAAAGACCCCAAAGACCCAAAAATGCCCAAGTAGCTTTAAAGACCCAAAATACACTGAAGACTGTTAAAGACCCCAAAGACCCGAAATAAACTCGAAAGTGCACCTAGACTTCGGTTCCGCTTCCGGTTTCTCGATCGAGGTGGCGATTTTTGTTCTCTCCGGGCATCCATAGTTAAGTTATTTTTCCATTCGTGTGTTTGTCAAATTTCCACTCGTTATTTTATCGTTTATAGGCTAGTGGCCAAATTAAAAAAGGGGCCTAAAATGTGAGAAACCCCTACCCACGGTAGAACAAGTCACAACCTATTTTTTCTTGAAGAGGGATGTTTGGGGAGTTAGAAAATCATGGTTGTGAACCTGAGATCATTGCACAACATTTTGAAAATCACGTTTACATATGTACCACTGCAGACTGCAAAAATGGATTTAATCGCCACAGATTTTGGCTCATATTGGCTCATATATTTGTTAATACTGGTGCTACAAACACAAATTTGGTACCAAAATGTGCGGAATGATGACATATATATCTGTAAAAACCATTTGTGATGTAACAAAGGCTTTTGTGTGACCTACAGGCAAAAATAGTGGAATTTTGCGCAATAAATCAGCTTCGGGTTTACCAATAAATATCAACTAAACAATTAATTTCTTCATAAGTATTTGAGTTGTATTACTACATATTACATCAAAATAACCCTCTATCATTCTCCTTTTTAGAAATATAACTCATAAAGATAAATCAGTTGAATTAATAGAGTTATTACCGAAACCATATGTCACCCACCCTAAAAGTAACCGACATTGATGAATTTATAATACATGTATATGCATTAACCAAACAAGAATGATTTTAAATCCAGTTGCAGAAAATCAATTTTGAGCTTGATTGCCTTTTTCTAAAACTACTGATATATACTTATCTTTAATTATTTCATTTCAGATGCTTGTGCTGACAATTGATCTGCAATTATGGATCTGGAACCACCTGTTGCGAAGCGTCGTAAAATTGACACTGACCACTGCATCATATGCTTTAAATCCCTCAACCCTAAAAAGCAAGAAGTTGTAAAGAACCCAACATTTAATGGTTTGAGTGCAATCTTCAAAGCAAGTCAAATCAGAAAAGATGACGTTTATGAAAGTATCTGGCCTTTGCAACAAGACATATTGAGTCTTGATTTGAAAGTATCATTCCACAAATCGTGTCGGGCCAAGTATACCAGCAAGTCAAATATCTCCACATCCAACCCCAGTGAGAGTGACCAGCAACCATGCACGTCTGCGGCAACAGAACACACAAGAATCAGCAGAAATGAAACAGCTGGGTCTGACATCAGGACTAACTGCTTCATTTGTGGAAAATCCAACACTTCCAGAAACAAGCTTACACCGGTATCTACAGGAACTGGACAGTCCACCAGAGAAAAAGTTCTGGCAGCAGCTGACAAAAGACAAGACAATAAAATACACATGCGCATGCTTGCCTTTCCAGATTTGTTCGCCTATGATGCCAAGTACCACAGGTTATGCTATTCACACTATATTTCAGAACGGAACATCACTGCTGCAATTCGTAAATCAGGAGAGGAAACAATGGGCACATTACATGATGAAGCTTTTGATGATCTGAAATGTTATCTGGAACAAACTGTGTTCTCCAAAACTAAGACAGTGACACCCCTCGTTCACCTGAAAGATGAATACGTTGGATATTTGGTTTCACTGGATACCACGAATGCAGAACAGTATAAAACTTGGAAGTTGAAGGAGCGATTAACTAAATATTATGGTGACCAAATAGTCTGTGTAACATTTGATGGCCACACTGACATCATATGCTCTTCTTCTGTGACCTTAGGTGATGCCCTGAGAAAAGCCACGATTCTGCAGAGCATGACTGATGAACCAGAATATGAAGACATCCCGTCTGATGTACCATCAGCCATAGATAGTGAAATGCATACTTTGCATGCTGCAGCTGGTATCCTGAGGAAGCACATGGCTGATATCGAGCATGTTGGAAATATGTATGCACCTGTCGAGGAAACAGATATTCAGCACTGTGCAGAATTCGTTCCTAATACACTCTACGACTTTATTCAGTGGTGCACCAGTGAGAAATCACACACGAATGTAACCAGCTGTAGTGATGAAGGTGTTATGAAGAACAACCTGAGGACGATCGCCATTTGTCACAATATAATATCACAGAGCCGTCGAGTGTACTCCACAATAACACTTGGTTTAGCCTTGCAGGTGCATCATGAATTGGGAAGCAAGCATCTCATTGACATGCTTCATTAATTAGGACACTGTGTGTCCTATGATGAGGTGAGACGTTTCCTCACGTCTGTGGCTGTTGATCAAACTGCCTCGGAGGGTATTTACATGTCAAAACCCATGAAAACCAACAAACGAGATAAATTGATGGTGGATTCAGAAGTACTTTTCCGGCGGCTGCTTGCTGTCTCAAAGAAACGCGATGTCAGTTTGGAACAAGTCCTGACACATGAACTGGCTCCTGTGCCACCGTCCCTCTTCAACAATGATGGGACAATGCGAAAAACCAACAAGGAGGATCTGGCAAAGAAGTTAGAAGCTAATTGCGAGGATGTCCAGGTGCTCGAACCCTCTGACCAACATGATATTGCTTATGTCATTGATGGGATGGCACTACTTCAGGCACTTGATGAAGCCCAGTTTGACACATTTGACGATCTCGGACGTACCATAATGCAGAAGATTCCGTCACTGCTTGCTAGTAACCAAGGTGTGACATCAGTTACATTGGTTTTTGACAGGTATGATGTACCACTCTCTATCAAGCAGCTGGAAAGAGAACGTCGCACTGGTGGAGAGTCAACACCCAGATATGTCATCGATGGACAACGCACAATTCCAAACTACAGGAAGTTCCTGAAGAACACCACAAACAAATCAGCGCTTGCCGATTTCCTCTGCAGTTACTTGACAGTAGCCGCCCAATTGCAGCTTGAGGAAAACCAATCTGTCACACTGGCAGGAGGCTTTAACGATGGCCTGCTAGTTAAAGTTGTGGATCATAGAGGCATCCGGGAACTACCTGAATTGTTCAGCACACATGAGGAGGCTGACACACGGCTCCTGCTACATGCTATCCATCTCGCCAGAGCACACTCAAGGGTCATTGTACGATGTGATGACACTGACGTGTTGGTCCTACTCATCTATTACTGTGGGAAAGGCATGTTTGGGGACACCAAAGTGTACATGAATGCAGGTCACTGTACAAAAACAACGAATCGTCAGAGATTCATTCCTGTCAACAGAATAACGGACGACATCGGTCAGGATACGTCAAGTTGCTTGCCAGCATCACATGCTATAAGTGGCTGTGACACAACCTCCTCGCTGTTCAAAGTCGGGAAACGCACTGCATATTCGAAACTCAAGCAAAACATTGTACACTTGGCACCACTGTCACGGTTAGGCCAAACCAGAGATACAACCAATGTCGTCAGCACTGCCACAAAATATGCTCTGTCGTTGTATGGTTCAAAGTCAAGTCACACACTCGACCAACTTCGTTATGTTTATGCCTGCACAAGTGACAAACCAGCATCTCTCTTCCCACCAACAGACGATGCTTTCGAACAACATCTGAAGCGAGCAAATTACCAGGTGGCGATATGGACCCACAGCCATGTAGCGAAGCCTGTACTTTGGAACCCCGATGGTAATGGATGGCAGGTCAGAGACAATAAACTTGAACCTGTCATGTTCCAAAAGGATGCAGCCCCAAGGGAGGTTCGAGATCTCACGCATCTCTACTGCACCGACGATGACTGTAGGCAGAGCAGAACATGTCATTGTATCTCTGCAGGACTGACCTGCACTGAATTCTGCTCGTGTAGTGCAGACGATTGTCCAAATGTTGATGATTCTGTTGTCTTTGACGACGGCACTGATGAAGAGCGTGACTGAACTTTTAAATGTATTACATGTATTACTTCATGTAATAGATGTACATAAGTTACAGTGCATGTTATGAATTCATTATCGTCATATGTGAAATAGCTTATATCAACATGATGTCTATAAAAGTCACTTTCACAATTGTGTCAGAATCTTAAGTCAATTCTTCATGTTGCATATCTGCTTCGGGATTTCTATCGGTCAGCATCAGTGGGGCGACATATGATTTCAGTTATAACTATATCATTTCAGTGACAATTATATCATTAGATATATTTTTCAAAGGGTAAATAAACTTGGATTATGTTGATGTAACAAGTATGACTGCAAGTCCAATATTTTTGAAGTAATTAATGTTTTTGTTGATATTTATTGGTAAACCCGAAGCTGATTTGTTGAGTAAAATTCCACTATTTTTGCCTGTAGGTCACACAAAAGCCTTTGTTACATCACAAATGGTTTTTACAGATATATATGTCATCATTCCGCACATTTTGGTACCAAATTTGTGTTTGTAGCACCAGTATTAACAAATATATGAGCCAATATGAGCCAAAATCTGTAGCGATTAAATCCATTTTTGCAGTCTGCAGTGGTACATATGTAAACGTGATTTTCAAAATGTTGTGCAATGATCTCAGGTTCACAACCATGATTTTCTAACTCCCCAAACATCCCTCTTCAAGAAAAAATAGGTTGTGACTTGTTCTACCTTGGGTAGGGGTATGCCACCCAAAACCTCATTTGGCCACTAGCCTATTATGCGTTATTGTTTGTTTCTAGTTCGTTTTGGTTTGAATTTTCTGTAACTCGTAATAAATTAATCGCTTCTGTTTGCCCCGCGTGCGCGGTCTTGTAGCCTTGTAGCCTGAGGCTTCACCCGTCGAAGTTTGTTCACTTAAGTTCCTTCCTTCACTGTTTTTGCTTGGTTCTTAGATTCATCCCTTCTCCCCTGAACTTCCCCGAACATCTACTCTTTGTCTAACGTTTTAAATCCCCCCCCCCCCCCCCCCAAAAAACAAAAAACATTTATTTCCCTTTCTCCACGTGTGCTATTGTCTCATCGTGTGCTTCTGTCCATGTGCGCTGTCTCGCCCCGCACCCATTATCTCATTGCCTTCCACCTTTTGCCCTGTTCATGAGACTCGTGGTTGTCCCTCAAGGCCCTCTCCCCATTGATATTTTTGTGAATATGAGATTGTTCTTCACGGTTCTGTTTAAATATGTTTAAACTGTCCCCTGCAGTGTTTTATTCAGTGGTATATTTCAACACGCTGTTTTTCTTCCTATTTAAAAGGCTTTTTTCAATTTCCTCTTCAACTCATTCCACTTCAAAAAAATATTCAATCTCTTATAATTCGTCGTCACTACATGCTCTAAATTCACATTCATTCCACCCCTCCTCCATCGTTCTTAAATGGATCGCTAACTTGAAAATCACAATAAACCCAATTTGTTATAAATGTTCGTCTTTCATTCATCATCCACTTTCTAAACTCCCCCCTTGCCCCTCCCCTCCAAATCTCCCCCCTTGCCCCTCCCCTCATAAACTCCCCCCTTGCCACTCCCCTTCAAAACTCCCCCCCAACCCCTCCCCTCCAAATCTACCCCCACCTACCATCCCTCTCCAATGCTCCCTCCTCCCCATCCTCCTCAAAGCTGCCTCCTCCCAACTTCATCCCCCTTCTATCTCATACCTACACCTCCCCCAACCTTCTACTTTCCTCTGCCCCCCTTCAAACAACCCCTCACTGTGCCTCATCCCATCACCATCAAACCTTTCGTCCTCCTCATCCTTCCCTTTCTTGTACCTCTTCTGTAATCTCTGACACACTATCAACTGCTCTCACTACCTCCCCCTCTCATCCTTCATCTGACCCGACTCCTCCCCTCCCCTGTCCTGCACCCGATGCTCCCCCTCTCTCCTCATTAACGGTATGGACCTCAAATATCCGGGGCCTTCGCTCAAACCTGATTGATCTCTCCATTCAGGTTGCTTCTGACAATCCAGACTTGATCTGCTTAACAGAAACTTTCCTCCTTCAAGATGTCTCTGATTCCTTATTATCTCTTCCTGGTTGCTCCCTCCTCCGGTATGATAGACCTGAGCCTCGTCCTGGTGGTGGGGTTGCTATCTTTATCAAAAACTCTCTTCCTCACTCTCCTTGCACTGCCCTCTCTCCACCCCACCCCCAGGAGTACCTCTGGCTATGGCTTCCTCTCCGCTCCCACCTTTTGTTCATATGTGTTCTGTACCATCCTCCAAACAGTGATGACTCCATTTACATTTCCATGGTACCCGTCCATAGTATACTGAATCTTGTGGTGAGGCAGTTGCCCTGAAACAACTTGCCTTTGCCTCTTGGAAGGCAAATCCAACTGAAGGCAATCTCAGTTCCTTCCACGAAGCTCAGAACAAGTGTGTGTCTACCCTCAGGAGTGCTAGGATGCACTATCTCTCCACACTCAAGAATGAACTCTCAAACCTGTCTCCTTCCTCCAAATCCTGGTGGCGTCTGGTGAAATCCGTTTCTGGTGTTTGTTCCACCTCCATCCCCTCCCTTCCCTCAAATGGCTACACAGTTGACACCGCACGTGACAAAGCCGAATGCCTCAACTCTGTGTTTGACTCAAAATCTTGTGTCCCAAACCCATCTCTCTCTGTTTCCACCTTAGCCAGTCGAACCCAACTGCTCCTGGACTCTGTGTCCTTCTCTCCTGACAAGGTGGAGAAGTTTTTGTCAAACCTCGACACTGATTCTGCAACTGAATCAGAAGGTATCAGCCCACGGGTCCTAAAATCCTGCTCTGCCGCTCTATCTCACCCTCTCTCTGTTCTTTTCACCCTCTCTTTTGATCAAGGTCATCTGCCAGCATCTTGGAAATCAGCAAACATTACCGCTTTGCACAAAAATGTGCAAAAACAGATCCTTGCAACTGCAGACCAATCAGCCTGCTCCCAATTATCAGCAAAGTCATGGAATCCATCAATGATTCGGATATCAAATCCTTCCTCTTCTCCAATGGCTTGATCTCCAATCATCAATTTGGATTCAGACCAAGTCATTCTACTCTGGACATGTTGCATCTGCTGTCTCAACAATGGATGAAGGTCCTCAATGCCAAACAGGAAATCAGAGCTGTCTCCCTTGACATATCACGTGCCTTCGATATGGTCTGGCACCCAGCTCTGCTTACCAAACTCTCCTCCTATGGTATCCATGAAAATCTCAACGCATGGCTTGCGGACTTCCTCTCTAGTCGTAGTCAGCGTGTGGCCCTGAATGGATTTCTCTCATCTCCCCTTCTTGTTCAGGTTGGAGATCCCCAAGGTAGTGTTCTGGGCCCTGTGCTTTTTCTGGTCTTCATCAATGATCTCTCCGACTCTCTGAAAAATCCTCTCTATCTCTTTGCTGATGACTCCACTCTCTGCCGCTCCATTCCTCATCCCTCAGATCGGCAGTCTGCAGCCTCCTCACTCTCTGCAGACCTGGACAAAATCATAGACTGGTCAAACAAATGGAACATGTCTTTCAATCCTGACAAATCTCACACTCTTACTATGTCTCTCCGAAAAGACCGACTGGACAACCCTCCCATCTACTTTCTCAACAATCCTCTCCAAGAAGTTCTGTCGCTCAAGCTTTTGTGTCTCACTATCTGCCATGATCTTTCTTGGGAAAACCACATTTCCAAGCTGGCCTCCAAAGCCAGTCGCCGACTGTGCATCCTCCTTCGTGCGAAGTCCTTCCTTGGCACACCTGAGCTCCTCACCACATACAAGGCTTTCATCCGCAGCTCAATGGAATACTGTTCCGCCCTCTGAGCCGGTGCTTCTGCCTCACACCTAGCTCGGCTTCACGCTGTTGAAACCAAAGCTTTCAGAATTATTGGAATCTCCCGCGATGAAGGGCCTTCCACTTACTCCGAGGGCCTTCCACTTACTCACCGCAGGCAGGTTGGTGGTCTTTCTGTCTTCTACCGACTCCTCTCCGGCCTTGCTCCCCCAGCTCTCTCTGTGCTCTGTCCCTCAAATATTCCTAAAGGTCGCACAAGATCTGCCAGCAAACCTCTTATGGTTAAACTGCCAAAATCTAGGCTCTCTGCTCACCTTCACTCTTTCAATTCCCCTTTTCTCCCACCTCTGGAACAAACTCCCCCACTCCCTCCAATCCCACTCCTCTCTCCAGGTCTTTAAAACAGCTGTTCACCACCATCTCTTATCTTCCCCCATCCAAAACCTTGATCTTTTGTACCCCCGCTAATTCACCCCAGATCCACTTTTTTGAAATTCCAACTTCTTTCCTGGAAGTCCTTGCAGTGTTCCTATGTTTTATACCTCTCCCACCTCCCCCCAATCCCTCTCCCTCCCACAGTTCTCTCGATGTCCCTGCTCTCAAATGTTGTGTTTGTGTACTTCCCCCTCTCTCCTCATCTTGTCTACCGCTCCCCTTATTTTGTGTTTTATGTGTCGGTTTGACTTTTTGTGTGATTAATGTTAGCTCTTTTACGAGCCTCGATCTTGTATCCAAAAAAAAAAAAAAAAAAGACCTAAAAACCAAAGACCCAAAAGAAAGTGAAGTGGGGCTGATGTATATATATATCATAACAGCTGAATTAAAATATTGAATAAATCAACAACTGATACACTATACCTGCTGCAGCTCGTAAGCTCATGGCTCTTTGACAATAAGGTCTGGAAATCTCATTTCCAATTTGAAGCATCTTTCCATATAAATATGACTAATTATTCATTCTCATCCAAGCTTTGAAAAACTATGACTGTTTAGCAGAAACGACAGTCCGATGCTCACAGTAGGTGTTTCATCTTGAAGCATTCCATCAGTTGGAAGGGATCTTAAGCTGGCAAAAGTGCCTGTGTGTTTGAGGTTTCCCCGATAAGTGTTATTTTAACCTTTTAAACAAAAATCGTTTATAAACAATGCTTCAAAGCATGACTTGTTTTCTCCTTGGTAGGTTATTGGAGAGTGATCGATTAATGATGATTGTATAACAGCAGTTTCAACTCATTGAATATCAATCTGACTTTGGAGAAAGTGTGATTCATATTTGCAGCCATTGTATCATTTAATTTCATTGTTGCATTTTCGACATTTTTTCACGTTTATAAAGTGTTAAAAGTAGTGAAACTTTTTTTTAAAGACTTGCCAGATAGTTCAATGTTGGCATGATCAATTCTTAAGTTTTTAACAATGGATTTTATCAACTGAAGGCCAATAAGAGTGTGCTAATAAGTGAAGTGGGGCTGATGTCAAAGCTCAATCAATTAGTGTGCTCTGAGGAAGGGCTCATGCTCGAAACGTAAGTGACACCTTTCGTTCCACAGCAGTTAACATACTCTTCTCGGCTTTCAGTTGATAAAATCCATTAACATGTCAACATACTAGATCGTGACAAGAGTCTTCACTAAAACATTGTATTCTATTGTATCTCTGAGTTCTTTAGTCTCGATTTTGAGCCGTGAGGTCAGTGTTATGTCCTGTGAGCAGGTTCACCTCACCTGGAGTACATTGCAAGCAGCACCTGGGGATAACGTGAGCCTGCATGTTTCAGCAAGTGAGGCTCGGGCCTATGTGGGCCTGCTGGTGGTAGACAAGAGTGTACTGCTCCTCAAGGAAGGCAATGACATCACCAAGGAAAAGGTTAAGGCAACTGCACCCTCACTCCCTCTGACTTAACCTGACCCGAGAGCAATGCTTGACTTGTACTCAGGACCTGTATCCAGGGCTCAAAAATAATAACTACCAGCCTTAATTCATTTTCCAAGGAGTTTTACAAACCAGCCTGATTCTATTTTATTTTTTTTCGTGGAAGAGTGAGGCGACAGAAGGTATAATGCACTGACACTTGAGCAGTAGGGCACAGATACAAGGAGAGGATTAATGGAACAAGAGGAGGAAATAAAAGAGAGAAGAGGAAACATGGCACCCTGCAAATAGATGGGAATATGTAAGATGGTGGAGAATGGGTGGACGGAGGTTAACGAGGATAGAAAAGTTTATGGGTACTGATGGAGGATGACCTAAGGTAACGGTGCACTGCCAATTTGAAGTTCTGGCGTGAAGAGTGACATGTCCTTTAAACTGTAATTAGTCATCAGTGTCACAATTAAGCTGAAGAGTTATATTTCATTCGGACGTTCATTGATAATTCTGCACTGGCCTGCAGGTGATTTCCGAACTCTCTGGCATTACAAATCACCCAGTGGATTACACAACAGGTATGCCGCTCCTCGTGCGCTGGGGCTCTGATGATGCTGCCTCCATTTTTGAAGTGAGTCCTTTGATCCTGTTTGATTGTTATTGCCACTCAAAAGTTAAAAAATATATATTCATTATTATTACCATTATTGCTGTCCCACTTGCATTGCCCTGTTTTGTGTTCCCTTCTGAGCATAAAACTCACCATGTGAGGAGGTGGTTCTTGTCATACCTTTGATATAATGAGCCACCTTGCATAGTGAATAGCACGTTCATCTCGCCTCTGTTTATCTAGTTGTAAGTCGGAACTGCGTTGTTAGTTCATTGGTAGATCACTTTCTGGAGTAATGGTTGTACCAGTGTACATATCAAGTGGTCTTGTCGTCTCAGGTAGTCTTTGACACCAAGTTAAACTGCTTGCCCTCTCAGAGTGTGCTTGCTGTGCATGTAGCAGTTTCTACACGGGAGACACATTTGTGCATTCAGGTTCACACATGTCACATATGAACGGCCATCCTCAACAACGAAGGTCAACCATTATTATTGCGAACCCATCTGTAATTCTGGGGGAATTAAACCCGTGTGTTGTTCTGGGGGAAATAACCCGCCCATATTTCTGGGGGGATTAACCCGTCCGTCGTTCTGGGGAAATTCACCCGTCCGTAGTTCAGGCGAATTGACCTGTCAGTAATTATGGGAGAATTAACCTGTCCGGAATTCCGGGGGAATAAACCCATCCGTAATTCCAGGGGAATTAACCCATCCGTAATTTTGGATAAATAACCCATCCAAAATTCTGGAGGAATTAACCCGTTCCTAATTCCAGGAGAATTAACCTGTCAATAATTCTGGGAGAATTACCCCATCTGTAATTCCAGGATAATTAACCTGCACATAATCTTCTAAAATTAACTCCTCCGTAATCTGGAGAATTACCTCATCCAAAATTCAGGAGGAATAAACCTGTCCGTAATCTGGATAATTAACCAACCCATCTGTAATCTGGATAATTAACCCACCCATAATCTGGATAATTAACCCATCCGTAATCTGGATAATTAACCCATCCATAATCTGGATAATTAAACCGTCCATAATCTGGTTAATTAACCCATCCGTAATCTGGATAATTAAACCGTCCATAACCTGGATAATTAACCCATCCATAATCTGGATAATTAACCAACCCATCTGTAATTGGGATAATTAACCCATCCATAATCTGGATAATTAACCCATCCATAATCTGGATAATTAACCCTTCCGTAATCTGGATAATTAACCCGTCCATAATCTGGATAATTAACCAACCCATCCGTAATCTGGATAATTAACCCATCCGGAATCTGGATAATTAACCCGTCCGTAATCTGGATAATTAACCTGTCTGTAATCTGGATAATTAACCAATCCGTAATCTGGATAATTAACCCTTCCGTAAGTAATCTGGATAATTAACCCATCCATAATCTGGATAATTAACCCGTCCATGATCTGGATAATTAACCCGTCCATGATCTGGATAATTAACCCGTCCATGATCTGGATAATTAACCCATCCGTAATCTGGATAATTAACCCGTCAGTAATCTGGATAATTAACCCATCCATAATCTGGATAATTAACCCGTCCATGATCTGGATAATTAACCCGTCCATGATCTGGATAATTAACCCGTCCATCATCTGGATAATTAACCCATCCGTAATCTGGATAATTAACCCTTCCGTAAGTAATCTGGATAATTAACCCATCCATAGTCTGGATAATTAACCCATACGTAATCTGGATAATTAACCCATCCATAATCTGGATAATTAACCCATCCATAATCTGGATAATTAACCCATCCGTAATCTGGATAATTAACCCGTCCGTAATCTGGATAATTAACCCATCCGTAATCTGGATAATTAACCCGTTCGTAATCTGGATAATTAACCAATCCTTAATCTGGATAATTAACCCATCCATAATCTGGATAATTAACTTGTCCGTAATCTGGATAATTAACCCGTCCATAATCTGGGGAAATTAACCCGTCCATATTCTGGGGAAATTAACCTGTCCAGGTAATCTGGATAATTAACCCGTCCGTACTCTGGATAATTAACCCTTCCGTAAGTAATATGGATAATTAACCCGTCCATAATCTGGATAAATAACCCGTCCATAATCTGGATAATTAACCCGTCCGTAATCTGGATAATTAACCCGTCCGTAATCTGGATAATTAACCCGTCCGTAATCTGGATAACTAACCCGTCCGTAATCTGGATAATTAATCCGTCCGTAATCTGGATAATTAACCAATCCTTAATCTGGATAATTAACCCTTCCGGAAGTAATCTGGATAATTAACCCATCCATAATCTGGATAATTAACCCTTCCGTAGGTAATCTGGATAATTAACCCATCCATAATCTGGATAATTAACCCGTCCGGAATCTGGATAATTAACCCGTCCGTAATCTGGATAATTAACCTGTCTGTAATCTGGATAATTAACCAATCCGTAATCTGGATAATTAACCCTTCCGTAAGTAATCTGGATAATTAACCCATCCATAATCTGGATAATTAACCCGTCCATGATCTGGATAATTAACCCGTCCATGATCTGGATAATTAACCCGTCCATGATCTGGATAATTAACCCATCCGTAATCTGGATAATTAACCCGTCAGTAATCTGGATAATTAACCCATCCATAATCTGGATAATTAACCCGTCCATGATCTGGATAATTAACCCGTCCATGATCTGGATAATTAACCCGTCCATCATCTGGATAATTAACCCATCCGTAATCTGGATAATTAACCCGTCAGTAATCTGGATAATTAACCCGTCCATAATTCTGGGAGAATTAATCCATCCATAATTCTGGGGGAATTAACCCATCCATAAGGACGAGTTTGTTGCTAGTTGCATTCACAAAGCATCAAATTGGTGACATTAAAAAAAGAGAGTGAAACAAACTTTCTGAATCACCATCACTTTTGGTACGGTAATCATTTTTGTTCTGTTTTAAAATATATACCAGTACCTGATATGAAATGTTGTGCCTTTATAACTACTAGACTATACTTTATTTTATCAATTGGCGTAACCTTTTTTTTTGCAGGAAGCTGGTGTCGCCGTCATTACGAATTTCTACGTACACAGATCATATGAACGCACAGGTCCTCTTTATTATTACAACAATCCTATATTATATATATATATATATATATACACAGTCACGTGAAAAAGTAAGTACACCCCATGTAAAGTTTTGACTTTATCAACATATTTCAACATACAGCTATTTGATCTTCATTTCAACAATATTGATAGATAAAGGTGATATAATATAACAAATATCATGAAACATTTACATTTTGTAGTCCATTGTATTATTTAAATAAACATAAATGCAAATTTCGCATGTGGAAAAAGTAAGTGCACCCTTGGCTCTAATAGGTGGTATTGCCCCCTTTGGCAGAAACAACCTCAAGTAGGCGTTTCTTATAACTGTCTACCAGTCTCTGACATCGACTGGGAGAAATTTTTGCCCACTCCTCCATGCAGAATTCTTTCAGCTGTGCGATTTTGAGGGGTTTCTTGCATGCACAGCTCGTTTCAAATCCCCCCACAACATCTCGATGGGATTTAGATCCGGGCTTTGACTTGGCCATTCCAGAACCCTCCATTTCTTTCTTTTCAGCCATTCCTTGGTGGATTTACTGGTATGTTTAGGGTCATTGTCATGTTGCAAGGTCCACCTTCGGTTGAACTTCAACTTTCCGACAGATGGCCTCACATTATCCTCAAGCACCCTCTGGTACAATGAAGAATTCATCGTGGATTCTATGATAGTGAGCTCCCCAGGCCCTGATGCAGCAAAGCTGCCCCAAACCATAATATTTCCACCACCATGCTTTACAGTTGGTATCAGGTTCTTGTGGTCAAATGCTGTCTTTGGTTTTCACCAAACATGTCTTCTGGTACTGTGGCCAAATAGCTCTGCCTTTGACTCATCTGTCCAGAGCGCATTGTTCCAGAAGTGCTGGTCTTTGCCTAGGTGTTCATTGGCAAACTTTAGTCTTGCCCTGATGTGCTTTCTGGACAGCAAAGGTTTCCTCCTGGCACATCTCCCATGTAGATCAAATCTGTGCAGCCTCTTTCTAATGGTAGACTCGTGCACTTTGACATCAACAGTGGCAAGAGCTACCTGTAGGTCCCGTGATGACATTCTGGGGTTCTTAGAGACTTATTTCAGCATCTTGCGGTCTGCTCTCAGGCTGAACTTGCTGGGGCGGCCTGGCCTGAACAAGTTGGCAGTTGTTTGGAATCTTCTCCACTTGTAGATGATCTTCCGGACAGTCGAATGATTGATTTCAAATTGTTTGGAAATCTTTTTAAATCCCTTCCCAGACTCGTCGGCATCTATAACCTTCTTTCTGAAGGCCTCAGAGAGCTCTTTTGATCTAGGCATGGTGACGCCGCACACTTCAACAACAAAGCGCAGACCAAACTAAATGTCTGCGGTTTAAATAAGACAGCTTCCTCCAAGATGCTCTCTAATGATGTTCTAATCATTTGCACCTGAGCGGGCGCACCTGATTCTAATTTTAAGTATTTGAAGTAGTGATAAATGTAGGGGTGTACTTACTTTTTCCACATGCGAAATTTGCATTTATGTTTATTTAAATTATAGAGAGCTTCGTAAGCGAACCTCTATGGCAATTGCATGTATATGTAAATCCATTCAAAATTTTATGTAAATCCATTCAAAATTTCACTTTCATTTCAAATTTCAAAAAAAAAAAAATTCAAATTTTTTCCCCATTCCCTTGGGAACAAAATTTCATGTTGTCATTTAAAATGTCCCTTCCATGATCCGCCATCTTGTCCCTTCCATGATCCACCATATTGTCCCTTCCATGTTCCACCATCTTGCTCAAGTGATCTTGCTTTGGTCTGGTGCAACTGATAAATTATTTTCACCTGGTGATTAAAATCAATAAATTACAATACAGTACTGTCCAGAACGGATTTTGAATTCGAAACCACTCATCATTTACGCCAGCTACACCGACTTCTTTTTTCCACCAGCTACACTGGCTTCAGTTTTCCTGCCAGCTACACCGACTTCAGTTTTCCGCCAGCTACACCGACTTCATTTAAGCCAGGTACACCGATTTCAGTTTTCCGCCATCGACACCGACTTCAGTTTTCCGCCAGCTACACCGACTTCATTTAAGCCAGGTACACCGATTTCAGTACATACCTGCCAGTCGGACCTACGTACCTGGTCCATTCGACAAGAAGTACAGACTATATAGCCGACAGTAGGTAAGTCCTGTATTCTATCCCAATCTATCCATTCAATAAAATTAATTTGAATTTTAATTCTAAGCCCAAGACCAAACAACCTAGCCTAACTAGGCCGAGGTTTGAGCTACAAAACTGTAGTCTAGCTAGGCTACAGATGTTTGCAAGGGCTGCGTACTCGATCGACTGACCATTGTCGACGAAGCTCTCACTCTACGCAATGCATATTCATATTACAATGGACTACTAAATGTAAATGTTTCATGATATTTGTTATATTATATTGTGGCGGACACAAAAGCCCACTGGCGTGGTGACATCATTCCACGCACCAAGTGGGCGGTGGCCACGCCCGAGGGGTAGGCGTGGCCTCAGGATATACACCGGGCGACCAGCCCGGAAGAGTTCAGTGTTACAGTGTAGTCTTACAATAAAGACGTTCATATGTTACCGCTTGTCCGCTTCCTCCTTGCTCACAAGCAGCGCGCGTAACGCCGCGCTTTACTGGTGACCCTCGACGTTGGATCTGCCGTAGCGATCCTTCCGTACACGACGCCATTGCAATGGCCAACGACAAGTCAATGGCGATTAAACTTCCCGAATTTTGGGAGGCCCAGGCCGAGGTCTGGTTCGTTCAAGCCGAAGCCCAATTTCAGCTTCGGCGCCTCACCAACGACGACCTGCGCTACTGCCATGTCGTCGCCTCCCTCGGGCCCGGCACGGCCGCTCGAGTTGTGTCCGTCCTTCGCCACCCACCGGACGGCCGCAAGTACGAGGCACTCAAGCGGCTACTCCTAGCCACGTTCAGCCTCACGGACGACGCACGGGCCGACCGCCTCCTGGATCTCCCCGAGCTCGGTGAGACGTGCCCGTCGGTCCGAATGGACCATATGCTGTCACTGTTGGGCGACGAAGCCCCCGGTTCGCTATTCCGGGCGCTTTTCCGTCGCCAACTTCCAGCGCAGGTTCGCCTCGCGTTGGCCGGGACCGGGCTAACGGAACCCCGAGCATTGACGGCCGAGGCGGACAAGTACTTCGCCGCTTCGGACACGCGGGCGAGCGTTGGCGTGGCCGTCACGGCCTTCGACGCTGCTGTTCCACAGCATCATCTTCTACAGCACGCTGAGTTTCAGCAGCATGCTGATACGCACCTCGTGAACGCCGCCACGCCCCGCCCACCGCCGCGGCGAAAACCGCCACCGCGGGGAAACCCGTCGACTCCACCGGCCTGGCGGAGCCAGCCGCGCTCCTCCAGCTCCACCACCTGGTGCTGGTTCCACGCCAAGTTCGGCCACGAAGCTCGGCGGTGTCATCCGCCGTGCTCCTTCAACGGGTCGGGGAACGCCCGGGCCGGCGCTCAATTGTGGCGATGAGCGCCGGCCGTTCGAGCAGCCTGCTGTTCATAACGGACACCTTCTCCGGGCGCCGTTACCTGTGCGACACGGGAGCACAGGTGAGTGTCATTCCTGCCGGCACGTCAGACAAGCACGCCGCGGGTGGGGGCCCCGCGCTGCTTGCCGCGAACGGGACGCCCATCCGTACGTACGGAAAACGCTGCCTCTCTCTGCGGTTTGGAGGGCATGTTTTCCGATGGACGTTCGTCACCGCCGACGTGCCCATGGCACTGCTTGGCGCGGACTTCCTGTGCGCTAATGGGCTCCTGGTCGACGTCAAGCGCAGACGGCTTGTCCAGGCCGAGACGTTCAGCTCGCTCGCATGTGCGTTGCCCAGCTCAACGAGCGGCTTGCCAAGCGGCTTGCCGAACGATTCGGTTCCGGCCACGTTGGTCTGTACGCTTCCGGCAGCGGACGCATTCACCCGCCTCCTCGCCGGCTTCCCGGCCCTCACGCGGCCCACCTTCTCGGCGGGGGCCGTCAAGCACGGGGTGGCCCATCACATCCCCACCGTCGGGCCACCGGTCTACGCCCGGGCACGCCGCCTCGAGCCGACGAAGCTGGCGGTGGCAAAAGCGGCGTTCGCTACCCTGGAGCGACTCGGCATCGTTCGGCGCTCAGAGAGCGCTTGGGCGTCGCCGCTGCACATCGTGCCGAAGCCCGGCGGGGGATGGCGACCGTGCGGGGACTATCGCCGTCTCAATGACGCCACGACTCCCGACCGCTACCCCGTCCCCCACATTCAGGACTTTTCCGCCCGTTTGGCGGGCAGGTCCTTCTTCTCGAAGGTGGACCTCATACGCGGCTACCATCAGGTCCCCGTCAGGCCGGAGGACGTCCCGAAGACGGCGGTCATCACGCCATTCGGACTCTTCTAGTTCCTGCGCATGCCCTTCGGTCTGAAGAATGCGGCTCAGGCGTTCCAGCGACTGATGGACAGCGTCCTGCGCGACTTGGATTTTGTCTACGTCTACCTGGACGATATCCTCGTCGCCAGCGCGTCCCGCGAAGAGCACCTACGCCACCTCCGCACGCTCCTCGAACGCCTGGGCCAGCATGGCCTGATTGTGAACCCCGCAAAGTGCCGGTTCGGCGCCGCCACAATCGATTTTCTGGGGCACCGTGTCACCAGGCACGGAGCCGTCCCCCTGCCGGCCAAGGTGGAGGCGGTGAAGGGGTTTCCGCGCCCCCGCACGATCAGAGGGCTGCAGGAGTTCCTGGGCATGGTGAACTTTTACCATCGGTTCCTGCCCCGTATCGCCCAGCTCCTGCGCCCCCTGCACGAAGCTCTCCGAGGTAAGCCGGGCAAAGGCGACGTTACCTGGACCGAGCAGATGGACACGGCGTTCACGGGCGCGAAGCTCGCCTTGGCTAACGCCACCATGCTCGCGCACCCGGCACCCGATGCACCGATCGCCCTCACCACCGATGCCTCGGACTACGCGGTGGGCGCGGTGCACGAGCAATGGGTGCGTGGAGCTTGGCAACCGCTGGCGTTCTTTAGCCAGCAGCTTCGCCCGCCCGAACGCCGTTACAGTACCTTCGACCGCGAGTTGCTCGGACTTCACTTGGCGGTCAGGCACTTCCGCCATCTGCTCGAGGGCCGGGCGTTCACTGCCTTCGTCGACCACAAGCCGCTGATCTTCGCGATGGGCAAGGTCACCGAGCCGTGGTCGGCCCGGCAGCAGCGTCACCTCTCGGCCGTGTCCGAGTACACGACGGACATCCAGCACGTCGCGGGGAAGGACAACCCGGTGGCGGATTGCCTTTCCCGGGCCGTCGCCCACACAGTCCACCTCGGCATCGACTATGCCCGGATGGCAGCGGACCAGGCCGCTGACCCCGACGTCCAGGCCTTGCGGACCGCCGTCACGGGCCTCCGCGTCACCGAGGTGCCGTTCGACGGCGCGGGCGCGGCCCTCTTGTGCGACGTCTCCCTCGGGCGTCCTCGCCCCATTGTGCCCGCGGGCTGGCAGCGCCAGGTGTTTGACGCCATCCACGGCCTGTCCCACCCGGGCGCGAGGGCCTCCCAAAGGCTGATCGCCGACAAGTTCGTCTGGCATGGCCTCCGGAAGGCCGTCCGCGGCTGGGCCAGGACATGCCTCGCGTGCCAGCGCGCCAAGGTGCACCGGCACACCCAGGCCCCGTTGGCCCCGTTCACGGTGCCGGAACGCCGGTTTGACCACGTCCACGTGGACCTGGTGGGACCTCTGCCCCCCTCGCGGGGTTTCACCCACATCCTCACCATGGTGGACCGCACCACCCGGTGGCCGGAGGCCGTGCCCTTGGCGTCGACAACGGCGGCCGATGTCGCGCAGGCTTTCATCGCCACCTGGGTCGCCCGGTTCGGCGCCCCCTCAGACATCTCATCCGACCGCGGCCCCCAGTTCACCTCGGAGCTCTGGGGGGTGGTTGCGCAGGGGCTCGGGGTCCGGCTGCACTGAACCACGGCCTACCACCCCCAGGCTAACGGCCTGTGTGAGCGATTTCACCGCTCATTGAAGGCCGCGCTCCGGGCCACCCTCCGCGACGGCGGCTGGGTCGACAGGCTCCCCTGGGTCCTGCTGGGCCTCCGGACGGCGCCCAAGGAGGACCTGCGCGCATCCGCGGCGGAGTTGGTCTTCGGGCAACCGCTGCGGGTGCCGGGCGAGTTCCTCCCCGACTCCACGGCACCATGGTCCGCGGCACAGCAGCGCTCCGCTCTGCAAGAGACCGCCCAGAGGTTCGCCCCGGTGCCAACGGCATGCCACGGGCACCCACCGACGCACGTCGCCCCGGAGCTTCGCACGGCGGAGTACGTCTTCATCCGCCACGATGCCCATCGGACACCACTGTGGCCCCCGTACGACGGGCCTTTCCGCATGCTGGAGACCGGGGCGAAGCACTTCACCCTGGACATCGGCGGTACTCCTGACCGCGTTTCGGTAGACCGCCTCAAGCCGGCCCACCTCGATGTGGACCATCCACCGCCAGTGGCCCGACCCCCACGTCGGGGCCGCTCTCCTGCGGGCGGACCCCCGGCACCGCCCAGCCCCGCCGCCACGGCGCCCCCCGGTCCTGCACCCATCCCAGGGGCAGCCAGGGGCATCCCACCTGGTATCCCTGCACCCCAGACGCCGCCGATCGCCAGGGGGCGCTTCGGCCGGGTCATTCGTCTGCCCCGCAAACTGGCCCTCCAGGTGCGCGAGAATTCTGGGGGGGCGCGTGTGGCGGACACAAAAGCCCACTGGCGTGGTGACATCATTCCACGCACCAAGTGGGCGGTGGCCACGCCCGAGGGGTAGGCGTGGCCTCAGGATATACACCGGGCGACCAGCCCGGAAGAGTTCAGTGTTACAGTGTAGTCTTACAATAAAGACGTTCATATGTTACCGCTTGTCCGCTTCCTCCTTGCTCACAAGCAGCGCGCGTAACGCCGCGCTTTAATATCACCTTTATCTATCAATATTGTTGAAATGAAGATCAAATAGCTGTATGTTGAAATATGTTGAAAAAGTCAAAACTTTACATGGGGTGTACTTACTTTTTCACGTGACTGTATACATATATATATATATATATATATATATATATATATATATATATATATATATATATATATTGTATATATATATATATATATATAAAATAAAAGGCAGTGTGTGTCAGTGTTTGTGTGTCCTCCATAACTACAAAACCATGAAGCCTAGCAGCCTCAGCCTTTGCATGCATACTTCTCAACCTCCATTGGAGTGTTGGAATGAAAACTGGGTGTTTGGGGCAGGGGGGGGGGGGGGGGTGTTAAAACACCCTTTTTCATTTTTTTACATTTTGAATTATTTTGTAAATATGTCAAAAAAAATTCCACCTTGTCATTATGGGGTATTTTGTGCAGATTAGTGATAAAAAAAATTTAACCCATTTTAAATTCACGCTGCAGCACAACAAAATGTGAAAAAGTCGAGGAGTGTGAATACTTTCTGAAGGCACTGTATGCACGCACACATGCACGCACATGCACATGCACACACGTGCTACGACAACCAATCCTCCCTATCGGCACAATTGCCTCAACAAAATAATGCCAAAAATTCACCATTTTAACTACTATTTTAACAAATGTAAATACAATGATGCAGTCCATGTGTAGTTTTGTTTTGTTTGCTCGTACTCCAAGATAGCGGAAAGCAAAAGTGGTGATGTCACATGCACATGCACATGCACCCTCTATTCAAGGGGCGCGGGGGGGGGGGGGGGGAGGGGTTATCAAAACATCATCTCGTTTGTTATTTACATATAATTCGCTCATTCAGAGATTCTCACTTACCTGCCCAGTGAGGATCAGGGCGTCGCCAGCTCTTTTGAAGAGGGGTTCAAATTCTAAACTGAGGCTGCGCAACAGTTTGAAGATGTAATATTT